>NC_141615.1:8829986-9150486 GCF_047967505.1 Dipteris shenzhenensis
TGCATTAAGAGCATTCATATAGCAAGGAAGAATATAATAATTGAATACATTTTTTTTTCAATACATATTGCTAGTGAGACTACCAAAAAGAGGCTCTATCCCTCATGATGTCTCTGGATACAGAATATGAGATTGCTTGAGGCTTGGATTGCAGCTGGAAACATTGCATGGACAAAGCCACTATATGCCGCAAGTGTTGGAAATTGATATATGGCTCAAGTGCTAGAATGCGCAAATCATGGCCAAAATCAAGACCCCTTAAAGATTCCATGAGGGCTATCCTTTTACTACTACACACGTCACCTTTAGTCGAGGGCAGAACCATTCGTCGTCATAGGCAGTAGGTTCATGGGACCCCATCCCATGATCCAAGGCATTATTCAAAGACAAAGTATTTCTGACCATTCCCAAATTGAGTTTGCCAATTCCTAATCTGATTGATTTCATTTACTGGACTTGCAATGCTTGCAAAGCCCTTGCTTAAGCTTGAATGAGCCTCTTGATTTTGGGGGTATAATGGTCAAAAATGGCTTAACACGCCCAAAATCAAGAGGCTCATTCAAGCTTAAGCAAGGGCTTTGCAGGTCTTGTTTTTGGGTGGCAAAAGCACGAAAAATGACAGCGCATTAAGGTGTTGCCATTCTTATGCTTCCCCCCTCCAAAAACAAGACCCCCAAGCTATTCATTAGAGACACCAAAATGAGGAGAAGGATGACGTGAGGAGTAGAGGAGCTGGCCAATGAGGGGAGGGACAGCCTTGGAATTGCCAGCAACAAGCATGATGCAAGGAGGTGAGAAGGCAAAGAAGCAAGGAGGTGAGGAGGTGAGGAAGCAAGGAGGCGAGGAGGCAAGAGGCAGTCTTGAAGGGCAACAAGAGGGTGGAGGTGGCTGAAAGAGTAAGCAAGAAAGGGAGGGATGGAGATTGCTTGTAGGAAATGCTTGGATTAATGCTACAAATGCCATTTTTTTGTGTGTATTTTGCAGCATGAAATGTTTATGGCATTTTTCTTTTAAAAAATACAAAATTGTTGTGATTAATTGCGCTACAAACAACTCAAGCCCTAAAGCACCATGGATTAGTACAACAATATACATCACAAATGGATGCATACACTCATATACATCACCGATGGATGCATACACTTATACTCACATCAATTTCCAATATTGTATTAGATGGACCCTTAGCATGTATGTGTGCATAGAAGACCATTTCCTACATTGATCCCTGATTTCATAGTTAAATTATTCCCTTTCTCACATTCTAACATGTGAAGATTTAATGTACATGCATTATGGGCACATTATATTGCAGTTTATGACTGACTTTTTTTATGAATGCATGATACTTGTATATGGTCAAGGAAGGTATATTATCATTTTTAAATGATAACATTACTCTATGCTCCATTTTATCCTATATTAGAAACTATGATCACTAGATATTACATAAATGTATTGCTCCATTATATCCTATACTAAAAACTATTTTGACCCAAATACATAATGCCAATTGAGGTTAGTACTGATGACAAGTGATGAAAACAATCTAATGGTATGAATGAGATCTTGTAAATTTTGGATATATAATATGGGTACTATGTTGATTGAGCTATTTTTCTAAGGGAATATTTTCAACTTAATTACTAAATACATACTTACAATGGTGACCTGATTCCCATCTATATGTATAATCAAGTTTTACTTTGTGTTTAAAAAAAAGCTTTTGCATAAGGTTAAAATTTTAATAGTATTTATATTTGTTTAAGACTACCCATTGAGCTGGCTCCTATCCTTATATTGAACATGATAATGTTCATAAAGATTTTATGAATACAAATAGATAGCATTGGCTCTCTTTTTAGTGGTTGGGAATGAACCCTAAAAGTACCCTAAAATGACTATGTATTCCCTTATTTGTAGCATGGAAGTGATCATGGTAGAGTGGCATAATCCCTATTTTGCATTTTTGATAGGTTCTTTTGCTACTCATGGTTGGTGGATACACCACGGCATAGATCCGAATAGATATTTGGTTTTTTGCTTCAACTTGCTTGACTAGACTTTCCTTGATGATTGTTTGATTGTGCATGATGAGTAGTCACTGGCTTAACTGATGCATTAAGTGAAATGTTTTCCTTAAAGTTTTTCATACTACAAGATACGAGTTTGCTTATATGGGTGGAAATAAAAGCTTGTTAATGCCTGGTGCATATTTTTCGTTAGATGCAGTAGGATACTAGTTACCGAGTGTCTTTGCCAATTATTTCACTTGAATCATGCTCCTCTTATGCTTGAGTTTGTGGTCACATATTGACTTTAACATAATAGTCTATAGGATACTGGATGAGCACTCAACATAGTGGTTAGATGCATTCATTTCTAGTTCCGATAGAACTATCATTCAGACATTGGTCATAATAGAAATATGGAGGGCTAAAATCCTTTTTTGGCTCCCTAAGTTTTTTAAAGCATGGTATTGTCCAGATTACATAGGTATTTTCACTAAGCAAAATTAATCCTTATGATGAAAATGTGTTTTTTTTCTTTTGACATAGTTAGTTCTGTTTCCATGTTTTTGGATCGAATGTATGGATGATCTTCTGCAAGCATAAAAGACATGATATGTATATGTAGCACATGATCATGTTTACATATTTTCAGTCATATATTCTACATTGTGATCTATCATTATCTTGCTGTGTGGATGTTCAATCTGAGTAGTGTTTGCTTTTTTTATCGCAAATTTTATGTATTGTTGTGTCTCTACCTCTCCACAATGACTCAAATTGATAGTATGGGGATGAAAGAGAAGTTAATTGTGAGTTTCAGGCATGCCTTCATTGTTGGAATATGTTTAATTTGCTTATGATCACATCAATTGTTCCAATGATATTGAGAGGAATAAGATGTTGGATGAGGTTCTCGCTCGCTTGAAACCTATTTAATCTTGCTCGCTTATTTGGGGCTGCTCGCTTTTCTTCGCTCGCTTTTTGGTAATCCTCTCCTCATCCCAAGAGAAATCAACTCCATCTTTTAATAGCATAGTCATGGATCATGTCAAAGCAGCATATTGATCAATGAAGCGGTGATAGTATCCTACTAGATTGATAAATGAGCATACCTGATGTTTGGTTGTTGGCGGGGAGAGCTTGAGGATAGCTTCTACCTTCTCGGGGTCAGGGCTTGACACCCTCAGATGAGACAATATGTCCCAGTAACCTCCCTTGAGTGGCTCCAATGGTGCATTTATTAGGGTTGAGGTTGCCATTTGCATCATTGACCCTTTGGAAGGCCAACCTAACCTTCATGACATGCTCCTTACGTGCTGAGAACCAAACCCTGAATTGATATAGAAAGTCTTTGACCAATTTAGATTGTGTAGAATGGGTTCTGAAGCCAGAGCATTCTTGATTTATGCAAACCCATGATCACAATCCTCATCCGAAGAGAAATCAACCCCATCTTTTAATAGCATAGTCTCCAAACCTTTGTTTAAAGTAACCTGAGGGATGGTAGCCTAAACATTTGTTTCCTAGGAGAGCCAGGAGGATTGAGGAACTACTGATTTTCTTTGGGAACCCACTTCTTCCTAGGAGGAGCTAGAGGGTGAGAAGGCATAGCTGTGGCCTTTGGTTTAGCCTTCTTTAGAGGGCAGTTCTTAACATTGTGACTTTGCAGCCCACACGAGAAGCAAGAGTTGGGTAGGTTTTTGTAGATAAGCTCTTTTTCCTTGAAAACATAACCATTCCTATTCACTATAACCGGGTTTTAGGCAAGTTCTCAGCCATTTCCATCAAGATACACAGTAAGGGGTTACACATAGGGTCAATGAAATTATGATTTTCAATACCTATAACCTTGCCCAACCTGCTATAAAGAGCTGGCAATTGATTACAAGGAGATAAATATTTATTTGAGAATACAAGGGCACCAAATGGAAATGAGTACAACAATAGGTGGACACAATGGTGAATAGTTTGCAACTACAAACATTTTATTTGAGAATACAAGGGTGCCAAATGGAAATGAGTACAATAACAGGTGGACAAAGAGGTGAACAATTTGTGCTCAGCTTGACGATGGCTTCTACCTTCTCGGGGTCAGGCTTGACACCCTCAGCAGATGAGACAATCTGTCCCAGTAACCTCCCTTGAGTGGCTCCAATGGTGCATTTGCTTCTCTCTGTCTTCACCTATTTCCACACATTAATGGTGTTGGAATGCAAGTGTCACAAGCTGCTTCTCTCTCTCTCTCTCTCTCTCTCTCTCTCTCTCTCTCTCTCTCTCTCTCTCTCTCTCTCTCTCTCAATCTATTTCCAAACACTAATGGCATCACTTGCAGCATTGTTTATAGAATCAATTTTTAAAAAGGGATGAGAAGGGTCACAAGGCTTTCTTTGCAATCGATTCCAACACATTCTTAAATGGAATACACCCAAAATCAAGCCATCATAACTTCACATTAAATAGAGCACATATATGTGAAAGAGGCCTAAATGAATGAGGTGGAGATTTATATTCATTACAAATGATATGCTTTATAATTCTATAAATGTGTACTTGTGTTAAACAATTCACCCAATTCATGTTAGAAACTTTCTAGTGTGCTTACAAAACAACCACCTCTAAGATTATTATCCTTTGGTCTAAAAGCAATTCCGTTGGATATAGCCTATAACGAGAGAAATTATTGAGTTTCCCCAGCTTTTGATCAACAATTCACGTATTCGAGGCTTCTTAGAGGACTATCTTTGTATGCCTACACCTTACACTCACATCAAAGAGCATACTTCTTAAAATATTTTTAAATAAAAAAGGGTTAAAAGTGGAGATTAGTTGTAGCTCAACAAATGGAGTTTATTAAAGAAAGATACAAAGCTCATATGTTTAGTAATCTATGCTTCAATAAGTTAATATTGGAGGTAATCGTTGGTGCCAAAAAGGAAAACATAAGTTTTGATACTTAAAATTTGAGACAACGTGCAAATTCAACTTTCATAGGTAGTCTTGTCTAGACAAGACAAAGCAAGCTATCAACATTGATTGTGTAGAGGCCCCTACCACAATACAATATTGAAATTTCACTTCTTCCTTGAGTTTGAACTCATTGAGGTACAAAATAGAATACACTCAATGGTGATCATACTAACATTAGGGAGATATAGACATGCACTCCTTGTATGCTCACATTGAGTGTGCACATGTTCATGCTTTGCTTGTATTCATATTTACCGCACATTGTACACATGAATGTGCACATGTGCGCGCATGTGTGTGTATGTGTGCATGTGTGTGTTAATGTGTGTGTGTGCATTGAGCTTTTCTTTTACTGTTTCTAATGGATAGGGCATTGGCTCTTTTCTGGAGCCCTGCCCTGTTGTAAAATGGTTGTTTCGTAATATAATGTTCATAGTTTCATGAAAAAAAAAAGTGTGTGTGTGTGTGTGTTCTCACCCAAAAAAAAGTGTGTGTGTGTGTGTGTGTGAGTGAGAGAGAGAGAGAGGAGCAGCATGCAAGCTCCCAATTTGTTTTTCTTTACATGCCATTTCCTTCTTTATCACCGATGACACAATGCCAATTTTTAGAAATAGCACCGAAGAGACTAGCACATAGTTTCATGGAATGAACTCAACTACTTAAAATAGCATTCACATTGCAAAGTAGGAAAACCTCCCATAATTTGTCTTTTTCAGAATGCCTGTTACTCACATTTGATGAAATAATGTTGAACCTCTCCTAGGAATTAGACACGTCAGGACTCAGCACTGAAAGAGTTGCATGACATACTAGGCCCAAACCAGGTGTGCTTTCGGTCAATGTTTAAAACTCAACATGTAGGACTATTTTGGTGGTTGCATCCAGGTTGATATGAAGTATGGCCATTATGATCTCTCTAAAGAAGAAAATAACAAAAAACTAAGTTAGGAAAGCACCAAAAAAATGTCTAATAAACACAGGCTACATGTTAAAGCAGTAATCACAATTGCTTCTTGCTTACAGGAGATATTCATCACTTGCATCTATAACTCATCCTTTGAAGGTTTCACATCAGCTGCAAATTCCTGTAAAGGTATATCTTTGTCTACTAAATCTTTATTTTTGGTGATGAAGTCAATAAGATCCTCCTTACTTCGATCACCCTCATAAGGAATCATGTTCCAAGCAGCAGTGCATGCACAGGAATAGAGTTGGAAATCCCTTCACATCGTACGTTTTAATGTCATTGGCAATTGCATCGTGACAACATTTGACTTAGTTACAATCTCTGCAATTCAGCACCTGGACTAGACTGAGATGACAAAACTCACTATTTTTACAATCACAACATCTGGATCGGACTTCAATGAAACTGCTACTTCCTCTAGAATAGGAGCTAGCTTTTTGTAGTGTCCACATCATGGGGCATAAAACTCCAATAGGACTGCAACAAACATTACTTAGTGAGACAAATCTGATAAGACATACCACAAACTTGACAATGACTGCAATCTATTCTATGCCCAAACAACCCAAACATGACTACTCCCATTATTGATCAATTTCACTGCACCAGACATCAATCAAGCTTAGAAAAGAACTATTCAAACACACCATTCTTCCTAGATTTCAAGACCATATCCTCGAATGAATCTTGAACCACTACCTTAACAATTCATCATTCTTCTCTGGGATGGGTTCTGATTTAACAAACTCCGGCACCTTGCCATCTTGCATGTCAAGACGTGACCAGTATTTTGAGTCAGAACACATCCCTTTGCAATTATCAGCATTTGCTCATCTGGCTAAAATGTACAATGCTAAAAACTAAAATAAAGTATGTCAGCACTCACAACATAATCCTTTAATCAAGGAGCCATCTTAGCAGCTTGTGCTTCCTCCAAGATATATTTCTTCTCATCCTTGCCCTGAACTAGTAGCATAGGTAGTTTTTCTTTCTTCACACCAAAGTACTGCGAAATGAAGCCAATGGCCCATAAATTGATGAAAAACAAAGCTACAATCAACATCCATTGAGAGATGCAATTGCCCTGCCCATTCAAATAATACAAAGGATGACATAGCTAAGAAGATTAAAATGAGATACCGTCAGTGCATTGTCCGCTTCCTGGGCATCTGCAAGAAGAAACTTCAACACTTTCCCCTTGTAATCCTGAGCAAGCTTAGCAAAAACTTTCTTCTGATCTTCAGCACTATCGCCAGCGGAGTCAAAGAACAGAAAGACCTATAAATGAAATAAAAAAGTAGACATGACAAGCAAGTTGATGTTAAAACATAGTATCACATCATCCAAGTCCCCCCCCAAAAAAAAAAAAAAAAGATTATTAAAAAATATATTATTAATGGAATTTAAAGATGTTTTTTCTTGGAGTAGACCGACATGAAGGGCATCAATCCAATTCTATGTGTTCACCACATAAATTTGAAAAAGGATGCAATTCCAATAGTGTAGTAGAGGTGTCAAATGAATCTTAATTATACCAGTTGTTGACAAATGAATCCTAATTATGCCAAGTTGTTCAAATAAGAAATAGATAAATTGATTAGAGTAGGTTTCATATACCCCATGGAAAAGGTAACATGGCTTTCCCCAATCATCATAACTCCCAAGAAAAATGGCAAATTGTAGGTCTATGTAGACTACAAAAAATTCAATGTAGCCACTATCACCAACCCCTTCCCTCTACCTTTTTGTGACACCATGTTGGATGTAGTAGCGGGCCATGTTTTTAGATTCATTCAATGGGTATAATCAGATTTAGATGGAAGAGGAAGATAAGACAAAATGCCATTTGTGATGGAATGAGGGCTGTTTGCAAGAAATGTAATGAATTTGGGATTGAAAAATGCTCCACCCACATTTCAAGGATGGATGTAGAATATTTTCACACCATACCTCACAACTTTCATGAGAGTGTTTTTGGATGACTTCAGTGTGTTTGAACAAAAAGATGAATATTTTCACACCATACCTCACAACTTTCATGAGTGTTTTTGGATGACTTCAGTGTGTTTGGACACATTGGTCTTTGCTTGGCCAACTCTCTCATTCATCATGTGGATTTCAAGTCCACTGCTAAGGAGATTTGGGATCGACTTAAGAGTTTATTTGGTAGTAAAATCACGAGCTCTAAATTCTTTTTGAAACTCAAGTGCTATAATTTGAAAATGGAAGAAAGTGAAGAGTTGAGTGATCATTTAGCAAGATTTTAGTCTCTTGTTTAACAATTGTCAAGCTTGAAAATCCTGCCTAATGATGAGGATAAAATGGCCATCCTTATGAAAAGTATGCAAGGGATATCTCATTTTGAGAAGACCCTTGAATCTCTTTGCCTTGCCACTACCACATTTGATGATATGGTAGCTCTATTTATTGAAAAGGACTGTCGTAATAAAGATGCCATTCTTGCCTTTGTTGGTGATCATGCATTTGCTTCCACAATAAAATGCAAGACCAATAAAAATATTATTTGCAGATTTTCTAAGAGAAATGGACATGTTGAGGCTAATTGCTGCAAGAACAAGGAACAAAAACAAGAGAAGCACCATCCCAATCTTATTGTTGAAGATCAAGCTAAAGCTGGGCCCCTGCATGGAATAGTGGGCCAAAGTCCCTATTTTGAAATCCCCACACAACCTATAGGGAGTAGAGCAAAAGTTGGCTAGAGGGGTCACTACAAACCCCCTCCCATGACCGGTTATTTTGGGGGCAGCCTAGCCCTATAAAAGGGAGGCCCCAAGGTCTCATTTTGACATCCAACAAGTGTTTCCTAACACTAAGCAGAAAGTAGACGTAGGCCACTTCTTCTTGGGCCTACATCTAGGAGGTGAAGGAGCGTCACAGGAGCTATAGACATAGCTCATCATTGGTTGAATCCTAGGCTGTCCTCCAAGGCAGTAAGGTGCTAAGATTTGGATGGAGAGCCTTCATAAGCTCAAGGTGGATCATGCAAGCTCAGAGATCTAAATGTCCTAGGCATATTGTAGGAGAACCTTTTGGTATTGCATCCTGTCTTGTTTGTGGAAGGAACAAAATATAAAGTGTTGCTTCTATATTTGTCTCTAAGCGCATTCTATTTGCTAGCCTTCACATACACATGAATGTTGCGAAGTACACACACTTGACGAAGCATTGATTCCATTGTGAAACATGTCTTTGTGTAATTCATGGGCTAAAGTATCACTCTTTCTTTGTGGTATACCCTTTGGAAGGATTTTACTTTTCTAATAACACATATCCCCCCCCCCCCCTCTCTCTCTTTCACTTACCCTTTGCAACTACCTTGACCTTTTACCTCATTCCTCACACCTCCATTCCTTGCACGCTTCTTTCTCTACATTGGAATAAGAGCACTTTCTTTGGGACTTTCCTTTTCTTTCCTGAATTTCTAGTATGTAGCTTCAAATTCTTCATCTATTGTGCCATGGCAACCCCATGCAAGATTGATTCTCACAATCTTTGTGGTGTCTGGGCATTGTAAAAGAATTGAAATTGACCTTCGGTTGATTTAATATTTGCAATGTCTGTGATGCATGGGAATTCTCAAACAAATCTACTTCAACCTTAGGTCGATTTGATGGGGTGTGTGCAAATTCGAAGATAATTGAAATCAACCTTAGGTTGATTTTGACAGTCACATACTCTTTGAGTGGTCACAATTTTTGTAGTGCTATCTAAGAGCAAAAGTGCGTAAATTCTAACTGGATTGAAATTGAACTTAGGTTGATTTTGACGCTCACATACTCTTTGAGTGGTCACATTGTTGTAGTGCTATGTAAGAGGAGAATTTGGGTTTTCTTAGAATTCAAATTCGACCTCAGGTTGATTTGATGGTCACAACCTTTGTGATGTAGGGATCTTTCAAAAGAATTGAAATCAGCCTTAGGTCAATTTGATGCTCAAAATCTTTCTAATGTATGGAATTCTAAGAGAATTGAAATTGACGTTAGGTCAATTTGGACACTCACATAATCTATGAGTGGGAATAACTTTGTAGTGCTATACAAGAGCAAGATTGCATGAAATGTCGGCTTTTTCCAAATTCAAATCGACCTAAGGTCCAATCTTTGTGATGATGAATGTTTCAAAAGAATTGAGGTTGACTTAATGATCACAATCATTGTGGTGTATGGCTATTCTCAAAGAATTGAAATTTAAGAGTATGTCATATGTGGGTGTTCTCAAAGAATTCAAAATCTCTATGATGAATGGGCATTTTTAAAGAATGAAGAAATTCCAAGCTTTGACATTTGAAAGTCCAAATCACCTCTTTGTTGCCCTTCACCTTCTTTGTTCTGCCACTTTAAGTGGTGTAACCTGTGCTTCTCTGATAATCGATCACGTTGGGCCACATAGCTATTGCTCCTCCTAACCTTCATCACTACCTCACCTCTCCTTCCTTTCAATCTACCTGTGTTCTCCTCTTCAACTTCCTTACTAACTCCCTCATCTCCCTCCCCCCCCCCCCCCCCATACATTACTTGCATCTTGACCTCTCTGTATCTAATAGCTATTTGAATTGTAGTCCTTTCAAATCCTTCTTGCAATTCTTGGCTGCTTACTAATTTCAAATCTATGACTCCCTTTCTCCTTGCTAGGAAATGTACCCTAAGTCTTTCTTAGCTTGATCCGAGAGGTGGAAGCTAAGACTGTATCCTTTGGGTGCCTGAATAAGTGCTTTCTATTATGCGTGCTCGCTGCTAGGGTAGGCCCATCATACTTTGTTGGGGTAACTGTAGTTGGCCTTAGGGTAGAGGTGGCGGATAATGAGGAAGCCTTTGTGGGACCGTTGGGATCATGGACTGCTTGCCAGCCTTTCTCACTATAGGGGTGGCAGTCTTGTCATTGATTGATACCACCGATGTGCAGCCATCTTTAGTTAAGGTAGCCGTTCATTCTTGCCAATCAGTTTGGCAATTGACTGCCCAACACCATATCCTTCCTAGAATGATCTATTCATCCATCGCACTTTCTAGCATAACATAAAATCGACTTGCCACACAATGGTTATTAACTAACAAGGGAATTTCTATGCAACCAATAGTGGGGGAAATTTTGCTATTTACTACATGAACCAAAACGGGTGTGGGTTCAAGAGTCACCTTGAAGGTTAGGAGCTGAGTACACATGTTGTATGAGATGAAGTTGTGGCTAGCACTCGGATCAATGAAAGCATCGGTTGAACGGATTGTTTCCTTGCACAACTGAAAATCACCTTGCACCCTTGTGGGGGCAATTGTTAGGTCCTCCATGGGGTTTAACCCTTCTACGGATCCATACACCATGGCCAGTCCTTCATGTTTTGTATAGTTCATCTCAACGTCATTCAGCTACTAGCGAGTAGCGAAGTATATGGGATAATCCAAGTTAAACTCGTCAGGCTATGCCAATAGGCACCCTATCACAAATTTTGAGGCATCTGTGTGAACATGAAATACTATGTCCCAATTGGGCGCTCGTAGAATAGGGGCCGAAGACCAACTTAAGGGTCTCATAGGATAGTTAACACTCTTTTATCCAATGGAATACAATCAACAATTTGTACAGGGGGCGGGCAATCTCAGCATAATTGTAAATAAATTAGTGTTAGTATCTTATATGCCTGATGAATCACTATACAGCCTTTGCATTCGTGGGTGGGGTTAGTTCCTGAATAAGCTTAATCTTATCATAGTTAGTGGAAATTTCATTCTTGGACACTATGTGCTTGGGAGTATTACCTCGTGCTTCACCTAGAATTGGCACTTCAAGGGCTTGATGGAGATTCAATAGAGATGACATATCTCAAATACAAGTTTGAAATATTTGAGATGATCATCCCGTTTAGAGTGAATGCACAGATCATCTAAGGAGAACCTCTATAAAATCCCTCGAGTATTTCTCGAAGGCGGTGATCATTAGCTTCTTGAATGTTGTAGGAGCATTAGTGAGTCTGAAGATCATTACTTTTGAGGCATAGACTCCCCATTCCGTGGGGAATGCAGTTTTTTGTTGATCTTGTGGTGCTATGGACACCTTGAGAATCCATCTAAGAAGCTATGTGCTTCTTCGCCTGTGACCCTTTCCAAGACATGCTCCATGAAGGGAAAGGGGTCATGATCCTTACAAGTTGCAGTGTTTACTTTCTTGAGATCAACACATACCCTAACTTTGACATTCTTTTTTAGTACTATGACGATGGGGAACACCCAATTGGTATGCTTGGTCTCATAAATGAACCCTACATCAATTTGTTTTTGTATCTCCTCTTGAATGATCATTACATATTTTGGGTTCATGGGATACGGCCGTTGCCATACCAGCCTGATGCCATCCATCATAGGGATGGTATGTTGCACTCACTCTGGAGGCACACCCTTCATGTCCATGTACTTCTAGGCAAAACAATCTTGAAACTCATGTAACAAGGTTAACAACATATGTTCTTGCTCAGGAGTCAAATCATTAATTCTGTAGAATGGCTTAGGGTCCTCTCCTGTACTAGCTAGATTCACCTCCTTGACCTTAGCAGGACCATCATACCCATTTTGTACTCCTTGTTTGGCTAACCTTTTAGCTAGTTCTAGCAGTATTCTACAGTCTTGTACTGTGTAACCTTTGAAGTGCTTAGGGAGTTGACACAGATCAATCTCTTCCTCGTCTCCATCCTCTTCGACAACTTCTGGAGCAATTTGGTTCCCCTTGCAAGGGGTCTTAGTTTCCTTGGCCTTTGAGACCTTGGTTTTCTTGACTAGTTTATCCTCCGCAAGAGGCATCTCTGCGGGAGGAGCCTACTCTGCCTTAAGGGCACCGAGGGGGGGCTTTATTCTATTCCATCTGCCTCCCCAATTCAATGAGAACTCTTGGTGTACCATCACGGCACCCACATATCTTGGCCCATGAAGGTATGTCTTTACTTTCCTTACCCCTTGATCCTCAGTTGGGGGCTCTCAAGACATTTAACATGTTGAGGGGAACTACCACACCTGACCCCTTGGGATCATACACCGCCATCTTGGTCCCTATCTTTTCGACCGCATCTGTAGTTTCCAAGAGATGCATCCAATTCTAGGAGAACTCAAGCTCTGGCAGTGGAGCATACCAGTGCTTGTCTTGGTCCTCACCTCTATCCTTTTCATTACAGGCTTGGAACACATTTATGGCAGTAATTCTCTAAGTTGTGTCTAACACGGCTGCAAATAGATTGCCAGTCATGGGGTATGCCTTCTAGATCTGTAGGTCGACCCTTACAATTTTCTCATCCTTGCGCAAATAAATCCTATTAGAGGCCTAGTCATGCACTAGGCCTACGGCGTGCATAAAAGGCCTGCCTAGGATGACATCATAGCCATCCGTCTGCCTTGGCAGTCCATCATCACAAACCAAACACGGTAGGTGAGACCAAAGGTTTTGATCTTTATATCTTTTAAGACGCCCACCGGATGAGCTGTCGCACCATCAACTAATTTTACAATCAGGTTGATGCTTTCCATTACGGGTTTTCCCGATTTTTCCTAGCATTGCTTTGTAATGATGTTGACACCCGCTTTGCCATCCAAGATAGTCGTCGCCTTCTTGTTTTGGCAGCTTATCAAAATTATAGCATTCGTGTCAACTCTCTCAAAGTACTGGCCCACCTTATTGACCACCATTTTTAGCATGTTTGGCTCCTCGTGCGGGGCTTGGATGACCTCAGTGTAAACTTCTTTTGGGTTGACTATCTGCCCATTCATCCAATGGGTGAGCTCTCTCCAAAGGATGGGATTACCTCTTAACAGGGCCACTATGGGCATCTTTATTTTTGTGGACAAGAAGGCAGCAAACTTGGCAACATCCCGGGGCTGGCCAATTGGTTCTTGACCTTTTGATTGTGGTTCTTTGAAATCGTAAAAGGGCGTGGGGTCCTCATCTATGGCATGTTGCCAAGTAGGGTCCTCGTTGAACATTTCATGGTGTAGTAGGGACTTCCCCGATGAGTTGCTATTTGTGACTATCTCATCCACCTTATCGAGGGTAGGCATGGACTTTAAGGTTCTTTTTGGAATCTGATGGTTGGGGTGGATGGTGTCCATGCTTTTGTTAGTCCTGAGTTGTTGCTCGAATCTCTCCTGACATTCCCGGACTAACCATTGTGCCTCTGCTAGGCGTTGCTTTTCCATGGCTGGGTTGGGGTATTCATTTTGACCAACTGGGCTTACGTCCCATCAGGTGCGGGTTGATCATCCTTGTATGGGAAGTCCCTAAGAAATTGAGGTCCTTGGCATTTATAATAAACTATGGTCTAGTTGGCAACTGTATTATATGGACACTCACTGGCGCGATGCAGATCTTAACATTGGATTGCCGGTCTGCGATTTACGACATTCATGTCCCTTGCTCGCTACATTGCAGAAGCCATCTGATACACTGGAATATACTAATCATGCATAATGCAATGACTAATGTGACTGGTTTGATACATAGGAATGGCCCAGATGCCAGTAAGGCATAGTCAGGGTCCCTCCCACTCGCTTGGTGGCTCCTTGATGATTACCTAGTTTATGGGAGTAATCCGTGGTGGGGATGGTGGGCCTAGAACTGGCAACTGGCACTGGCAAAGTTTGAGGCTGTAATGGCCCTTGGCTAGCCTACGGGCCTCCTTGTAAGGCTATTCGGCCCTGCTTATATTGGTTAGGTGGCACCGGTAAGGACAATGGCAGCCTTTGTTGGTACATGGGTGGGGGCATCGGCTTGGGGTATCGCACAATGAGCATAGTAGAGTGCTGGCCTTCCTCATAGGCAAGGGCACTCATCGTTGGGTGGTTGCTCGTGCATATCCAACACCACACGTCTCGCCTTGGGAACAAGTGCAGATTACTTGGGCCTTCTCTGCCCAACCCACTCGAGTTGTTGGGCCACTCGGTTCAGTAGGTCCGTGGCTACCTCATCTATGTTTGCGCCCTTAGCCCCTTGGGCGACATCCTTGGCCTTGATAGAGCTACTGGGCTTGTCCGAATAAGACACTACTAAAGGAGCCACATGTGATATCTCAAGCTGTGCCTTAACCTTCATGTCGTCATCCAAGAGCATGGTAGTCTTGCTGCATAGCTCAAAGGATGTAGGATTTAGGGTGAACAGATGACATTTCCAAGAAGCTATTGGCATAATATGAGAGCAATGAGAAACATCATTGGAGTGACAAGAGAGCACATTGTTCCTCATGTTAGTTGTTGTTCAAGAACATCCAAGTAAAAGCCTTTGCTAAGCTAATGAAGGAGTCCACGATATAGTGTCTCAAGGAACAAAGCAACCTTGAGGTCACCATGAAAGATCTCTCCATTTAATTGGCATAGTTTCTTCAAGCCCAACTCAACATGTAAATGGTCAACATACACAAAGGTGTTTTACCCCCACACCCAAACTCTATGGAGAGAGTTGTCCTTCGTGTTTATTTTGTTCAAGCAAATATGATGCAGTTTATGTTATCAATAAGCTTAGGTAGGCCAAGCGTTCTTGTTGAAGATGTCTTTGCTGGATCTGAGATGCAAAGCGATGTACCTACAAGATTTAGAAACCATAGGTCTTTCAATAGGCAATCATAATTCTTATGTTGAAGGAGTGTTGGCCATAGGCATCTTACTAGCTTTCTATAAATTTCAACTTCTATAATCTTTTATCAAGAAATGTCCCTTTGGCACAATGCTTCTATCTCTCCACCTATTTCCACACATTAATGGTGTTGGAATGCAAGTGTCACAAGTTGTTTCTCGCTCTCGCTCTCTCTCGTATGCCTACACCTTTAGTCCACCACACCAAAGAGCATACTTCTTAAAATGTTTTTAAAAGAAAAAGAGCTAAAAGTCGAGATTCATTGTAGCTCAACAAATGGAGTTTCTTCAAGAAAGATACAAAGCTCATATGTTGAGTAATCTATGCTTCAATAAGTTAATATTGGAGGTAATTGTTGATGCCAAAATGGAAAACATAAGTTTTAATACTTAAAAATTGAGACAACATGCAAATTCAGCTTTCGTATGTAGTCTTGTCTAGACAAGACAAAGCAAGCTATAAACACTGATTGTGTAGAGGCACCTACCACAATAGCATATTTGGAATTTCACTTCTTCCTTGAGTTTGAACGAAATAGAATACACTCAATGGTGACCTCCATACTAACATTAGGCTCATATACACATGCACTCCTTATATGCTCACATTGTGTGCGCACATGCATGCACATGTGCAGTCTTTGTTTGTATTCATATTTCCCGCACATTGTACACAAATGTACGCGGGCCTGTGTGTGTGCGCGTTTGTGGGTGGGTGCACGCGCACAAACACGCATTGAGCTTTTCTTTTACTGTTTCTGATGGATAGGGCATTGGCCCTTTTTTGGAGCCCTGCCTTGCTGTAAAATGGTTGTTTCCTAATATAATGTTCATAGTTTCACCAAAAAAAAAAAGTGTGTGTGTGTGTGTGTGAGAGAGAGAGAGAGAGAGGGGCAGCATGCAAACTCCCAATTGGTTTTTCTTTACATGCCATTTCCTTCTTTATCACCGATGACACAATGCAAATTTTTAGAAATAGCACTGAACAGACTAGCACATAGTTTCATGGAATGAACTCAACTACTTCAAAATAGCATTCACATTGCAAAGCAGGAAAAACTCCCATAATTAGTCTTTTTCAGAATGCCTGTCACTCACCTTTGATGTAACAATATTTTAATAATGTTGAACCTCTCCTAGGAATTAGACACGTCAGGACTCAGCACTGAAGCAGTTGCATGACACACTAGGCCCAAACCAGGTGTGCTATTGCTCAATGTCTAAAACTCAACATGTAGGGCTGTTTTGGTGGTTGCATCCAGGTTGATACGAAGTATGGCCGTTAGAACAAACATGATCTCTCTGAAGCAAATAACAAAAAACTAAGTCAGGAAAGCACCAGAAAAATGTCTAACAAACACAGGCTACATGTCGAAGCAGTAATCACAACTGCTGCTTGCTTACAGGAGATATCCATCACCTGCATCTATAACTCATCCTTTGAAGGTTTAACATCAGCCGCAGATTCCTGTAAAGGTATATCTTTGTCTGCTGAATCTTTATTTTTGGTGATGAAGTCAATAAGATCCTCCTTACTTCGATCACCCTCATAAGGAATCACTTTCCCGGCGGCAGTGCGCAGGAATAGAGTTGGAAATCCCTTCACATCGTACGTTTTATCTGTAATATCATTGGCAGTTGCATCCTGACATCCATGAACCATTTGAAAGTGTTACAGGCACTATGAAGGGTTCATTCTTCCACCCTCTTTAAATCCACATTACATCTTTAGTACCAGCCAATCTTCGTGGTAAAAGTAAAAAGGAAAATGCTGCAAATCTAGGGTAACAAAAATAAGAACAAAGCATTAAATATGTAGGTACCAAACAGAACATCTCTGGCTCTCATGTCCGTGACACACAACCTTTGACTTAGTTACAATCTTTGCAATTCAGCACCTGGACCAGACTGAGATGACAAAACTCACTATTTTTGCAATCACAACATCTGGATCGGACTTCAATGAAACTGCTACTTCCTCCAGAATAGGAGCTAGCTTTTTGCAGTGTCCACACCATGGGGCATAAAACTCCAATAGGACTGCAACCAACATTACTTAGTGAGACAAATCTGATTAGACATAGCATAAACTTGACAATGACTGCAATCTATTCTATGCCCAAACAGCCCAAACATGACTACTCCCATTATTGATCAATTTCACTGCACCAGACATCAATCAAGCTTAGAAAAGAACTGTTCGAACACACCATTCTTCCCAGATTTCAAGACCATATCCTCGAATGAATCTCCAACCACCACCTTAACAGGTTCATCATTCTTCTCTGGGATAGGTTCTGATTTAACAAACTCCGGCACCTTGCCATCCTGCATGTCAAGACAGTCGAGAGGTGACAAGCATTTTGAGTCAGAACACATCCCTTCGCAATTAGCAGCATTTGCTCATCTGGCTTCAATGTACAATGCTGAAAACTAAAATAAAGTATGTCAGCACTCACAACATAATCCTTCAACCAAGGAGCCATCTTAGCAGCTTGTGCTTCCTCCAAGATATATTTCTTCTCATCCTTGCCTTGAACCAGTAGCGTAGGGAGTTTTTCTTTCTTCACACCAAAGTACTGCGAAATGAAGCCAATGGCCCATAAATTGATGACAAACAAAGCTATAATCAACATCCATCGAGAGATGCAATTGCCCTGCCCATTCAAATAACACAAAGATGACATAGCTAAGAAGAGAAAAACGAGATACCGTCAGTGCATTGTCCGCCTCCTGGGCATCTGCAAGCAGAAACTTTAACCCTTTCCCCTTGTAATCCTGAGCAAGCTTAGCAAAAACTTTCTTCTGCTCTTCAGCACTGTCGCCAGCGGAGTCAAAGAACAAAAAGACCTGTAAAGGAAATAAAAAAGTAGACATTAAAAGCAAGGTGCTGTTAAAACAGAGTATCACATCATCCAAAAAGGAGAAGAGAAAAAGAAGAAACTTCAATGATAGAGAAAGGAGAATGATATAACCATTCCAATGGCAAGTTCCACACTGCAGGAAAGGTAGCCTTACAGTGAAGTGAAACAAAAAAAGCATGTCAACTAAAGACTGCCCACCATTACAGTGAACACAATTCAGCTTCTAACGGAGAACTAAATGCAGGAGACTTGACTCAAGGTCATTCATCCTAGCAACATACTGCACCTTCCGCCAAACGTCTTAGCCAACCTCACATTTATTTTCCCACAAGACAAATGGTTATTCACCACAAGACAAAGTGCCTCACAAGACTTCAAACTTCTTACACCTCAAGCAGGGCAGAAGCTTGCAAAACAACAAAAAAGGACCGACCTTGGAATCTGCAGGATTTGCGAATATCTTGGTAAGGTAGGCACGTTGAACAGGATCCTTGCCAAAAGTCACCACCAAAGGAGTGCTGACCTCATCCAAAAACTTCTTGACCACTTCAGTTGTAAACTCCTGGATAATGGCATATATCATCCTTAAGCTGGCAATGAAATTGCAGCAGCAGCTGAACGTATTATTCTCATCCAAATAAGTAGAGCAAGCAAATGATATACCTTCAAGTCATTGAAGCCCTCATCAAATTTCTTGAAAACCCGGATAAGGGGTGGTGTAAGAGCCTCTTCTTTTGCAGGAAGGAAACCGGTATCTGACGTGTGCCGGAACTCATAATCCGAACGCAACTCTTTGGCAATGGAAGAAAAGTTTGTGAATTCTTCAGAATCGAAGGATGGAAAGACCCCAACCTGAAACAGTCATTTTAGGATCTTAAAAGGCTGCAAAAGCTTAATATGGAGGAGAAAACAGAGTAACTGATCACCTCACGTCAAATTCATCAATCAGCACTTACAACAAGAACATCAATTTCTTCTACAAGCTTTGTGCCCTGTTCTGCGGAGGTGATCTCTTGAGAAGCTGGGCCAGACTGCCGCTTCAAATGAGATACTATGCCATCAGCATCTCTTGGGCCCTTGTATTCACGGATAACTGTTCCTTTCTCTTCGAAAATCTTTAATGTTGGGAAACCACGAACACTGTATTCACTCGCCAACCCCTTGTTTCCTTCCTCGTTTGCATCAACCTTAGCAAGCACGATGGGAAGCTCCTCAGCCTTTAGAATAGCTGCAGCTTTTTCATACTGCAAGAACAAATGTGAAAAATCAATGGAGGTCGTCAAGCCAATTATTCAATTGAAACGGAAAGCAGTGACATTACAGACATAAGAGATTCAAAGAGAAGCACGGGAAATACCTCAGGAGCGAGACGCTTACAATGACCGCACCTGTGACACAATTACGTGAAATTAGCTTCTAAAGTCAAAGTGATCTTAATCAACTATGTTGGAAACTTGATTTTTATTGAAGCTGAAAGAAAAGTCGTAGCGTACCAAGGAGCATAAAATTCCACGAGGATGAAAGGTTGTTCCTGTACGACTTGTGTGAAATTGGATGCGTCCAGAACAAGAACATGGCTCTCTTCCTGTGCTGCCTCCTCTGTGTCCGCTACGACGATCCAGGGAAGGACAGCAAGAATAACGAACAGAGGAGCTAAACGAGACATGCCAGACCACACTCCGGCCGATTGCATATTTGTAATGCCTAAAACTGAACAGTAACGTCTGCCTGGAAATTTTATCACCCAGCTGTTTTGCTCACGGATCGCCTATTTTCGGAGTTGCTTCCTCTGGAAAATCAGCATAATTTCACGCAAGTGAGTTGCTATCCATGCGTGGTATGAAAAATCATCATTGAGCTTCACTCATTCGAAAGCCTATCATATCATCAGCATCACGGCGGTAACAGCCTGATTTTTATAGAATTCAAAGCATCTGACGGCCGTAAAACGTTCTCGGACATCGAAAATCTGCCTAGTTCTGCAGCAGAAGGCACACGATCAAGCTAAAGAGACCGTTCCTGACTTCTGGATCGAGGACTGCGCATATAGAGGACCTCTAAGGGCTCTGCCATTGTAGGGGGGGAAGCACCAAAAAACAACCAAAGCTACAACAAATCGAAAAAAAAAAGCACCCAAAGAGGAGCGAGCAACAGCACACTCAGATGTAAAGAATGGAGTTGCAGGCCCGAAGGGGAAGCAGACGACGGAAGGGCTCCAATAGCAGCAGCAGAACCGGAGAAAAGAGTCACAAGGAAAGGAACGACGACCTCGAAGGCATCGAAAGGCAGAGAGAGGTGATACAAAGAGAAAAGATGAGAAGAAATTAAGTCTTGAAGCGGGGCAAAAACTGGAGATTCGACAAGGAGAAACGCCTCGAACTGCAGAGCAGAGCCACAGAGAACGGAATGGGAAGAAAAACAGCAAATCTAGCCACAGAGAACGGAATTGGAAGAAAAACAGCAAATCTAGAAACGAATCGATGGAAAAATAGAAAGGAGAGAGGGAGAAGGAGGCAAACCTGAAGCTGGAAGCGAGGAATAGAGGGAGGGGGGGGGGGGAGGAGAGGGGGAGGGGGGGATATGTAGGGGGATGTGTTGGAGGTCGGCTATGGCGATGATGGAAGGGACAATCCCAGTCGGCTGAAAAACACCAGAATGGATTGAGGAAGAGGAAGAAGAAGAAATGAAGAAATTCAGAGGAAAATGAAGAAGAAGACAACATAACACATTTCCACTTCTTCTTTTTTTTTCACTCCACATCCACATTCCAATTCACATTCATCCACCTTTTCTTTGCATTCCATCCCTCCACAAACTTGTTCCCTTTCCACACATCTCATCTCCAATACAAGAGAGTAGTAATCTCTCTAGTATCTACCCACTAAGACACTAGTATGAGTACTAACTCGCTCTACCGGAGTACACACTAGTAACTCAAGTTTTCACTCTCTCCCGAAGAAGACACTAATATGAGTAGTAACTCTCTACTAGAGTAGACACTATAACTCTCTGCCAAGTCTCTTCCACGTCTTCAGAGAAATGTTGCCAAGTCTTTTCCACGTCTTTAGAGAAATGTTGCTCCAAGTCTTCGCTAGAAACATTTTCCTCAACAAATCACAGCCCTTATGGTTTCGGAATCTTGAAGGTTTTTCTTGAGAATTTGCAGGATTTTCGGCTAAAATGTAATTGAATTGCCTAGAATTTGCGAAAAAACCCCAAATGGGGGCTTTTGGAAATATTGATGTATTAGTGAAAAGCCCTCAGAAGGCTTTTCACGTACGTCGAGGTCTAGGGCCCATTCGCAATGAGACAGCAATAGGAGAATAATCTTATGCTTGCAATATCAGCAAATTAACGTTCCCGACCCATCTTCTCAAGGTTGATGGTGACGCCTCGAGTCTGGAAAACTGACCTTCATGGCTAGAGCGTGCAAATTTAATTTCTGCATAGGGAAAGGGTACCATTGCATGGTGGAGCTTATCGCCTGGCCAACCTCGAGCCTTGACGGAAGAAGAAAATAATAATTAAAGATGTAGAAGAAGAAGACAAAATATTTCCCGAATAAGCCACTTTTTCACTGCACATCCAAACTCAATTCAAATTACCAACATTTCTTTGCATTCACCTCTCGATAAAACATGTCCTCACACCCCCTTCTTTCCACACACTCACCCCATATAGGAGTAACCCTCTTCTAGTATTCCGAGAAAACATTTTTCTCAACAAATCACAAAACTCAAGGTTTCAAACCTTTGAAGGTTTTTCTCGAGAATTTGTAATTTTTTTTGCTTAAATATAACTAAATTGCCTAAAATTTCTATAGGATTACAAAACCAATAAAATATTTTTTTAAGGTGAAATTGAAAATGTTGTAGGTTCATTATTCATATTTTGTAGGTTTTTTGTGAACACTGCTATATGCTAACCTCAAATTTGAAAGGTAGCCTGGAATTTCATTTTAAACGATGATTTTGAAGTCCTTGTAAATAAGATATTTTCAATCATTTTTGCAAGGCACTACAAGACATATTTTCCAATGTTAAATTTAAGCTTCATTAACATTTTAGGCTTAATACCACTCCTGTGCGCAATAATCTTCAAGCCTCAGCCTATCCTCGTAACTTCAATAGTATACATAACAATCTAGGACCTTCATACATAATAATATAGGGCCTAAAATATAATCAATACCCATAGTCAATGCATATTCTACAAAATGTGAAGTAGAGGAGAGGAGCAAGAACGTTTGTCTTTTGAAGTGTGAAATTTTTTTGGGGAACTTCAAGGAAACACGGGAAAAATACTTCTACAGACAAAAAGCTATGACAAAGCCTCCGCTTTCTTAGTGTTGGCTGAACAAAATTCAAGCATATAGCTCTATCAAATAATCTACTTCTAGTGGTATCAAGTTTTTTGAACATAGCCTTAGGATAGAAAATAAAATTGGGTGCTTTCAATACTAAAAGGTCTTTAAAATTGAATAAATATGTGTTTGTCATCATTGGCTACAATATACTCAAAGTTATATACCTATGAAACCTACATTATATATACATAAACCAAAGTTTAAACAAAAAACTTTTGTGTTACATGATATGATATAACATCAATGCAAGAGTAATCATTTACTAATATTCAATCAAGGCTCAAAAGATCATAGTTTTGAACAATGGTGTTTATATGCCAGTGAAACGTTATATGTCTCAGCTACTGGTCTTATATTGGAATGTATCTTATATAACCTACATTATCATCTATAGCCATTGCATGAATTGAAACTATCCTTGAGGAATATATTAACTCTATCTTTACAAGAAACTACTCTCTAGGCACACCTATGATAAATAATCATTTGGATAGACCCAAAAATAGATAATAAAACCTCACATTCAACGGGCATCCAACCAATTTAAGGACTTGAAAAAAGTAACATTAACTTTGATATACAAAGAAGTTTAGTGTGGGAGTATATCTTATATACCCCACATTACCATGTACAACCATTGCATGACCTGGAGCTATTCTTGAGGAATGTATTACCTTTATCTTTACAATACATTACTCTTTAGGCACAATGATGATAATACTTTTGGATAGACAAAAGATGGATAATAAAGCCCTCACATTCAACCAATTTAAGGACTTGGAAAAAGTAACATCATCTTTGACATACAAAGAAGTTCCATTCATATATAGAAACCTCAAATAAGAATACCTATTTGAAGAAAAAATTCTATTCAAATAAGATTGTTTTGAACATATACCAATGATTTTGATTTATTGATCCAAAAAATTATGCATTATGACCTTGTAGACCCACTTTTCATAAAATGTAAAGCTATTGCTTTTGCATGTTGCCTAGATTTTAGGGTGGAGAAAATTTTATAAATTTTAATCTATGATAAACTATTATATCATAGGTTATTTTATGATAAAATTTGGATCGTAAAAAAGTACATGATGAAGATAAGATATGAAAATTCCCCACATCTAGCTCATGAAAATTCCTCAAACATGGCCACTTAGTAGGACATTTTTATGTAAACTAGTGTTAAAATAGCAGACAATTTGGAAATACTACAATGTGTTCCTACTACACAACACATGTGGCTGAGTGGGAAATGGGAAGTGATGTTAATGCTATTGAATAACACATTAAGTATTGAATTAAAGATGTAGAAGAAGAAGAAGACACAACACGTTTCTAGAATAAGCCATTTTTTTCACTCCACATCCAAATTTCAATTCAACTTAATCCTCATTTCTTTGCAATTCCACCTCTCAACAAACTCGTACTCTCCCCCTCCAATGCCTTTGTTCCACACGTCTCATCTCTAGGGAAAGATAGTAATAAAATTCTCTACTAAGTCCCTTCCGAGAGTTCGAAGAACTTTTTTCTCAACAAATCACAAAATTTAAAGGTTTTTCTTGAGAATTTATAGAATTTTCAGGTAAAATATAATTGAATTGCCTAAAATCTATAGAAAAACCCAAATGGGGATTTGGAAATTGTGATGGAAGAAGAAAAGAAGAATTTAAGATTTAAAAGAAGAACACACCAGATTTTTAGAGCCAACTACTTTTTCGTTGCCTCTTCATTGCACATTCAAGTTCAATCCAAATTATCCAATTTTCTTTGCATTACACCTCTAAACAAAACATGTCCCCCCACCCCCACCCCTTTCCCCCTTCTTTCCATACACTCATTGCCAGATAGCATTAGCTCTCTGCTAGTGTTCCTTGAAAAAGTTTTTCTCGACAAGTCACAAAAATTAAGGTTTTTAAATTTTAAATGTTTTGAATTCGCAAAATTTTTAGTTAAAGTATAACTAAATGGCCTAAAATTTTGCAGGTTTACAAAACCAACAAAATATTTTTTAAAGATGAAAATGAAAATGTTTTGTAGGTACATTGTATATATTTCGTGGTGTTTTTGTGAACCCTACTCTATGCAAACCTCAAATTTGAAAGCTAGCCTGGAATTTCTGTTTGAACGGTAATTAAGAAACTTTTAATCATTTTTGTGAGGCACATCAAGAAATATCTTCCAATGTTAAATTTGCTACATGGGTGCTACATAGATTGAGCTTCATCGACCTGTATAGATAATAGTATACCAATGATTATGATTTATTGACCTCGTAAGCTTTTCATAAAATGTGAAGTTGTTGTTTTTTGTTGTTGTTTAGAGTACCTAGATTTTATGGTGAAGAAAATTTTATAAAATTTAATGTATATTACACACAGAATATTTTTATGATAAAGTTTGGATCATAAAAAGGATATGATGAAGATAGGATATGAAAGTTCACCACATGTAGCTCAGGAAAATTCCTCGAACATAGCCACTTAGTAGGAGACTTTTATGTGAACTAGTGTTAATACAACAACAAGGTGGTAATACTACAACATGTTCCTACTACACATGTGGCTCATTCCCACATGTGCCACATGTCTTGAATCATGATGCCCACCACTAAACCATGTTCATGCAGCGAGGGGTGAAGGCCACCACCTCCAATAAGGAAAATCAAAGAGAGAGAGAGTTGGCTTATGCAATGCCTCATCTACTTTTCAAAGGGTAATGTACACTACCTTCAAGGAATTTCTCAACAAGTTCCTACAATCTTCCTTGACGACTTGTGCATACATTCAGGAAAAAAGGATCACTTGAAATGCCTTGAAGAAGTGCTTAAAAAATGCAGGGAGTATGGAATCTCTTTGAATCCTCTAAAATGCCAATTCTTGGTCACACACGGAGTAGTCTTGCGACACATAGTCTCTCGACATGGGATTGCAAACTGACATGGACAAAATAAGGATCATCATGGAACTTCCCCCCCGCTAAATGCCAAGGGAATTCAAGTCTTCATGGGACATGCTGGATGCTATATTCATTTGGACAGACGAATGCGAAATTAGCATTCAAAACCCGCAAGTGGAGATTGATCACAACCCCTGTTCTAATGGCACCAAATTGGGACATAGACTTTCATGTACATACTAATGGTTCCAATTATGTAGTAGGGAGTGTGTTATGTCAACCTAGTAAACACAACAAAGACTACCCAGTATACTTTGCAAGCAAAAAGCTAAATGATGCGGAGGTGAATTACACCACAACAGAAAGAGAAGCCTTGGCAATGATCTACAACATGAAGAAATTTTGACTATACTTTGCAAGCAAAAAGCTAAATGATGCGGAGGTGAATTACACCACAACAGAAAGAGAAGCCTTGGCAATGATCTACAACATGAAGAAATTTTGACGCTATCTATTGGCTACTGACTTTATCTTCTACACAGATCATCAAGCCTTATTATATCTTGTGAATCGGCCATGTACCATAGGTTGGATCACTCGATGGCTTCTACTGCTACAAGAATTCAATTTCAAAGTCGTGGTGAGAAAGGGAGCTCAACTTTTTGTTGCGGATCACATGTCACGATTGAGGGCAGGAGAAGCGCCAGAAGGAATAGAACATGACCTACCAGATGCCACATTATTTCAAATAGACGCTGTGCCTGATTGGTGTGTAGACATCATTGGGTATTTAATGGCATGAAGACCACCTCCTGAAATGAAAGCAGTGGATGCTAGGAAACTAAGTCTAAAAGTTGCACCCTATCAACTCATTGCAGGACAACTATACAAGATGGGCAAGGACCGGGTTTTAAGGAGATGCATGATGCCACCTGAGATCATGCCAATCCTCAGTGAAGCACATGAAGGCATTGCAAGTGGACATTTCCAAGGGGAAGCAACAGTAAGAAAAGTCCTTGTAGGATACTGGTGGCCAACACTTTGGTCAGATGCCTATGAATATGTCAAAAGTTGTGATGTATGCCAACAATGAACTTCTTAACCACAACACAAAGACTTCAATCCCCTAACAACAGTCATTGCACAAAAACCCTTTGAGAAATGGGGTATTGATTTTGTGGGTCCCATCCATCTAGTAGAGCAAAAGGAACACATGCATGCTACATCATTGTGGCCACAGATTACTTTACTAAGTGGGCTAAAGCTAAATCCATCAAAAAGGCAGATGCCAAAAGCATAACAAGGTTCTTGTACAAGAATGTGATCACCCAATTTGGATGTCCCATTGAAATTATGTCAGATAGAGGCACACATTTTGTCAATGAGGTCATCCAAGAACTCTTGTCTGGCTTTATGGTGATCCATAGAAAGAGCACACCTTATTACCTCCAAGGGAATGGACAAGCCGAATCCACCAGCAAAATTCTATGTATTGTCCTCACCAAGGTAGTAGAACCAAAGCGTTCTGATTGGGCAGAGAAACTAAATGCAGCCTTATGGGCATATAGAACCACACTGAAGGTCAGTACAGGAAATACACCTTTTCAATTAGTGTACGGCCTTGAAGCTGTGGTCCCATTGGAATTTGTAATACCTAGTCTACGCATAGCAGTACAAGAATGCTTGGATCATGAATCATTGAAAGAAAGACTCTACCAATTAGAGAAGCATACAGAGACCAGATTAGTTGCCTACCATGCCATGACAACAAAAAAACGAAGAAGGAAGGCATGGTTTGATAGAAACCTCAAAGACAAAGAAATCAAAGAAGGTGACCTGGTTCTGCTATACAATACCGAATTCCATAAGGGAAAGCTCAAATTTCTAGGTCAAGGACCCTATAGAGTCAAAAAAAAGAATCCCATCAGAGCTGTGCTGCTAGAAACTCTAAATGGAGTCCAGTTCACAACAACAATAAATGGGAGCTGACTGAAGCGCTACTACATCAACATGCAAGCCATCCCTGACAATGATGAAGATTTGGGGGTCCCAAGTCTTCCATAATTAGGACTAGATTGTTTCACGAGCACTCACTAGCATATGTATGCCTTCGCACATATAGGTGGTTTCAATCGATTTCAACCTAGAGCTCAGAGGTGATGACTGAGTCCTAGCTACCCTATGATTCCCTTAGCAAATTAAGCATATAGGAGGAATGCCTACCTCACTAGTCATGCATAATGCACCCACACATTTTGAGCACCACGAATAAATTGCACAAATCGAAGCCCCAAGAGATACTTGTTTTAAATCCACACACACAGCACCCTCATCACAAAAGAGTAAAATGCATTAGCCACTCACAAAAGAAACATGCACTCTTGGCACATGGAACTATATTGGCTCTGTCAAACTAGGACCTAATTCATGTATGCAATGCCAGGGTGAAGACAGTCCAATAAGATGGAAAAAAGCTCTACAATGCCATTGGCAAAGCGACACCATGCCAAACGGCCTAAGCCTCAACCTCAACAGCCCTCCTCAAATGACCAACTTGAAGAAGGACATGGTGCAGAATCACCTACCCAGAGGTCAACACCAAAACGACCACGGCCAGTGGTTCTAGGCAGCGATACTGATGAGCAAATAAATGCAACATGCCAAGAAGAAATGCCATAGAACCAAGGGATACTAGAGGCAGGAGAAATTAAGATAGAGCAATTGACTATGCAAGATGCAGGTGCAAAACACCTTGAGGACCAGACCAGCAAAGAGCTAGCAACAGATGGAACAATACACCTTGTATGGCCACGAGTCTCAACGTTCGCCATGTCACCCAATGCTTACAAGTTCTTGCAATCAAAGGGACTAGATAGTCTTTTTAAGAAGCTAAAATACTTCTCACCAACACCTGCTATGACACAATACATTTGTCAATTCATAACATCATATAAAAGCAGAGAGTTGGAGAAAGATAAGTATGGAACAGTAACATATAATGAAAAGACCTTACAGATCTACCTTAGTAGATCCACTATGCAGGAGTCTTTCTCATTTCCAAATGCACAAGAAGAATATCCAAAGAAACATTTCGATGCAAGATTCTCTGAAATTTAGGATTTATTCCCACCTAACACAAAGTCACAAAGCGGAGGAATACGCCATGATATGATTCTGGACCCCATATGCAAAGCGGTAGCTAAGTTAGAGGGCCTTGCCCAACTGACAGTCATTTCAGTTCTTATTAGCAGAAGGTCTAGGATGGGAGCTCCATGGTTGACCAAGACTCGGGGATTGTACCACCTATAGTACAATTCCTGCACACCAAGCAGGTCTCTGAACTTGTGCAGCTTCTCTGTGCCCAATGCCTTCGTGAATATGTTAGCTACCTGATCCTCTGTGCTGACATAAACTAGATCAATAAAACCTACTAGAACCTTCTCCTGCACATAGTGGTAATGCACCTCAATGTGCTTTGTTCTAGCATGATAGATTGGGTTATTTGCCAAGTGTATACTGCTCATGTTGTCACAATAAATGACAACTGGCCCATCTATAGACTGATGCATATCATAAAGCAGCTTATCCAACCAAGCTGCCTCACATGCAGCCATTGCTGCATCCCTGTATTCAGCCTCTGTGCTTGACAAGGCAACTGTAGGTTGTTTCTTGCTGCTCCAAGTGACTGCAGCACTCCCAAAAGAAAACACATATCCACTGGTAGATCGTCTATCAAAAATACTACCAGCCCAATCAGCATCAGTGTATCCATGCAACTGTATCTGAACCCCAGTCTCATAAAATAGTCCATACTACAATGTGGACTTCACATACCTAAGTATGCATCTAGCCGCATCCAAATGCGGTTTTCTTGGAGCCTGCATAAACTGACTTACCAACCCAACAGCATAGATCAAATCTAGCCTGGTAATAGTCATATAAATCAAACTTCCTACGATGTGTCTGTACATAGTAGGATCTTCCAAAAGCTCACCTACATCTGCACTCAGCTTCACATTCTGCTCCAAAGGAACTAAAATAGGCTTATAGCCTGTCATCCCATATTTGGACAGTATGTCCAATCCATAGTGCCTCTGCAAGAGCCATATCCCACTTGTGGATCTAATCACCTCAATGCCCAAGAAGTAACGCAGCTCTCCAAAATCCATCATCTCAATCTTCTGCTTCAATAGCATTTTCACATGAAGGATATCTTCATCACTATCACCTGTGATGATTGAATCATCAACATAAATGACAAGCAACATAATACCTTTCTCTGTTTTTCTCACATAAAGTGAGAAATCTGCCGTGGAAATCTGAAAGCCAATAGTGACAAGATACTGTCCTATCTTGTCAAACCATGCTCTGGGTGCTTGCTTCAAGCCATACAAGGCTTTCTTCAACGTGCAAAAACTCAGGATGAACAGCATGCACATAACCTGGTGGCTGCTCCATATAGACCTCTTCTTGCAAATCACCATGCAAGAAGGCATTCTTTACATCCCATCTGATGTAAAGACCATCCCTTCAATGCAGCCGTAGCAATGACTGCTCTTACAGTTGCCATCCTTGCAACTGGACTGAATGTTTCTTCATAATCAATGCCATATGTCCGTGCATACCCCTTGACAACTAATCTTGCCTTGTATCTACTCACAGAACCATCGTCTGAAAATCTGACTCAATGTCCTGCAAATGTGACTCAATGTTCTCCAATCTGACCCAATGAATTGCAATCAAACGAGAAATTGGCATTGTGCTTCACCTTATAGACCCACTTGCAGCCAATTGCATTCTTGTCTTTAGGCAAAGGCACCAATTCCCATGTAGCATTTGCTTCCAAGGCATCCATTTCTTCATCCATGGCTCTCCCATTTTTCTTTTCCCATGGCTTGCTCAAAAGAAGTGGGTTCTGGTTCTTGTATCACTTTGACCATATAGGCATAGTGAATGGCTATAAATCCATCATATTTTAGCCTATCCACAGGATACTTGACTCTGGAAGACCTGTGCAAAATAGGCTCACTAGTGGGTGCTCTGAAAACATCCCTGGTCTTCCTTACTCCAAGTGTAATAACAGAAGGAATACCTAACTCATCATCAATGCTATGTTCTGAGCCACTAGATTCACCATCCACATAAGAGCGACCTGCATTCACATCAACCATGGGTTGATCTACTTTCTCTTTTCCTTTTCGTGATACCTGTATACCACTATCTGCATTGCTTTGAGGAGACTCTCCTGATCTCAATCTGCCTATCCATGGCGAAGTATGTGAACCACTGCTAGAGGACACTACAGGTCCACTAATATTTTGTGATTGCTGCTGTGCATTCTATGCAGCATTACCATTTTGTGCATCTACATCATCAACCACATTTACTGGTTTATACCGGCTGCTCATCTCATCAAAAACAACATCTCTGCTTACTGTAAACTTACGAGTAGAATGGTTATAGCATCTATACCCTTTTTGCTATAGAGAATAACCAATAAAGATGCACTTCTCACCTTTTGGATCCAACTTGGATCTCAACTCATACGGCACATGAACATAGGCAATGCAACCAAAAACTTTCAAATGAGAAATATCTAGTTTCCTACCAGTATACCTCTCCTCTGGAGTCATGCCATGTATTGCTGCAATGGGAGTCCTGTTCATTATGTAGACTACTGTAGCAACTGCTTCAGCCCAATAAAAATCTGGTTGGTATTTTTCGTTGAGCATGGCACGAGATACCTCTCCAATATGGCTTTTTTTCCTTTCTGCAAGTCCATTTTGCTGTGGGGAAAGAGAGTCAAATGTCATTACAAAACACTACAAAATATTCTATCACTGCAAAAAACACAACTTCTATCTCACAAGGCAAATCTGTAAAGCTGACGAAAGAGGTATTTGACCACACAGTCACTTCCTAGTGACGATTTTGCATCAACAGGCAATAAGAATGATACTGTCACTCCCAATATCTCTGTGCATAGGCATATGATGCAATTTCTATGGCAACTTTTCACGGACTTGCAGAACAATGGTCGCACAGCCAAGATAGGCCACTTTTCTGAGTGCCTATGGAAAAACTTCCGCCACCAAAACGGGCCCCAAAACGGCCTCAAATCAGAAAAATAATGTCACTGAAGGCTTTGCCCACACCCGCAGCATATACTACCCTCTCACCGCACCGCGAAGGGTGTCTCAATCTGAGACAGTGCACTCTTGCACTTTTTGGCTGTGCTACCTGCAGAGATTTGCTCCCAAACTCGAAAAAGGAAAGCAACAGTGATCCTCTTACCAAGACATTGCGAACTTGGTTTGCTTCCTTGAGCTCCTTACCACGAACCGAGCTCTGATACCATGTGAAGAGAGTGGGAGAGAGGTAAGGAGTCTCACTTACAGCTTTCTCACATAATGGGGGAATACACAAAGGTGGAGGCTGAAAATAGTTTTCTCTTCTTAGTTGTGAAAGCCAAAAAACTCTCTCTCATACAAAAAGGAATAGACGAACCCTATATTTGGGTCTCAAACCAAACTCAACTAACCTAGGTGGCATACTAACTGAGCCACTAACTAGAGTACATAAAGATAGTTGTCATCCAACTATTATTCATGGGTGGTGTACCAACCACATCTCTAGCCAACAAGTCGGTTACATAAATGCACAACAGTCACCCTAGCATATCACAAGTGGAGCTCGATATCTCAACATTTAATGCTCGATCAACCATGCAAAGCATATCCGATGGGTATAATACTTTTTCTACGCCTCAACCTAGGTAATATTGACTTGTGTGAAAAGAGGCACACCCATCCGAAAGTACTTGGTCAGATAACACACCTAAGAGCATGTTTTTTTATAGATGTGCATATCACTAGGGAAAAAACGGTGTATAATGTGTAATCGACCATGCAAAGCATATCCGATGGGCACAATACTTTGCAAGCACATCAACCTAGTTGAACTTGACTTGTGTGCAAAGTGGCGGCCCCATTCGATAAGTACTTGTTTGAATAACACACCTAGGACCGTGTTTTTTTATGGTTGTGCATGACATTAAGGCAAAAACGGTGTTTTATGCTTGATTGACAATGCAAAGCATATCTGATGGGCACAATACTTTGCATGCACCTTAAAATATGTGAAATTGACTTACATTCAAAGTGGCATGCCCATCCCATAAGTATTTTTTCAAATAACACGTCTAGGACCGTGTTTTTTTACGGTTGTGCATGACACTAAGGCAAAAAACGGTATATAATGTGTGATTGCCTATGAAAAGTATATCCTATGGGCACAATACTTTGCATATGCCTTAATATATGTGGTATTGAGTTGCATGCAAAGTTATGTGCCCATACCATAAGTACTTGTTTGGATAACACACCTAGGAGCGCATTTTTTGACGGTAGTGCATAACACAAGGATGAAAATGGTGTATAATGTGTGATTGACAATGTAAGGCATATCCAATGAGCACAATACTTTACGTGCACCTCAACCTAAGTGGTATTGACTTTTGTGCAAAGAGGTGTCCCCATTCGATAAGCACTTGTTTGAATAACACACCTAGGACCGTGTTTTTGGACAGTTGTGCATGACACTAAGGCAAAAATGGTATTTAATGCTCCCTCGACCATGCAAAGCATATCCGATGGGCACAATACTTTGCATGTGCCTCAACCATGGTGGTGTTTTGTTGCATGCAAAGTGGTACGCCCATTCGATAAGCACTTGGTCGGATAACACACCTAAAAGCACATTTTTTAATGGTTGTGCACGACATTGAGGCACAAACGGTGTTTAATGCGTGATATACCATGCAAAGCATATCTGATGGGCACATTACTTTGTATGCACCTCAAACTATGTGTTATTGAGTTGCATGCAAAGTGACATGTCCATCCAATAAGTACTTGATCGAATAACATACCTAGGACCTTGTTTTTTTAAGGATGTGCTCAATACTAAGGAAAAAACGGTATTTAATGCTCAATCAACCATGCATAGCATATTTGATGGGGACAATACTTTTGTTGTGCCTCAACCTAGGCGGTATTGAATTTTTTTTGCAAAGAGGCACACCCATCCGATAAGTACTTGGTCAGATTACACACCTAAGAGTGTGTTTTTTTACGGATGTGCATATCACTAGGGGAAAAATGGTGTTGTATAATGCATGATTGACCATGAAAAGCATATCTGATGGGCACAATACCTTGCACACATATTAACCTAGTTGAACTTGACTTGCATGAAAAGTGGAGCCCCCATCCGATAAGTACTTGTTTAAATAACACACCTAGGACCATATCTTTTATGGTTGTGCATGACACTAAGACAAAAACGGTGTTTTATGCTTTATCGACAATGCAAAGCATATACGATGGGCACAATACTTTGCATGCACCCTAAAATCAATGGAATTTACTTACATGCAAAGTGGCGCTCTCATCCCATAAGCACTTGTTCGAATAACACACCTAGGACCGTGTTTTTTGACGGTTGTGTATGACACTAAGGCAATAACGGTATTTAATGCTCCCTTGACCATGCAAAGCATATCTGATGGGCACAATACTTTTCATGTGCCTCAAAAGTGGTGGTATTTAGTTGAATGCAAAGCAGTACACCCATACGATAAGCACTTGGTTGGATAACACACCTAAAATCGTGTTTTTTAATGGTTGTGCATGACACTGAGGTAGAAACAGTGTTTAATGCATGATATACCATGCACAACATATCTAATGGGCACAATACTTTGCACACACCTCAACCTAGGTGTTATTGAGTTTCATGCAAAGTGGTGTTTCTATCCGATAAGTACATTGGATAACACACCTAAGACCGTGTTTTTTTACGAATGTGCTTGACATAAAGGCAAAAATGGTATTTAATGCTCAATCGACCTTGCAATGCATACCCGATGGACACAATACCTTACCTGCACCTCAAACTAGGTGGTATTGACTTGTTTGCAAAGAGGCACACCCATCCCATAAGTACTTGGTCGGATAACACACCTAAGTGCGTGTCTTTTAATGGATGTGCATAACACTAGGGGAAAAACGGTGTACAATGTGTGATCGACCATGCAAAGCATATCCGATGGGCACAATACTTTGCACATTGAACTTGACTTGTGTGCAAAGTGGAGCCCCCATCCGATAAGTACTTATTTGAATTAAACACCTAGAACCATGTTTTTTAATGGTTGTGCATCACACTAAGACAAAAACGGTGTTTTATGCTTGATCGACAATGCAAAGCATATCCAATGGGAAGAATACTTTGCACACACCTTAAAATAGGTGTAATTGACTTACATTCAAAGTGACGTGCCCATCCCATAAGTACTTGTTCAAATAACACATCTAGGATCGCGTTTTTTTTAAGTTGTGCATGACACTAAGGCAAAAACGGTGTCTAATGTGTGATTGCCTATGAGAAGCATATCTGATGGGCACAATACTTTTCATATGCCTCAACCTATGTGGTGTTGAGTTTCATGCAAAGTGATGCACTCATACCATAAGCACTTGTTTGGATAACACACCTAGGAGCACATTTTTTGATGGTAGTGCATATCACAAGGATGAAAATGGTGTATAATGCGTGATTGACAATGTAAATCATATTCGATGGGCATGATACTTTGTGCGCACATCAACCTATGTGGTAGTAACTTGTGTGCAAAGAGGTGCCCCTATCCGACTTGTTCGAATAACACACCTAGGAATGTTTTTTGATGGTTGTGCATGACACTAAGGCAAAAATGGTACTTAATGCTCCCTCGACCATGAAAAGCATATCCGATGGGCACAATACTTTGCATGCACCTCAAAAGCGGTGGTATTGATTTTCATGCAAAGTGGTACAGCATCCAATAAGCACTTTGTCAGATAACATACGTGAGGAGAAGAAGTGCACAAATATAGATAACAACATGCACGAGGAACAAAAACGGTCATACAAATGCATGAAGAGAAAGTGAATCCAGGCAGATCCACAAAAGCAACCAAAGAGGAAGAGAGTAATGAAAGAGGAGAACATGTTAAATGCATTAGGATATCTATGTTGCAAGCGAAGATGTATGTGCTTCATTGATCTTGCAGACATCGGGGAATGTAGAGGACACATGTGGCAAAGAAGAGGAAGTGAAAGAAATGAATACCTTCTCACAAGTCTCTCTTGCTTTCTTCAGAATGACAATAAAAGGCTAAGTTCAAGACAAAAGGTAAAACCTTGTAAATAGAAAAAAGATTTACAATAAGGCATATCACAATATTAAGCGATTATCCCATGGTACATATTGGGATTTAGTCACCAAGGCAAAGGGTGGCAAAAATTTTAGCATTCACGCTGATAGAGGAAGGTCCAAATCAAGAATGTCAACTGTCAGGGCTTCATACAGGAAAATGCTTTACCTCAACACCATATATTTTCTGCAAAGGCAAAGAGGGGATGCTATGGCTTCTTCTCATACTTTGTATACTTTTTGGAAGAAGAACTTTGGATATGTTAAAATCCCAAAGAGGCAAAAAATGTCAAAGTGCAATGTCTGTGATGATTTAAAGCGAGTGATTGAGAGTGCAACATGTCCAAATCAAAGGGAATTATACAAAAAAAACCAAAAATCTCATCATGAACTTATTTGACATTCTAAACAAAAATATGCATTTTGGAAGGAGCCATGAATGATTTTTTCCTATTAGTTTCGTTAAGAAGCGAAACTTTTATATTGGTGTCGAAAGTTTGTATGCCTTGATAAAAATAAAGGTTTGAAAAATTCGCCAAGATTTGAAACTTTTATGAGAAAAAATTTAAAGTTTCACCATAATTTACAACTTTTTCTTTAAAATTCAAAAGAAAATATATAAAAGTGTAATCTATTATACAAATATTGTGAAACTAAAAAAACTATCTCGATAAACTTTCGCCAAGATTTTATATTAATATATAAGCATAGCTTCGATAAAAACATCCCTGGAAGGAGCAAGCTATTTCGCATCCCAATGACTACATGTGCCTTATTGTAGATGGCATGGATCAGAATACAACAACATTGCCTCATTTTGTTGCCACTGCACCTAAATTACAAGGAAAGCACTTTCTAAAGACACATTTATGTGGAATGTTGGTGCATGGAATTAAGTTTTTTGCAAATATATGGATTGATTCCTTGCATCTACATGATAACAATCAAGTTGTAACATCGATTATGAAAGCAATTCACAATGTACATGTAGAAAAAGGTCACCTACCATCGACTTTCAAAATACAAGCTGATAATTGCTGGTGAGAAAATAAGAATGTACTCATGTTTGCATTTTGCTCAATGCTAGTTGCTCATCGAATCTTTAATGAGTTTGAATGTGGATTTTTTTATGTTGGGCATACACATGAGGATATCGATTAGGTTTTTAGCATAGCCTCAAGGGAGCTTAAATGCAAGGATGTGGAGACAATAGATGACTTGGTAAGAAGATGTGGCATTAGGGGAGAAATGGGGTCTCAAAAGGGCCTCATAAGTAATGGATTAAGAAATAAATTAAGTTAATTACAATTGAGCCCACTATGATAACCCATGGACTAACTACCCCCTAGCATTAACTAAACTAACATGGGAACCTTTATTTTGAATTTAGGAAACCTTAGCCTTTGGATGGAGGTGGAAGGTGGATGGATCAAAGGCTCAAAGTGGTAGGCGGCTGAAGGGAGGCACCTTTGGTGGGCTCCAAACTAGAAAATTTTGACTTTAGGGGGGGTATTTAAGAGGGAGAAGGCGCCTTTAGTTGTGGACCATTGGATCTTGGCTAGATCTATGGTGGAGATGTATTAGATAATGAAGGGTGGAGATTGAGGCGCATTTTGGAGGGTGGAGATGCATTTGCTTGAATGGATGGCTAGGATTGAAGCGCATAATCACTGGCCCGGATTGAAGTGCCTTTTTGGTGCATCTTTGCCCTTAGATCTCCTCCAAATCAAATGGATGGCTCGGATTTAGGCACCTTTTTGGTGTATCTCCTCCCTTGGATCTCTTTTAAATCAATGGCTACAATTGAGGCACCTTTTGCCTTAATATCCTCCCTTAGATCTCCTATAAATCAATGGGTAATATTGTGGCTCTTCCTTATTTAATCTCCTCCATTGAATCTATTGCTTGATCAAGGGCTTATATTTGATCCCTCTAATCCTTTGATGGTAGACCTTGAGAGAATGCGAGGCTCAAAGGATGTCAAGGAAGAATGCAATATATTTTGGCCAAATGTTCATAACGATTTGTGCCCAGCTCCAGTCTTTGAAAATGAATTTGTATCAATCCTCCCACGTCCATATTGTGGACCAAAGTGTTGAGATATCGAGCTCCACTCGTGATATGCCAAGGTGACCATTGTGCATTTATGTCACCGACTTGTTAGCTGCAGATGCGGTTGGTACACCGCCCATGAATAATAGCTGGATGACAGCTATCCTTATGTACTCTAGTTCGTGGCTCAGTTAGTATGCCATCTTAGTTAGCTGAGTTTGGTTTGAGACCCACATATAGCGTTCTTCTATTCCTTTGTACTAAAGTTCTTTTGGATTTCACAACTAAGAAGAGGAAAACTGTTTTCAGCCTCCACCTTTGTGTGCATTCCCCCATTGTGTATGTGAGAAAGCCACAAGTGAGACTCCTTCCTTCTCTCCCACTATCTTCACATGGTATCAGAGCCTGGTTCATGGTAAGGAGCTCAAGAAAGCAAACCAAATTCGTGGTGTCCTAGTAAGAGGACCAGTGTTGCTTTCCTTTTTCAAGTTTGGGAGCAAATCTCTACAGGTAGCACAGTCGGAAAGTGCAAGAGTGCATTGTCTCAGATTGAGACGCCCTTCGTGGTATGGTGAGAGGGAAGTACATGCTGCGGGCAAGGGACTTTATTTTTTTGATTCGAGGCCATTTTGGGGCCTGTTCTGGAGGCAGAAGTTCTCCGCAAGCACTGAGAAAAAGGCCCTATTTTTGCTATGCGACCACTGCTCTGCAGGTCGGTGAAAAGTTGCCACAGAAATTGCATCGTATGCCTGTGCGCAGAGATATTGGGAGCTACAAAATCATCCTTATTTCCTGTTGATGCAAAATCGTCACTAGGAAGTGACTGTGTGGTCAAATTCCACTTTCGTTAGTTTCTCAGATTTGCCCTTGTGAGGCAGAAGCTATGTTTTTTGCAGTGAGAATATTTTGCAGTGTTCTATAATGGCGTCTGATTCTCTTTCACAGATTGTCATTGAAAAGCTTGACAAGAACAACTTCCAAGCATGCAAGTTTAGAATGACGAATTTCCTTATGGGAAAAGGCTATTGGGAGTTCATTACAAAAAATGAAGAAGAATCGGTTCTTCCTAAGGTTCCCAATCAATAGGAAATGCAGGCATCTAAAGGATGGCATGAGAGAGCGAGAAAAGTTATGTACTAGCTCTCTATCAGTATTTCAGATTCTATGATTTTGCATATTCAGGATGCAAGTACACCAAAGGAGGCATGGGATACTTTGGCAAAGATGTACAGCACAAATAGGCAAGCCAGGAAAATGCAGCTCAAGTAGGAGTTGCACAATGTGCAGAGAGAAAATATGAGCATCAATGACTACCACATGAAGGTGAAGAAAATTGCAGATGCACTTGCTTCCATTGGGTCGCCAATGGAAGATGATTTAGTTTCTGTGACCTTGAATGGTCTAGGAAAGGATTATGCACAATTTTGGACATCCATTGCCGTCCATGAAAAATTTCCTGACTTTGAGGAGTTGTTTGCTCTTCTAATTTTTGAAGAGTAGAGAAATGGTGGTGCATCTTCTTCAGGAGGAACTTCAAAAGAAACTGTCTTCTACTCAAATGCTAGAAGAGGTAGAGGCAGAGGTAGAGGAGGCCAATCTAGAGGCCGTGGTAGAAATCAGAATATGCAGCAAACTCAAGAAAACCAGTCCTATGGAGGAGGACATGGCAACTCTAGAGGCAGGGGGAGCCAAAGAGGTCGTGGTGGATGGCAAAGAGGCCAAAATGCAAACAGCAATGTTGAATGCTACTATTGTGGTAAAATGGGTCATATGGCTAAAGACTACTACAAAAAGTAAAATGACATCATGAATGGAAAATTGCAGCAAGGGAATTATGCATCTTCTAGTAGACAAGGTGATGACAGAAATGAGCATCTGTTTATGGTGCAGCACATGACCAATTCTATGACAAGTGCAAAAGAAAGCAATGATGTGTGGTATGTTGACTCAGGTGCATCAAACCACATGAAGGTCATGCAGAATGGATGTAGGAAGCAAGGAAAATGGAAAAACTAGGATTTGTGGAGACTGGTGATGATACTGCACATCCTATTGTGCAGATTGGTAAAATTCCTTTGTCTATGCAGGATGGGAAAAAGAAATACCTGTCTGATCTATTTCATGTCCCAAATATCACCAAGAACCTGGTTTCTGTTGGTCAAATGGTTGAGTAGGGCTTGCAGGTCAGATTTAATCCTCATGGATGCTTTGTTGAGGACATGAAAACTAACGGTCGCTTGATAGCAAAAGGAAAGAAGAAGGGTAGGATGTTTACATTGGATGTGGACATGCCTGAATTGAGTGTAGCAATGTTTGCACATGGGACATGTGTAGTTGTAGATATTGATATCTGGCATAAACACATTGGTCATGTTAATGTACAGCGACTTAAATCAATGCAGGCCCAAAATATTGTTGCAGAATTGCCTAAATTCAAGGTTGCAGAAATGCATAAGGTATGTGAAGCCTGTCAATTTGGAAAACAGGCAAGGAAACCATTTCCTAGACATGTTCAAGAGAGTAAGAAGCCATTGGAATTAATCCACTTTGATGTATGGACTACTAAAGCTGCATCTATTGGAGGCTGTCATTATTTTGTCACTTTTATTGATGACTGCAGCAGAAAAGTTTGGCTGTATTTTATGAAAAAGAAAAGTGAAGTGTTTGGGCATTTCAAAGCTTTTAAAGCTATGGTGGAAAAAGAAACAGGCCTGCAAATAAAATGCCTAAGTTCAAATGGAAGGGGAGAGTACCTCTCAAATGAGTTTGAAAGGTTCATGCAGGAGCATGGCATAAAGCAGCAATATTCATGCAGTCATACCCCACAGCAAAATGGACTTACAGAAAGGAAAAATAGGCATATTGGAGAGGTATCTCAGGCCATGCTAAATGAAAAATAGCTACCAGATTCTTATTGGGCTGAAGCAGTTGCTACAACAGTTTACATAATGAACAAGACTCACACTACAGCAATACATGGCATGATGCCAGAGGAGATGTATACTGGTAGGAAACTAGAAATTTCTCATTTGAAAATTTTTGGTTGCATTGCCTGTGTTCATGTGCTGGATGAGTTGAGGTTCAATTTGGATCCAAAAGCTGAGAAGTGCATCTTTATTGGTTATTCTCTGTAGCAGAAAGGGTATAGATGCTATAACCCTTCTACTCGTAAGTTTACAGTGAGCAAAGATGTTGTCTTTGATGAGATGAACAGCTAGTATAAACCAATAAATGTGATTGATGATGTAGATGCACAAAATGGTAATGCTGCACAGAATTCACAGCAGTAATCACAAAATATTAGTGGACTTGTAGTGTCCTCTAGTAGTGGTTCACATACTTCACCATGGACAAGCAGATTGAGATCAAGAGAATCTCCTCAAAGCAATGCAGATAGTGGTATGTAGGTATCACAAAAAGGAAAAGAGAAGGTAGATCTGCCCATGTTTGATGTGAATGCAGGTCACTCTTATGTGGATGGTGAATCTAGTGGCTCAGAACAGAGCATTGATGATGAGTTGGGTATTCCTTATATTGTTACACCTAGAGTAATGAAGACCAGGGATGTTTTGAGAGCACCTAGAAGTGAGCCTCTTTTGCACAGGTCTACCAAAGCTAGGTATCCTATGGATAGGCTGAAATATGATGGATTTACAGCCATTCACTATGCCTATATGGTCAAAGTGATACAGGGACCAGAACCCACTTTTTTTGAGCAAGCCATGGGGAAAGAAAAATGGGAGAAAGCCATGGATGAAGAAATCGATGCCTTGGAATGACTGAGTTGTTGCACACAGTTTGTAGAGGTGCACTCGGAGTTCAGGATTAGGCAGAGGTCATTTGAGCGATGCAGGCCTTGGTTTGTGCGATGCACTCAGGAGTGTGACACATGCTGTTGTCACTACCATGTGGATTTTGGATTGATGTATGACGTATTCCATTCCCTTAATGGTCATAGGGGAGTGGTCCCTACTAGCCCTCGTGACTTCATTCATTCCATATTGTGTACATGAGATGACGTATTCCATTCCCTTAATGGTCATAGGGGAGTGGTCCCTACTAGCCCTCGTGACTTCATTCATTCCATATTGTGTACATGGATTTTGGATTGATGTATGACGTATTCCATTCCCTTAATGGTCATAGGGGAGTGGTCCCTACTAGCCCTCGTGACTTCATTCATTCCATATTGTGTACATGAGACAGGGCACGGTAAGGGAGAGCCTGATGGTGCAGTTGCTTGCATGAAGCGTGCTTTGCATTGATACCAGTTGCATCACAGTGCCAATCACTTCAAGGATGCACATGATGTGGTGTGGTGGTGCAGCCAGCACTTATCCACTAGTGCTATCTCCTTGTTTTAGTCACGTGATGATAGGATGGTGAGCCGGTATTTTTGGTGCATGGACATTGGGAGTCTTGATCGGTCTAGGCCTTTTGATTATCGTTCAGTGTCTGGCACTCTTGATTTCCATTCCATCAGGAGCATAGGTGAGTCTCATCCCGTGATCTTTTCTCGATGGTTTACATGTTTTTGCTCTACATGCATTGATGATGATTGGGGAGGGTGCTCCATGATACCATGGGCCGATCCATGGGTGCGGTGAGTGCTTTCTCCCTTCCAGCCTTGGGAGGAGGAGGTACATGATGATCAGGATATGGGATTCATTTCCTCTAGAGATTATGACCAGCTTACAGATATGTTGCGTATTGGTGATATCTTCATGGTTATTGCTTCGGAGGGTAATGAGGAGGGTGTGGATTATTACTTGTTGCGATGCTCTATGGAAGAGTGTTCTGAATGAGGATATAGTGGATGGGCATGGGATGCACTTCAATGCTCATAGCATGATCATAGGTGGCCACTATTTTCAGCAGATACAGAGGCGTGGTCGCTATATTGAGTTCTATGAGTACATGGTGGATCAGGAGGCATACATGTATTCTCATCTTGTTGTTGCGATCAAGATTACTTTGAGTCGTGTTCGCACTCACAAGGCGACGTCCACTCCACGATGGCACCTTGTAGTGGCGGATCACGAGAGCATACTTGCAACTATTGGAATGAGAGCCGATCATGAGGAGTAGCACATTACATATCATATATTTTGGGATCATCAGTTGATCAGATTGATTTTTATTGGGTATCACTAGTTGATTACATATTTTTGTATTCGATATGTATAGGCTCACTGTGTGACCGTACCATTGTAATTTTCATGGACTCATATTTTGTATTTCACTATGATGGTTGTATACACATTCATACACATCATTGTATTAGATTCTATTTTATACATGATGTCCGTTGTCTTCTCAATGGGATTTGTTGTTTTTGTAAAACAAAAAATTATTTATTAATAGTAATGTTGTAATTGTGTTTTGTGCTTTAGGGCATTTTAAAAACGTGACTAAGAAAATTCATGCACGTACTAACAAAATACGCATGTGGACTTATCTGTTGGTCCCTACTAGCACGACTATGTATGAAAAATGGCACACGTACTAACCAAATACGCATGTGGACTTATCTATTGGGGATGAAACTTCGCACGGCTCTTAGGATACCCTAGACATACATCCATGCAAGATTTGGTCTCCAACTAATTTGGTATGTGCCACGTCGAAGGTATAATGCGTACATTTTTACAATCCCTATTAGCACAACTACGTATGAAAAATGGCACACGTACTAACCAAATACGCATGTGGACTTATCTGTTGGGGATGAAACTTTGCATGGCTTTTAGGCTACCCTAGACATACATCCACGCAAGATTTGGTTGATTTGGTTATGCACCACGTGGAAGGTATAATGCATACGTTTTTACAATCCCTACTAGCACGACTACATATGAAAAATGGTGCACGTACTAACCAAATAGGCATGTGGACTTATCTGTTGGGGAATAAACTTTGCACGGCTCTTAGGCTACCCTAGACGTACATCCATGCAAGATTTGGTCTCCAACTGATTTGGTATGTGCCATGTGGAAGGTATAATGCATACATTTTTACAATCCCTACTAGCATGACTACGTATGAAAAATGGCGCACGTACCAACGAAATATTCATGTGGACTTATTTGTTGGGGATTAAACTTTGCACGGCTCTTAGGCTACCCTAGATGTACATCCATGCAAGATTTGGTCTCCAATTGATTTGGTATGCACCACGTGGAAGGTATAATGCATACATTTTTACGATCCCTACTAGCACGACTAAACACTAAACCCTAAATCCTAAAAAACCCTAAACCCTAAAAAACCCTAAACCCTGTTGGGGATGAAACTTTGCACGGCTCTTAGGCTACCCTAGACGTACATCCACGCAAGATTTGGTCTCCAACTGATTTGGTATGTGCCACATGGAAGGTATAATGCATACATTTTTGCAAGCACTCCCTACTAGTGACTACGTATGAAAAATGGCACACGTACTAACCAAATACGCATGTGGACTTATCTGTTGGGGATTAAACTTTGCACGGCTCTTAGGCTACCTTAGATGTACATCCATGCAAGATTTGGTCTCCAACTGATTTGGTATGCGTCACGTGGAAGGTATAATGCATACATTTTTACAATCCCTACTAGCACGACTAAACCCTAAACCCTAAACCCTAAAAAACCCTGAACCCTAAGAAACCCTAAACCTTGTTGGGGATGAAACTTTGCACAGCTCTTAGGCTACCCTAGACGTACATCCATGCAAGATTTGGTCTCCAACTGATTTGGTATGTGCCACGTGGAAGGTATAATGCATACATTGCACTCCCTACTAGTGACTACGTATGAAAAATGGCGCACGTACTAACCAAATACGCATGTGGACTTATATGTTGGGGATTAAACTTTGCACGGCTCTTAGGCTACCTTAGATGTACATCCATGCAAGATTTGGTCTCCAACTGATTTGGTATGCGCCACGTGGAAGGTATAATGCATACATCCATGTAAGATTTGGTCTCCAACTGATTTCGTATGTGCCACATGGAAGGTATAATCCCTACTAGTGACTACGTATGAAAAATGGCAAGCATTGATATATACGAAATTCAATATGATATTCAAAATGATAAAGTTCATAGCACGAGAGAGCTCTAGAAAGAGAGAGATATAGAGAGAGAGAGAGAGAGAGAGAGAGAGAGAGAGAGAGAGACCTTATACTTGAATACCTTTTCAATGCTTAATGTTTACAATTATGACACATGGAATTATTTTTAAAATACCTTATGTATTAGATGTGTGAATTGAGATATCTGAAATTCAAAATCATACTCCTAATTTTAAATATGCAAGTGGGAATGAAACTTCGCATGGCTCTTAGGTTTAGTGTAATAATTGCAAGCATTGATATATATGAAATTCAATATGATATTCAAAATGATAAAGTTCATAGCACGAGAGAGAGAGAGAGAGAGAGAGATCTTATACTTGAACACTTTTTCAATGCTTAATGTTTACAATCACTTCTCATGGCATTATTTTTGAAATACCTTATGTATTAGATGTGTGAATTGAGATATTTGAAATTCAAAATCATACTCCTAATTTTAAATGTTTATGTTAGATTTGAACAAACTATAAACTGAGATAAACAAAGTAAGAAGAACATCATGAAAGTACCAAAATGCTCATACATCATAAAAGTAAGAACAATATCATGAAAGTACCAAAATGAGTGTGTACATCATCATCATCATCGTGCAAAAGTGCATCCCTAAACAAGATATGTGTGAAGCATAAAAAATCATCTTGAATCAGAATCTGATAACTCCACATATGATCCTCTAGTCATCCTCTGACGTGGCTCCTGTATGACTCGCTAACCAACTGTCCACTGTGTGCCCTCAGGCAAAGCCGGATCAGATGGGCTAGCCTCATCTCCTGCATGAGATGGAGATGAGATGGGCCAGCCTCATCCTGATGAAGAGGAGGGCATGTTGCATGAGCCACCACTGCCATCTCTGCCTCCCTTGCCTCCTCTATGTATGCGTGCCTCAGCTCCCAAAGTCGTGCATCTGTGAATACTCGTGCCTCAAATCTAGCGTGAGTAATCGTCTCTACATGTAGAAGACACTGGTCTCCAATCGGCCCCGCCCAAGCTACTGCTCCACCCACTGCTGCAATGATATCTGAAGCTCTGCCTCTCACTCAATACGGCATGCCTACTCTGCTCGTGCCGATCACTTGGCATGAAATCACCATATGAGAAGCGTCGTGAAACACACGCTGCAACCACTGACGTATCAGCACCCTCCTGCTGTAGCAAAGCTCTCTGTGCCTCCTCCCTATAGTGCTCTGTCAAGACCACATGGGCAAATGGATCAATGGCCTGATGATGACCAGGATACAGATCATCCATGCCTAGTTCTCTATATGTGGCCACATCAATGTTAGCAAAGCATACAGGGCACACTGATTATGCCACCATGTGGCGGGTCATGCAATGGAGATGTGCGATGTGGCCGCACCCTAGTCCAAACCACCCTAGGGTGTCAAACTCCTCATGGCAAAGGACGCAAGTGGCGGTAGAAAGCCTGGCTATGACTAGTGCATCTATGGGTGTCCTACTCGACACATCTATAGGAGGAGCGGGGTACAGGGCCACGCTAGGGTCGATCCTATGGCAAGATGGATCATGACTAATATGTCTCAACTGCAAAATATAGTGCTCCGCTTGATGGTACACTATGCATGTCCAAATCCTCTACTCCTCCAAATCTGCCTCCAACAGTCGTACACGAGACTCCATATCCTATCACAATAGATGTGCCTACAATGCAAACATGTCGTGTACATGGTGAGAATTAACCAAAAAACTTCAGTTCAAAACACGCAACAAAAAATTAAACTAAAATCATCAGAATAACTAACCTCGTCCCTAGACTCGGCCAACAATGCCTCCAACTCTGCAATCCGTGCGTTTGGAGTCTCCAACTCATGCTGAGGCGGTGTAGATGTGGGAGGTGGTGTAGATGTGGGAGGCTCGATAGATGTGGGAGGTGGGGAAGGTGGAATTGAAAGTGATCTCGATAGGGCAAAGACCATGTCGTGCAAGGATGATGCCACTGAATGAACATCCCCCCTAATCCGTCCTCCAATAGCTCGCAATGCCGGTGCAGGGATAGTGTGCAGCTTTGGTGCCTTGCATCGACGCTGGAACACTTGTAGTCTGACGCTCCTGACGCCCCATCCTACCATGTCCTGCTCCTGGACGGGTACTAAGGTAGTCTACCCGATGACCAAGCACAAACTCGGCATATAGCTGCATGGCAAATGACCTAGCTATCTGACGGTTGTGAGGCAATCGACCACCATTCACAATGAGATATCTCGGATAAATGTGTGCTACTATGACGGGGTGCCTACAACGTAAAATATGAAAGGGCAGCCCTAATCGTGGTCGCATCGCCTCAGTGTGACCATCCCAAAACATATCCTCTAAGGCCTGCCTGTGAGGTGACTCATGCTCAAACAACTCTCGAATGGCTCTCCAATCCAAGCCATGACCAGTGATCTCTGCCTCAGCCTATGCCTGTCCTCAACTGCATCAATGACTGAATCTAGACTCACAACCAAGTGAGGGGGTGCCCTAGCATCTTGCAGTGCCCTCATCTCAGCTCTCAAAATTGCTATCTGCATACGAACAGTGGTGCCAGAACCTGTGTGCTGGCTAGTGCATGCACAAAAAAAACACATGGAAATTAATATTCTATTTTGGGTAATGAAAATAATTTTCTATTCAATATGACTTATAATCTATTTACGTAATGAAAACTATTTATGTACTCCTTGATGAGGTAGGATGTCGTTGGGATCATCCTATGCACCTACCGGTAGATGGGCCAAATGTGTGGCTATGCCTACAACAGTGCTATGTTGCAAATTCAATTCATATTTACAATTATTTACAAGTTGTTTACTTTAGAAAGTCGGTTTCTTCAAGCTCATTCTCCTTGTCTATACTACCCACCCTTGCTGTAATTAATAGCAAATAGCTTTTGTTCTAGATGCTCCCTCCATTTTTCGAGGCTCTAGACTACCATGGGCTCTAGTAGCATGTCAAAGTATGTAGCAGAGGTGTATTTTTGGAAGAGAGATGTAAAGATACTGAGTGATAGAAAGAAAATGTTATGTACAATACACTAAAATGGAATACAAGGAATAGATGCTAAATTGAAAGATATAACCCAAGGCAAGACTTGCATCCTAGAATATTCCACATGAAGGTGGACAAATGCACCTCTCAATAATTGCAAGTGGAAGTCAAATTGCACCTCTAAACATATGCCAAACTAAAGTAGAATAGCATCTTGAAATGTATAGAATATATAGGAAATGACAATATTTATAGGATAGAGATAGGTTATGGTCATTGAGATAACCTTGGTTATACTGCTTGACTTGGAGCATCTGTTGAATGATTGGTTGGCATGACTGGCTCCTAGCTAGTTGGGAATAGCTAGCCCTAAACAACTTTTTGACTAGGCCTTAACTAGATCATCTTGCTCTAGCTTGTTAACTCAGCCTACTTACTCTACCTAAATTATGAAACAACTCTTAACCAACTATATAATCTATAACATTCCACATAAAGTTAGATAAACGCACACCGCAATAATTTCTTTTTTTTAATAGATGATTTCTAAAAACCAAATTTAAATGTTATATTTAATTCAAAACTTCAGTAATTTAAAAAATAACATGCAATCTACTTTAATCTCTCTTTTTTTTAATAGATGATTTTTAAGAATAAAATATATACTTTTTGACATTTAAATAAAAGCTTCACTAACTTAAATAACATAAAAGCTACCTTAAAATCTTATTTTCTTTTTTTAAAAAAGATGATTTTTAAAACTAAAATTAAACGTTTTTTTATTTAAATAAAAATAGCACTAATTTGAAAAATAACATAAAAACTACTTTAATCTCTCTTTTTTTTAATAGATGATTTTAAAAAACAAAATATATACATTTTCATATTTTAAATAAAAAATTACGTAATTAAAAAAAATAATTAAAAAGAACTTTAAAATGCATTTGAAAATTTGAAATATTTTATAATTAAATTAGATATTCCTATAAACTAAAATAATATAAAAGCTACTTTAAACTCTTATTTTCTTTTTTTTAATAGATGATTTTTAAAAACAAAATTTAAAAGTTATATTTAATTCAAAACTTCAGTAATTTAAAAAATAACATGCAAACTACTTTAATCTCTTTTTTTTTTAATAGATGTTTTTAAAAAACAAAATATATGCTTTTTGACATTTAAATAAAAGCTTCACTAACTTAAATAACATAAAAGCTACCTTAAACTCTTATTTTCTTTTTTTTTTAAAGATGATTTTTAAAACTAAAATTTAAATAGATGATTTTAAAAAACAAAATATATAGATTTTCACATTTTAAATAAAAAATTACGTAATAAAAAATAATAATTTAAAAAACTTTAAAATGCATTTGAAATTTTGAAATATTTTATAATTAAATTAGATATTCCTATAAACTAAAATAATATAAAAGCTACTTTAAACTCTTATTTTCTTTTTTTTAATAGATGATTTCTAAAAACAAAATTTAAACATTATATTTAATTCAAAACTTTAGTAATTTAAAAATTAACATAAAAACTACTTTAATATCTTTTTTTTTTAATTAATGATTTTAAAAAATAAAATATATACTTTTTGACATTTAAATAAAAACTTCACTAACTTAAATAACATAAAAGCTACCTTAAACTCTTATTTTCTTTTTTTTTTAAAGATGATTTTTAAAAATAAAATTTAAAGGTTTTTTTATTTAAATAAAAATAGCACTAATTTAAAAAATAACTTTAATCTCTTTTTTTTTAATAGATGATTTTAAAAAACAAAATATATACATTTTCACATTTTAAATAAAAATTACGTAATTAAAAAAATTTAAAATGCATTTAAAATTTAGAAATATTTTATAATTAAATTAGATATTTCTATAAACTAAAATTTAAATAAATTTTCACAAAAAAAAAGCTACATTAAAAAAACCTTACCTGGAATCTCCCGCTCCGTCCATCTCCGTCGTTGTCCATCGGTCATTCTCCATCGCTGCCACAATTCCGTCGAGCTCCCGTAAATCCGTCGATTTCGATGAGGAGGAGCTCGATCGAGGTATGAAGAATGAGGGGGGTCCCTCTCTTTATATACAAAAATTTAAGGTTTTACTACCTCGATCGAGGTATTTCACATGCCACATACATATTGATCCATCATACCTCGATCGAGGTATAGACATGCCACGATACCTCGATCGAGGTATTTGGCATGCCACATACACATCGCTCCATCATACCTCGATACCTTGATCGAGGTATTCGACATGCCCCATACACATCGGTCCATCTACCTCGATCGAGGTATGGACCTGCCACGATACCTCGATCGAGGTATGTCAACTGCCAACCGGATGCCACATACCTCGATCGTGGTATCAGACATGGGCCAAGTCATCGATCCAACATACCAACATCGAGGTTTCTGGACTTGCCATAGTACCTCGATTAAGGTATGTCATCTGCCCTGTTGGATGGCACATACCTCAATCGAGGTATTTGACACGATCAAAGTCATCTATCCACGATACCTCAATCGAGGTAGAGGTGGCATGCCATGAGACCTCGATCGAGGTATAGGCTCGGTTCGGTGAAAAAAAGTCTAGGACCTCGATCGAGGTATTGGCTTGGCTCGGTTGTCCTCGTGTGTGAGTTTCATTAGAGGCAATATCTCGATCGAGGTATTCCACACCGAAGCAAAACCTTTGTATTTTCACTCGAGCGGGTGTCACACTCACTCGAAAGTGGTCCGGAAGTGGACACCCTTAGCTTGCTACCTCCCATGTGTTCTCTTTTGGGAGTGCTGTAGTCACTTGGAGTAGCAAGAAATAGCCTACAGTTGCCTTGTCGAGCACAGAGGCTGAGTACAGGGGTGCAGCAATGGCTGCATGTGAGGTAGCTTGGGTGCATAAGCTACTTTATGATATGCATCAGTCTACAGATGGGCCAGTTGTCATTTATTGTGACAACATGAGCAATATACACTTGGCAAATAACCCAGTCTATCATGCTAGAACAAAGCACATTGAGGTGCATTATCACTATGTGCGGGAGAAGGTTTTACTAGGTCTTATTGATCTAGTTTATGTTAGCACAGAGGACCAGGTAGCTGACATATTCACGAAGGCATTGGGCATAGAGAAGCTGCACAAGTTCAGAGACCTGCTTGGTGTACAGGAATTGGGATTGAGCTCGAGGGGGAGTGTTGAGATATCGAGCTCCACTCGTGATATGCCAGGGTGACCCTTGTGCATTTATGAGGATTACCAAAAAGCGAGCGGAGAAAAGCGAGTAGCCCCAAATAAGCAAGCAAGATTAAATAGGTTTCAAGCGAGTGAGAACCTCATCCAGCATCTTATTCCTCTCAATATCATTGGAACAATTGATGTGATCATAAGCAAATTAAACATATTCCAACAATGAAGGCATGCCTGAAACTCACAATTAACTTCTCTTTCATCCCCATACTATCAATTTGAGTCATTGTGGAGAGGTAGAGACACAACAATACATAAAATTTGCGATAAAAAAAGCAAATACTACTCAGATTGAACATCCACACATCAAGATAATGATAGATCACAAGGTAGAATATATGACTGAAAATATGTAAACATGATCATGTGCTACATATACATATCATGTCTTTTATGCTTGCAGAAGATCATCCATACATTCGATCCAAAAACATGGAAACAGAACTAACTATGTCAAAAGAAAAAAAACACATTTTCATCATAAGGATTAATTTTGCTTAGTGAAAATACCTATGTAATCTGGACAATACCATGCTTTAAAAAACTTAGGGAGCCAAAAAAGGATTTTAGCCCTCCATACTTCTATTATGACCAATGTTTGAATGATAGTTCTATCAAAACTAGAAATGAATGCATCTAACCACTATGTTGAGTGCTCATCTAGTATCCTGTAGACTATTATGTTAAACTCAATACGTGACCACAAACTCAAGCATAAGAGAAGCATGACTCAAGTGAAATAATTGGCAAAGACACTCTGTAACTAGTATCCTGCTACATCTAATAGAAAATATGCACCAGGCATTAACAAGCTTCTATTTCCACCCCTATAAGCAAACTCGTATCCTGTAGTATGAAAAACTTTAAGGAAAACATTGCACTTAATGCATCAATTAAGCCAATGACTACTCATCATGCACAATCGAACAATCATCAAGGAAAGTCTAGTCAAGCAAGTTGAAGCAAAAAACCAAATACCTATTCAGATCTATGCCATGGTGTATCCGCCAACCATGAGTAGCAAAAGAACCTATGGAAAAAGCAAAATGGGGATTATGCCACTCTACCGTTGATCACTTCCATGCTACAAATAAGGGAATACATAGTCGTTTTAGGGTACTTTTAGGGTTCATTCCCAACCACTAAAAAGAGAGCCAATGCTATCTATTTGTATTCATAAAATCTTTATGAACATTATCATGTTCAATATAAGGATAGGAGCCAGCTCAATGGGTAGTCTTAAACAAATATAAATACTATTCGAATTTTAACCTTATGCAAAAGCTTTTTTTTAAACACAAAGTAAAACTTGATTATACATATAGATGGGAATCAGGTCACTATTGTAAGTATGTATTTAGTAATTAAGTTGAAAATATTCCCTTAGAAAAATAGCTCAATCAACATAGTACCCATATTATATATCCAAAATTTACAAGATCTCATTCATACCATTAGATTGTTTTCATCACTTGTCATAAGTACTAACCTTAATTGGCATTATGTATTTAAGTCAAAATAGTTTTTAGTATAGGATATAATGGAGCAATACATTTATGTAATATCTAGTGATCATAGTTTCTAATATAAAATAAAATGGAGCATAGAGTAATATTGTCATTCAAAAATGATAATATACCTTCCTTGACCATATACAAGTATCATGCATTCATAAAAAAAGTTAGTCATAAACTACAATATAATGTGCCCATAATGCATGTACATTAAATCTTCACATATTAGAATGTGAGAAAGGGAATAATTTAACTATGAAATCAGGGATCAATGTAGGAAATGGTCTTCTATGCACACATATATGCTAAGGGTCCATCTAATACAATATTGGAAATTGATGTGAGTATAAGTGTATGCATCCATCGGTGATGTATATGAGTGTATGCATCCATTTGTGATGTATATTGTTATACTAATCCATGGTGCTATATGGCTTGAGTTGTTTGTAGTGCAATTAATCACAACAATGTTGTATTTTTTAAAAGAAAAATGCCAACAAAATTTCATGTTACAAAACACACACAAAAAAATGGCATTTGTAACATTAATCCAAGCATTTCCTGCAAGCAATCTCCATCCCTCCCTTTCTTGCTTACTCTTTCGGCCACCTCCACCCTCTTGTTGCCCTTCAAGACTGCCTCTTGCCTCCTCGCCTTCTTGCTTCCTCACCTCCTCACCTCCTTGATTCTTTGCCTTCTCACCTCCTTGCATCATGCTTGTTGCTGGCAATTCCAAGGCTGTCCCTCCCCTCATTGGCCAGCTCCTCTACTCCTCACATCATCCTTCTCATTTTGGTGTTTCCAATGAATAGCTTGGGGGTCTTGTTTTTGGAGGGGGGAAGCATAAGAATGGCAATACCTTAATGCACTATCATTTTTCGTGCTTTTGCCACCCAAAAACAAGACTGCAAAGCCCTTGCTTAAGCTTGAATGAGCCTCTAGATTTTGGGCGTGTTAAAAGCCATTTTTGACCATTATACCCCCAAAATCAAGAGGCTCATTCAAGCTTAAGCAAGGGCTTTGCAAGCATTGCAAGTCCAGTAAATGAAATCAATCAGATTAGGAATTGGCAAACTCAATTTGGGAATGGTCAAAAATACTTTATCTTTGAATAATGCCTTGGATCATGGGATGGGGTCCCATGAACCTGCTGCCTATGATGACGAATGGTTCTGCCCTCGACTAAAGGTGATGTGTGCTCGGGGGGTCACTCATCATATGTAACCCTTCACATGAGTTCAACAGATGGGTTTTTATTAATTCAATTACTTACAGATTTATATATACATAAGGAAGTAATTTAATACCCAAAGGTTAATACACAGAAGGGCATTTATATAAAAATTTTTCCAGAAGCTTGCAACATGTGACATGGATATTTGCATAGAGTGGCTTATGTCATGGGACATTTTGAAATGCTATTACTGGCATTTTCCTTTTGAAATGAGTAAGCGCTCCTCTTGCATTTTCTTGAATTCTAGAGAATTCTAAAAATCTTTTCTCTCTTTATTGCTCTTTTTGGCCTTTGCATTAGGATGAGATTAGAATATGATGCTATGATTTTCTCTCTTTATTGCTCTTTTTTGGCCTTTTCATTAGGATGAGATTAGGATGCTATGCTTTCTTGCATACATTGATCTCTAATCTTGATGAATACCATTAATTTGAATTTATTTTTTGAAGTTTTTTTATCTTGTCACTCTCTTTCTTTTTCTTTCTATCCACAGAGGGATTGCAGTGAATCAATGGTGGAGGAGTATTTTTGAAGTTGATGCCTCTTATACTTGATTTTCTTTAGTTCTACTCAGTCTATTTAGCACTGCCTTTGTAAAGATCCTTCAGGCTCTCAAACAATTGATCTATTATTTGAAAATGGACAGATAGGGGAGAAACACTTCTATAATTAAATCCATCGGATAAAACCTATGAGAGTAAAGAAGTAAGGTATTTATTTTTAGATAGCCCTATTCAAAAGGATTCTCCCACTTGGGAAAATATAGTATCCATATAGCAACAAGGGATCAAAGCAAAAGGAAAATTGTCATTGAGTGAGAATCCCATTATGTTTGAGGGTTTTTCATGCACTTGTGCCTAGAGTTGTAGATTAGCAAGTACCATGAGCATCACTACCAGTTACAGTTTGAACTAGAATATGGTAAACATGATCAATTTAAAGTAAATGAAAGAATAAAACTATTTCTAGGTTAGGAGAACATAAGCCCTTGTGTCTGCTACATTGAGAGCTAAAGAAGGCTCTTATATATGGTATCTTCAAAGATTAAAGAAGACCCTTTCTAGCTTCTTAGACCATATCTTTTCTCAAGGTATTATATATGCTACACAATGCCTAGAAATGTCATCTTGTTGTTTGCGACATATGCTACACAATGCCTAAAAATGCCTAGAAATGGCATCTTGTTGATTGTGGCATCTAGTGGTGGATTAGTTATTAGAAGGACAATGCTAAAATCTCCCCAATTTGTCATGGATGTGGTTACACATAGGTGTTAGCATCGCGTTGGAGCATAGGTCCTAAATGCAGTTATATTATAGTCATACATGTGGTGATGCAATAAGCTATGTGCATATATAATTGAGATATAATTCATATTATTGTCATGTATTAGAGAGGTATTAGATGTTGATTTTGTGATGGACATAGAAGACTAGAAGATGTGGCTACTCGATTGTTTTCTTTGTTGCAATCTATTATGAGTTGCATTCTTCTTGGGCAACTTATTTTCCATTACTTTTGGTCTAAACAATTGTGAAGAATTCTACATCTTCTTGACATAGGTGGAGTGTATAAGAATGTGGTATGACATTAAGGCTACATTTTTTGGTGACTAATATCTTTCCAAGAGCATCTCATGGTACAACTTATAGAACGTATAGATGACTACAATTCATAACATGGCATGAAGAGAAATCTTGTTTCCGGATTGCAAAGTTATAGAAATCTGTTTAATGGGCCTAATTGTAGTTTTGCACTATTTTGCATAGTGTATCTCGGACATAATAAGCACCATTTTGTGAGCGTTTTGTTGAGAATTTGTAACTCTTGTAATCTAGATGATATGAGAGTGATTCAAGTGCCTATATTTTTCATTTTCTAAGTAGAAAATTCACATGCATAAAACCAATCCACATTAAATTTCATAAATTGGCATTAAGGTATTGGCACTTCTGCTTAACAGAAGCTAACATAAGCTATTCCAATTAACACAATGTACAGTAATAATGAAACCTAGCATAATTTAACAAGAAGTAGCTAACCTAATGTACACAGGGTTGAGGGGGGCACAAGGAAACCCATTGAGCCACCTCCCTTTCACCATAGCTAGGAATCTTGGTGGATAGCAGTGCTTCCATATTGCTAGGCAAGTTGAAGCAATGGATGAGTAGAGGTCGGTGTGCAGCAGAGAGCAAATGCTTGCCAGGAGGGCTACTATTTCCACGAGGCAAGGGGAGGCACAAGGCGTTGCTAGGAGGACTGGGAGAGAGTGGGACAAAGAAGGCCAAGGGGCAGCCACCATGGTTATATGCACAAATATTTGGTATGCGTGGAAACTATGGAAAATATGCATTGGTGCACTGTACTTTTCACCATCAAACTGCTATTACCTTGTTAAGATTTTTAATTCTTGACATTGATTCCACCCATTATGAGCTATGGATCTTATGGGGTGGAATCTACATTTGCTAAATGCCTACATCTCCATCCTCTTCCCTCTATCATCTCTACACCAGTGACAATGTGACTCTTGTGTTCAGAATCTATTTGCCATCATCGGTCACAAAGTTTCATTCCTTTGGCTAGGCCCTAGCACCCATTGCTCTACAAGAGACCTTTTTCTCACCCTGCCTCATCCCTGACCTGGCGTAGAGCAATGAGAGGGAACTTGATCTGGTCTCTCGTCTGGTCTTGGCTAGAGAGGTAGCCACTGTTCCAAGGCTCAATGTTGCCTCAGTTGGAGCCTTGGTGCCTCCTTGATGGGCATCATAGCTCTATCTACTAACTCAAATCCTTAGTCATGCCTTCTAATAGAACACCATTGTAACACATAAAATTAAGCATACTAACCAAAACATCCTAAATGACATGCCAAAATCCCTTATAAAATTCAACAATGAGGCCATCTTGTTTTAGAACGTTCTCACAAGTCCTCTCCCGTTCACTATCAACCATAGGAGAAGAATTGTCGAGGATGCAATCGCAAAATCAATCCAACCATGATGTCTAGGTTGTGCAATATTGTGAGAATATTCTTGAAATATGGAATAAAATGATATATGGTTGCAAGCTCTCTACAAGCTGTGAAGGTGATAGCTTATGCAATCTTATCTTAATCTTGCTAAATCTTACTGCCAAAATTTAATGGGCCGCCGCTTTTGAAATCCCCTCCTAATCCTCTTCCATCTTCCTCGCCATCTCCTTCTCCCCCATCCTCCACGATCCCCTCTTGCTAAATCAACACCCTCGAAACTTCTTCCTCTTTGAACCCTGATGTGGATCTATCAAAGGCTTCCCCTTCCCTGGATTCCTTGAGCATGCAACGCTTTACCTTCCTCGATTAAGGCTTCCCTGGATTCCTTTTGATCTCTTGTAGGTTGTAGATTACTGACAACTCTCCAGGACTGCTATTGGACCTGTCGTAATCTTGGTTGCTTTGGGCTGCAACACTGTGATCGTTGCATGCATGAGACGTTGGTCTAGTGCAGTCGTTGCCATTGGTCATCGAAGGTCTCCATCTCTAGGATCGCATTCAGGTTCTTGTTGATTTTGCAATTGTCCTTGTGGCTCACCGGGATGGAAGGGAGTGCTAATTGTAAGGCAAAGAAAGAAAGAATTCTTTTTCTTTACCATTCTGGGATCGTCGCACATTTCGATGTCTGGCTTTGTTTCGTCAAATTCAGCTCCTGTTTGGGGTCGGAGTCTACCCTCATCTTGATCTTCCATTTTCTGTGAGAAAGACCTTAGTGCATTAGCAATTCCGTTATAGCTCCTTGTTGCTTGCTTGATGAGGCCTTTGCTTTAAGTTGGCTGACATTGAGCAGTTGTGGCGATGGTCTCAGCGACCACTCTGGATGCGGTAAACAATGCCACCTCAACACTGTGTGTCAAATATTGGGTACCGAATGAGGAGATTGGGGGCAGGTGCAGGGAGCTTCCAGCTCTACAATGGCTGGAATTAGTGTGGAGAGTAGGAACCATTCCCATGTGGGAAGGAGCAACCATGTGGGCAATTCAAGGAGGGTGCATTGGACAGGCCTGCAACACAGGGCCTCCAAGCGGGGTGACACAGTTCAAGATCACAGTCGCAGGCTCTGGCATGTGCCCTTCTTTTTGTCTTTGCCCTTCGGTGAGGGGATGGAGATCTATGTCTACTGCAGCATCATTGGCTGCTTTACTATTTCCCTAGTCCTTTCTTTTTGCCAGGTCTTGCTGGGTCTTTCCCGTAGGAGAATCTACATTTGTAGGCTGCAGGTTGCCTTTGTTTTGCAGGTCTATGTTTGCTGCATATTGACTTTGCCCTTTGATTTTGGGCTAGCAAAGCCACGTAGCCTACTGCAAAGGTCTGCTTCAAAGGTGAGTAAAGGTAGAGGCCTTTGCTGATTTCACTTGAGCGAGTGTGCATTGATCAAGAGAGATTTGCAGTGAGTGCAAAGGATTCAAGGTTGACGGAAAGTTTAGGGAAGCTACACAAGTATCCATGGCACCTCATTCGGTGTGTCAAAAGGTTGACATCAGTCAACTTGCCAGGCTATTCAAAAGCAAGCTTCCACGCAGCTTCAATGGGCTGGTTACTGTCCTAGTGGCTAGAGTAAAGTTGAAACCTCTCACCTTTAAGGAGGTTTGTCCTCTGTTGCTCTAGGAGGAAGCTAGGTTGAAGTTATAGGGTAAGATGGTAACAACAAAGCATTTACTGCTTTTGCAAATGCAAACCCAGTAAGGCTTAAGTATTTTTTTAGGGGATGGCAAGTCTTCAAACAATGAGAGTAAGAGGAGGAAATTTGTACTATTGTGATCATCCTCAACATCTTGTGTGAGATTGTAGGAAGAAAGAAGGTGGATCAGAAAAAGGAGGCAAAGCCCAAGAAGAAAGAGTCAGTGTCAGTTTCAACAGAGAAGAATTGTTCCAAGCAGGACAAAGTCAGCCAAAGAGCCCACTAACGGGCTTGTTTGCCTACTCTTGCATAAATATATATGTTTTTGAATCCTACTGACGAGAAGATGCTTTAATATTTGCCTGGTCCTTTCTTTTTGCCAAGTCTTGTTGGGTCTTTCCTGTAGGAGCATCTGCATTTGTAGGCTGCAGGTCACCTTTGTTTTACAGGTCTATGTTTGCTGCATATTGACTTTGCCCTTTGATTTTGGGCTGGTGCGAGACTGTGTTCTCTGCTCGATCATCTACCTCATTGAGGAGAATTAGGAGACCTGTGGGTCATGGAAGTCCATGGCTGGTTTGGGTCCATGCCCAGCTTGATACCATGCAGAAATCTGAATCGTGCGCATAGACATAGGATTGATTGTATTGAATCTTTGGAATGTGTCGATTACATAGGTGTTGATACAACGGTTACCAAGAGTTGCAACCTCTCGGTTCTTCCGTGTGTGCATGAGACCTCAATGGTCTTAGTTCCAATAGAAATGCTCTTGATATCCTAGAGTAACGGACATAAGTGATGACATCACGGCCCATAAGCTCGTTTGAAATGTGCTTACAGGGCATATTCATTCTCGATAATGGATTCTTTCATCTACCTCATGATACTCCAAAACCCTTTTGGAGATACCCACTTTCATTCATGGCTTTTCACATGTATGCAAATCAGTTTCATGGGATCCTCATCACTCCGTGGATGTTGGTTCAATTTTGTTTAGTCGCTGGTTGACTCGCTGGTTGACTGTAAGATTTTGGAGTCTAATATGTGCAATTCGAAGTTGGGTTGCTCATCCATAGCTTAGGATTCCTCATTTACCTTACTTTTTTCCCCTTTACCTTACATAAGCTCTCTAATAAGTTTGTTCATAAGGCACTGCATCTCGAAAAGGCAGTTTTGGGAACGACTCAACTGGAGTTTATAGCTTGCCTTCTACTGAGAGGATTTCTATTAATTGTCCCTTGGACTTGTGTAGGTCACTAAGGAGACTCTCTGTTCACTTTGTGCCTGGTTAGCAATCCAAAATCAAAACTATAATTGAAATAAAGGTATGATAGCTTTTCTTTCTCTGCTCAATAACCCATCTATTGGCAAATTTTCGATAAGTTGATAAGCTTTTTTTGGGGGGGTTTTCTTCTTCACGTATGTTCGATGTAGTGTCGTCTTTTCATATAGTATGTCAATGTCATAACTTTTTATTCTTGATATTACATGACTATCAGATATCGACGTAGTGTTGTATTTGGCCTTTCGACATAATACGTCGATCATCTGATTTGTAATGTAATATTTGAGTCAATTACTTGGGCCATGCATTTGCATGGTGCTTATCTTTCTGCATTGGATCGTATTACTCGATTATATGTGCGGTTAAGTAAGTAAGTCTGCATTTTGACATTTGGTTGTAATATTCAACCTTTGATGTCGTTACAAGGACTCCTTCTCATTGTTTTGAAACTAGCTTGACACTTGGTCATATCATTTGACTATATGTGTCATCTCTCAACCTTAGAAGAGTAATAGGATTCAACACTTTGTTGTTTATTCAACTTTTGGTGTTGTTCCTTAGATATATAATTTATAAAATAAGTAGGCTTCGACACTAGGTCGTTTATTCGGCTTTCAATGTTGTCGTAGCTTATTTCATAAAACAAATGTTTAAACTTTGACACATGGTCATTTATTTGGCTTTCAATGTCATTGTAGGTTATCAGTATTGTATGATAGTTTCGGCTTCAACACTTGGTCGTTTATTCAATTTTTGATGTTGTTGTCCTCTTTGGAAATATTTTGTGTAGAATATAGGGGACCATTGCATAAATGCTAGTGTGTAGAGGTTGTAAACTTTCCAATAAATATACATCCAATATTCATGCTCATACATCTAAGGTAACAATGCTAGAGCCAATGATATTTGTGTCTTTGATTCATGCCTATCCATGGGGTCTTTGAAAGCTGCTTATGTATAAGGATTCTAAGTTGAATCTTATCTTTAATTAGTTGTGGGTCATCAACCATTGGATATTATTTGAAATACTCTTCCAATGTTGATTATCTAGTGTCTAACACACACTTCTCCACACACTCAAATGGTAGGCCCATGTAAGCATAATGCAAATTTCATAAGAATGGAGTTCGTTGTGTTCTTTATTGTAATTAACTTTGTGTTCATTGATTATTTAAAATATGAATATATTTTAGATTCTCTCTCAATACTTGGTTTTTTCATGCATGTTTTGCTAGAAATCCTTTTGTGAAAAGATGCAAGCAGAGCAAAGGAAAAATTGGCTCAAAGTCATTAGGTGGCATCTTTGTATAGGGATAAGTAAGATGAGCAATGAGCAAATAACAGACATAACTAGCAATGCAATATGGATAGAGTGTTTCTACAATGAGGTCATAGCCAACACAATGGGAGAGACGCTACCCAAGAGTGAAATGAATGAAGGTGGAGTACGTCACATGATCAATAGCATCATAGGAAATATGAAGAAATGTGCAGAAGACTTGCGAGATGACTTGCCTCCTAATATTGACATGGAAAAATTAGGTTTTTGGGATTTGAAGTGGAAAGAGGAGAAGGGTAGAAGCAAGAGGGCAACCATTTAAAGGCTTTACATGCCACCATTGCAAGGGGATAGTTAAACTTGCTGACTTTAGAATGAGATTATACCTCGATTATACAGAGAAGAGAAGGTTGAGAATAAGAGAGGAGATAGGGGTACCGGTTGTGGAAGAAGGCTAGATTATCTTACAAAGAGTGAGCTTAGAAATGCAACTCTTTTTGCTAAAAGTCGAGTAAGAGACCTTTCTAAGCAACTATGGTGGACAAAGTCTCAGGTTGCCATTCTTTCAGTAAGAGTCCGCACTTTAAGAGAAGCTAGCATAGAGTCTCTCAATCGAAAGGATGTAAAACGATTTTGCAACAATATAATCAAAGCCCATAGATTGGAAAAGTTTGGCGGTTAAGTTGCCTTATGGGACTTTCTACAAGATGTTGCCACAAACATAATCAAGTCAAGTGTTGGACAAAGACATAGTGAGAACACAAAGGCAATATTTGAGGTTGCAAGGATGTGGGGAGGTCCTAGGTTACATGACTTCTTGAGTTCCAACCTCAATAGACCTTCTTTATCAACGACAAAGCGAGGGCAAAGACTTGCTACTCAGTCTGTACCTGGTATACATGGATATCTTTTTGATGCAATCACTGAAATTTATGAAAAATAAAAATAAAAGCATGGAATCATGTCAAGGATTCCCTTCATCATAGTGGAAGATGAAACTGCAATAAAGAAGCAGATAAGGTAACCTCCTTTTTCTATAAATTATTTTCATAATCTAAATCTTGTTTTTGAATGCAAGAGGATTGCATATGATCTTACAGACTTGTGCTTATTATTGCTTGTAGGTGGAATCCAAAGGATGACATGCTTGTGGGTTTTGATGGATATAAAGTAGATGATCATGAGTGCATGACCACATGCATGATCAAAGTGGGAGAAGGACAAAAAGGATACAATTAGATTATTGATGCATTTCAAAATTGTGTCATTGGTGGATGTGCAAGAGTTTTTCTTGCCAATCCATTGCATGATGCACTCCCACGCTTGGTTCTTGCACTTCATTGCACTTGCGGCCGATTTGATGCAAGTTTTGTCTACAAGCAATGGGATGCTATTTTAAACTTATGGAATGAGAAGCTAAAGACCACGGTTGGTCCAATTATTGGACATGCATCTGATGGTGATAGTCGACGAAGAACATTGATGATCTCCGATTATCTAGATAAAAGAGGTAGTAGATTTGGGATAAAATGGGATGGATGGCCTCTCTCAGCAAAAGTTTTAGAAAATCAAGTTTTTGGGCTGCATGATCAAGATTTTGTACATAATGGAAAAAAGTTATTCGATGTCCTTGACAAGCCTAAGCATCAACTGGCTATTGGCAATGTTTGGATCACCTTAAATCATGTCATTATTGTGTATGATGCTTTTTCTATTGACAAGCATATGCTAAGGAAGGGAGACATTAGGCGAGATGACCGCCAAAATTGGGCTGGAGCTCAAAGAATATGCAATAGACAAGTGCAATGGTGCTTGGGAGAATTGGCAAACAATGGAATTCATAGAAAAGAGAGGAGCATGCTAGGAACACAAGCTTATCTTGAAATTGCTGGGGACTACATCGACATCTTCTTATCTCCACATTTGAATCTTGTGGATCAAATCTATCTTGCGGGCAAAGTCTCTTTTTTCTTTCAAATTTGGAGGTCTTGGATTGTTCATCATGCCAACTATACGTTAAATAGAAAATTCATAACTAAGGAAGCTTTCTTAGATGTGCAACTCTCATGCCATTTTGTGGTCCTACTGATCAAGTACTTTAGAGAATTTTGTCCAGGCCTAAGGTGTCCTTTACATCTTACAGGTTCACATGCAGTTGAAATCTTCTTCAGTAAGATTGGAAGCATGGTGGGACAACAACGTGCTTATGACTTGATGGATATGCTACATAGTGCAGGTAGTATGAATAGGCTTGCACACTTTGAATGCAAAGAGGATAGTCCTCTATTTACAAGGGCACATAAGAAGCAAGAACATGTTTGGAGAGAATTGAATCTCAAAGAGAACATGTGAGAAGCTAATCTAGGGACTATGAGTGTGTGTCAAGTGATGATTAAATCATCGAAGCATTGAAGAAGGGACTAAAAAGTGCTCAAGAAAGGTGTGAAAGTTTGCATATGAAGCCAAAGGGTGAGAATATGAAGTGGTGGATGGAACCTTGGTCAAATGGATTTGCAGATGCATATTCACAAGAATCTGATTCTAAAGAAAAGACCAATGTCAAGCAGATCATGTGTCAAAAATAGATGATAATGACAACGATGCCTCCATAAGTGAAATCAGACATGTGGTGGATTCTCTCCTGGATGAACAAGAAGCAGTGAGCCCATTGTTACCATTGATGGTAAAACTCTCTTCAAGTCCACATTGGTAAGCCAACTTAATGGAAATCCCACACTCTCTAAAGATAGACTCACAAGGGTTCGCCAAGGAGTATACTACTCTAAGGAAGATATACCTCTTGCTACATCAAATGAGAACCTATTTGGAATAGGTTCCGATTGTGCCGTATTCTTTCATGAAGAACACAAAACAAGGAAAAGCAAAAGGAAATGCAATCCAAGATCTTTGCAAAAAAAGAAAACACAAGCTATATGGTACCTTGGACAAGTTCAAAAAATGAGAAGAAAGGTTGGTGGGGGGTATGTGGAATATAAAAGAGGGTTCAACCTTTCAGATAGACCTTTTGGAGTAGAAGTCTAGCTTGGGTGGTATCAAAAGGCAAAAGGTTCAAGATGCTTCACATATGACCTTACAGACCTTGACATGATAAATATTGAGAGCATAATTGCATTGGCAAACCTCACCTATGAGTGTAATAGCAATAAGTATAATTTAGATGAGAATGATTGGAATGCATTCAATGATCTTGTAAAGGGGCATTAAATGCACTTGGTAGGGGCCTTTGTAATCTTTCTAATATGATAAAAGCTTTATTACGATTATTACTATGCGCTGAGTTTAGTTTGATTTGTCTTGATGGATTTTTTAAATTATTTTTTTGCAAGACCTTGAATCACAGAAGTGGATGATTTGCAACCGCATGGGTACTTTTGTTTATATGAATGCCATTAAGCAAGTTTGAAAATGCTATTTTGGCATCGGGTACAACAAGATATTGTATGAATGTAGCCTCTATAGTTTTAATACCATGATTTGATATGGCTTAGTAGATGTTTGTATTTGGCAAGAAATAAATATTTTGTAAAATTGGCTAATCTATCATCCCTTCTCCTAGCTAAAAAACCCATACATATGGTTTTGTAAAAAATTGAAAGATATAAAGCATTCATAAAAGCTCCCAATCTTTCATGTAGTATTTTTATAAAGGTTGTTTCTTGAGCTCTTTACGTGTTTCAAGTGACTTTCCACAATTCTTTGCTCTTAGTGTATGGCACACATGATTTGTCTTGTTTGATATTTGTTCCTCTTAATTTTTGTACATATGTCTTTATTCTTTGTTTCTCTTGCCTTATGGCATCATCAAGACACAAACCCATCTTAAAATTATGCATTGTCCATTATTGCAGTTGATGGAGAAAATGGACATGAAAACCATCTAAATTGGATCTTGCCATTCGATTTGATATATGACATGACCCCATTCAGATATGCAAGTCCAAAGATACAGGGTGCTACTTTTAAGGTCTGATTGCCTAAAATAGGCAGTGCATTAACGTGCTACTTATTTCATGCATTTAGGCCTCAAAAGTAGCACCCCATTGGCAACACAATGGGGTGCTACTAAAAGTAGGACCCCATATCTTTGGACTTACAAATCCAAATGGGGTCATGTCATATATCACATCAAACGGCAAGAGCCAATTTAGATGATTTTCATGTCCATTTTCTCCATATATCAAAATTGTATGCATCAATATATACATCAATATATATATATATATATATATATATATATGCATCAACATATACATACATACATACATACATATATATATATATTATATATATACATATATATATGTATGTATGTATGTATGTATGTACATGCATATATATACATACATACATACAAACATCAAAAGTAAGACCCCATTGGTTTCCCATGTCATGCATTTTGTTGTCTCATGAGCATAAGAACAAGCACCTGTGTTCTTTACCTTTCTTTGCAATGGGGGTCTTGATTTTGGGGGGGTATGCTAAAAATTGATCAACAACATTATTTGACGAATATAGTTTTATTTGATGGAGATAATGGACATGAAAACCATCTAAATTGGATCTTGCTATTTGATTTGATATATGACATGACCCCATTTCACAACAAGACAAAGCACCCATAGACGCACACACAGACGCGGTTACTGAACTAAATAAAAAACTTACGGGCGTGTCTATTTTTGCATCTAGAGACCTGCGTTTAACAGCGCATCTATATAGCAGACACACGTGCATATAGACGTGCATTTAGATGCCTAAATAGACGCTCTGCTTAAAAATTCAAAAAATAGATAGACGCATCGTTAAACGTGTGTATAGACACATTTTTAAACGGTCTTATAAATGTGTTTATAGACGTGCAAATAGACGCTTCTCAAACAGACAGACGCGTATATAGATGCATTTATAGACGCACTAATAGACACAATTTATTTATTTTTTTAATTTACAGAATGCTATGTATGTTGTGTATGCTATATAGTTACAAGAATCCCATTTCCACATTGTGTAATTCAATTTACCGCATTTTAATTACAATTCCAAATAAAACATTACAACTCCAAAACGCAATAAAATTAAAAGCTCAAAAAGTGCTTGTATGTACATATAGCACGAAGCAAAGCCACGTCATGTGGCTTCAAGTACAAAAAATAAGAGGAGTGTATATACAAGAGGCACGAAGCCAAGCCAGTGGCTTTAAGTACAAAAAAGAGTAGCTAGCACTACTTCTACAACTAATCTATGTTCTCCACATCCTCGCTCCCTTCCATGCTCCCTTCTGCACTCCCTTCTATGCTCCCTTCTGTGCCTCCTTCCTCGTCTTCTTCCTCGTCGTCTTATGCATGGGCCTGTAAACAAGGGACAACATATATCAATGTATGAAAAATCAAATCTTTACTTATAATATTGACATTATTTAATTACTTTCAAATACCTCGGGGGCTGCTCCAGTAGCCCGGATATACTGCTCCTCAGTAATCAACCCATCATGATAGAAGTGCCTCCATGTATCTCCTCTACGATGGTGGCGATGGTAGGCTGTTTTGACAGGAGTAGGGTATCTGCCACGATCTCAAGCTACAAGATAACACAATTTGCAGAGGGATTAGTACAAAGAAACAACCTCCTAATAAACTACATAAGCAATATAATTTGAGATCGATACTTACAAATTGGGCCTCCCATGATTCAACACCCCCTGTTCCAAAATGCACGCTTCCATATTGCTCCATCTGGATCCTTCGTGCCTCCACATGCTGTAGACTGGGGTCCTCCCTCGCTGACTTCATTGCTTTCTTCCACTCATGCTTGTGAGTGGTGTGGGGCAGGCCCCTTGGTGGTTGACCTCCCTCGAGCCTAGCAAGCTCTGCTAGTGCCTGCCTCTTAAGCGAAGATCTTTTATTGCCAAGTATCGTAACAATCTTTGACTTGGCCCATTTATCTGTGAACTGGCGATTGGGGGGGTTAGGATACCTAGAGCGAACAACAACGAGGGTCTCATTAGCTAACCTCTTTGGCTAGTCTTTGAAGTGGATAAAGCAATCTCTGTAATTGTTAGCAACTACAGAGTGCATGAAGGCCGTGATGTCCTTCCCCCGTGCATCCATCAAGATGCCTCCTGTCTGAGTGATGTCATAGAATATCGTACCATCACCCGGAGGCACGTCTAAATCATCTAAATCATCATCGTCCCCACTGCCACCCCTCCCAAAGCACTATGCCATGCATCCCCCACCGCTCTCCCTGCTACTACGCCTGCTACCATGTCGTGTTGAGCTAGTACGCTGGCCACTCATAGCTGGAGACTGCACGGGACTATGTGGACCACTCGTAGCTAGAGAACCGAGTCTCGACTGCACAGGAGTATGCCGACGGCTCCACGAGACAGAACGACCTCTTGACCACATGGGGGAAGGGACATAAGACGGCATGGCAGAAGGGGCACAAGAGGGCATGGGGGAAGGGGCATAAGATGACATGGGAGATGGGCCCGCGCTGTGTAGCCGACTGGGCTGTGCTGACTCCGCTGGGGTGATCTCAGCTAGTGTGGGGTGGTTTGGAGTCTGTAGTGTCGACTCCTGCGGGGTGTTTAGAGTACCCGTCATATACTCGTATAACTCCGCAGGACTAGGAGGGTGCCCTAAAAGGTTATATAAGTCCCTAAAAATAGACTCCTGGAGATCAGGTGAGCCCGAAGCGCTTCTTGGCCACATGATAAATTGGAAAAAAGAAAAAAAGACGATTACTGATGAGCTGAGAAGAAAGGGGAAGGGAAGAGAGGATTACTGTCAGAGCACGTCTATAGACACATCTAATTAGCGCGTCTATTTTTGCGTATAACAGCGCATCTATAGATGCGGTTGTCTATGTCTGCAAACAGGCTAGACGCACGTCTAAATGTGCCTGTAGATGCGGTTTTAGATGCTCTCTGAGATGTGCCTATAGACGTGCTCCGACAGACAGATTTTTCTAAAAACTAGAAAAGGACATGCGCTCGACACAAAAACGTAACACTGATACCCAAATCATGCGTTTTTTGGATACGAGAAAGTACAAATCCAAAGAGAGCAAACTTCCAAAAAAGATCAACTACAAAAAGATTTACCTTGGATAAAGGTATGGAAGGTTCTTCTCCTTTTTCAAAGTTGCTTCTCTTTCTTGTTCGCCCTCTTCTCCTTTAAGCTTAGAAGTAAGTGTGGGTGCCTTCCTCTTAAGTGTAAGCTTGGAAGTAAGTGTGGGTGCCTTCCTCTTAATCATCAAAACTGTGGATCTGCTAATAGCGAAGCAAGCAAGCCGCGCAAAGTATAAGTAATGTGAAGAAAAGCAAAGCGAGCGCGCAAAAAGCAGATTTAAAAGCCGCGTCTATAGATGCATCTAATAGCGCATCTATATACGCATCTAAATACATAGATCAGACATGGTTTTAGACACGCTTGTAGACGTGCACCACAGAATAGACAGACACAGTTTTAGACGCGATTGTAGACGCACACCACAGAATAGACAGACGTGCCTTTAAATGTGCCACAGAGTTTAAAATTAAATATTTGAAGAAAAGCAAATTTTTTTGGGTTGTTTGTTTGTAGGATGTCTTCATCTTCAACAAGTAGCTCCAATGAGGATGAATCCGTCAGTATCCACCATCGCGAAATGTGGTTGGAGCAAAAAATCAAATGTATGTGTGATTGATGTCGAGGAAACATGTATCGTGCACGCAGGATTACACTCAATCACATCTCAAAGTATGGAGAATGGGATGTGACCGTAAACATGGTAAGGGTTTGTAAGTTAAGGTTGATTGAGATACCTATGGGTGTTCATATGTTTGAGTTATGATCCCGTTTTAATTTGATACAGGATGCAGTGCCACACCCGCATATGTTGCCCTATGCTCGCCGTGAGGAGGCGAAGCATCGGCGATATGAGGTGGGATCTTCAGGAGGGACCGTTATGGATGCATGGAGTGATGGTGATAGTAGCCCTCCACCATTACATCATGAAGCCATGGAGGAGGAGGTGTTTGATGATATGGTGCAGGATTTATATGTCCATCAAGGGAGGGATGATAGCATGGAGCAGGATGAGCTTTTTACTGCAGCATCGACTCCACTGTTTCAGGGGTGCACATTCTCTGTTCTATGTGCCTCCCTTGAGTTACTAAACTTGCAAACCATCTATGGATGGAGCAATGCAAGTTTGAATGCATTACTCAAGTAAGCTTTAAAGTCTATTTTGCAAACATGGTGAATTATGCTAGTGGGTCAATTACTCGAATGCTTTTCCTCATTTATGGTCTTCACGTGCAAGCTATTGTGTAAAATGCTTCCAAGGGAGAATAAATTACCGACCTCAAGAGATATGGCAAGGCAACATGTGACCTCTCTTGGAGAATTAGATTACAAGCGCATCCATGCATGTGTCAACGATTGTGTTTTGTTTCGTGGACTACATAAGGATGCAAGAGAGTGTCCTACTTGTGGAGAGGCAAGATATAGAGCAAATCTCAAAACTTTGGACGTGCCTCATAAGGTTCTGTGACATTTTCCCATAATCCCTCGCATCCAACATATGTTCAAGTGCAAATCTATTGCAGAGCTCATGTCATGGCATTTCTCCCATCGATCAACTGATGGTAAGTGGAGAACTCCCGCGGACTCTCCTGCATGGAAGCATATTGAAGACACATGGCCAAGCTTCAAGGAAGAACCTAGGAGCTTGAGACTTGGATTGGGTATGGACGGTGTGAACCCATTTGGTCTCAAAAGCACACTAACACTTTATTTTGTTTAGATACTCCATCTTTTATCGTTTACCATATTGGTCCCACCTCAAGATCAATCACCTGCTTGATCCCATGCATATCTTCAAGAATGTGGCATCTACCATTTGGGAGCATTTGAATGGGACACGAGATTCCGTAGGCATAAGTGAGGATCTACGTACCACAGGGAGGATGCGTGAAGCTTGGCCACAAGAGAGACCAAATAGGCGTGTTTTTTTACCTCGTGCACCATGGATGTTATCAAAGCTAGAGATGGCAACGGTGAAGCACGCTATTACTACAATTCGTACTCCCACTGGATGGATGAGGTGTTTGAAGGGAGCCTTTACAAAGAGCAAGATATATATATGTATATGTATATGTTGATACATATATGTATATATTGATGCATACAATTTTGATATATGGAGAAAATGGACATGAAAACCATCTAAATTGGCTCTTGTCGTTCGATTTGATATATGACATGATCCCATTTGGATTTGTAAGTCCAAAGATATGGGGTCCTACTTTCAAGGCTTGAATGCCTAAAATAGGCAGCGTGTTAACACGCTACCTATTTCATGCATTTAGGCCTCAAAAGTAGGACCCCATTGGCAACACAATGGGGTCCTAGTTTTGAGGCCAAAATGCATGAAATAGCCAGCACGTTAACGCACTGCCTATTTTAGGCATTCAAGCCCTAAAAGTAGTACCCCGTATCTTTGGACTTGCATATCCAAACACAACAACGCAAAGCAACTATACACGCGCTTGGTAGATGCGCAAAATAGCAAGCGCATCTATAGGCATTGCTTGAGTAGAGGAATTACGAGCGCGTCTAATAGCACGTCTACCAGCACGTCTATTTACGCGTGTATTAACACGTCTATTTGCGCATTTAAATTGAGAAAATATGGGCCCGTCTAACATTGCGTTTATTAGCGTGTATTTGTGCATGTATTAACACATCTATTTGCATGTCTAAACTGAGAAAATATTGGCCCGTCTAACATTGCGTTTATCAGCGCGTCTATTTGCACGTGTATTAGGGCGTTTATTTGCGTCTTTACACTGGGAATTAGACGCGTATTTAGATGCAAACCAGAGAATACAAAAGTGAGATTTTGGTATACATCATTGCTTTCCAAACATTACCCATGATTACCAAAGCACATAATTTTAACAAAGACATCAATGCTTTTTTGCAAGCCCACATATACAAGAATTAAGTGAGGTGAGGAGAATGAGACAATATGTAAAATAGTTTTTCCAATATCAATGATGGGCTACGGTTCAATCTCATCCTCAATGAGATCAACCCTTGCCAAACTATCTACTTCAAAATCCAAACAAGTGTTTAGATCTACAAATACATTCAACCCACTACTACTTGTGCTACTCATGTGCTCATCAAAATCAGCATCACCAATGGTAGGCTCGTCCTCACGGGTAATGGCCTCAATATCTGTATCTCCTATCTCATGATCATCCTCCTCTCTCGTATCACGATCATCATCACGTCCATGGCCATGATCATCCTCCATACGCTCCATATTAGTAAATGTACTATACATCACTTTGGAACGTGGCATAATAGGTATGACATGCCACCATCTATTATTATCCACCATTGGTTGATAGACAACCTAATTCAAACACAAATACAATCATGTTATTTTTCTTGCATCAAATATTTAAAAGCGAGTATTTTTATGTGTGCACGGTACCTATTCACATTGTTGCGGTAGTACTAGTGTCTCCTTCCTACTTTGCCAAAACTTTGTGGAGTCAATAGTTACAAAGCCACTTGCATGGCGTTTGATTGTTGCATTAGGGCCTCTTTGTACCACGTTCTTAAACCACTTTACATCCAAAACATACACAAAGAAGCGTCGAAAGTCAAGCTTAATAATATCTTCGATTATCCCACAATAATCATACATGGCTCCATTGGCTCCCTCAAAGCTAGCAATGACGCCGCAATCTTGTGTGTTTCTCTTATCATCAATCCGTTGTGTTTGAAAATGCTTGCCCTCACACCATATAGCATTGAACATAGTGCACTACACCAAGAAAAAATCAATTAAATAAGCAATCTAAATTATTGAAAGCTCCTAACTTATGCATGACATTCTATATACCGACCTTGCTCATGCATCCCCTAGCATACTCCCATTCTTCCATTGTGATATGCATCCCCTCGTCTTTCTCTGCTTTCTCCATTTCATCAAGTAGCCAATCCACATGAATATCCTTTGGAAGTGCTCTTAGATACTGAGGGTATGGCACACGAGATCCGTGGTGTGTACGAAAGAGGGCCCTTTCTTCTTGTCTTCTTGCCTTTGCATCCTCATATCTTGTCACCCATCTTTTCATCACATCACTATTAAGCATGCAATAGAGGTTGATACTATTATGCAACTCCGTGTCCATTACTTTGTTGTGTCCTTTCCCTTGAGGCATAATAGAGGTCATCCTTAGGTCTTCATCATCTCTCCATAATCGTGGGAGAGAGCTATCCACATCAACAAGAAACTCAGAAATATATACAAGTGACTCTTGTACCAACCAACCCTCGGCCATGCTACCTTCGAGTCTTGCATTTTGTCTCACGAAGCCCTTCAAGGTCTTCATGAAGCGCTCGAGGAAGAACAACCATCGTGCATGTATAGTACCGCATATAGCAATCTCATCCACCAAATGCACTATAAGATGTAGTTGGCTTGTGAGAATAGAACGTGGAAATGTCTCCTCCACTAAACAAACCACCTCCACTGACATAACTCGAGCATTCTCAAGTGTGGTGGGATCTATTTCCTTTGAGCTCACATACCTAGAAATGAAAAAGTACAGCATATTAGCAATATGCATTCAAACTTGCATGGAGCATTGATACGCATCATATTTTGTATCATGTAAAGTATCTCACAAGCTCGCCCATCTTGTAAATACAATCTTTCACATCCTTCGATGCACTACGTGAAATGCTAGTAGCTAGTATGAACTGAACCCATGAGGAGGTGGTTGATTAGTTGCTTATAATTATTCACTCACAAATTTGAAAGGAAAAAGATATTATGCACATAAAATACTTACTTGGAGCATCTTGTGCCAATCATGAGATTTCAAGCCATATATAATTGCTCTACACCTCTAGATATATATGTATGTATATACATACATATATACATACTTACATACATACAGCAAAACTAGGACCCCATTGGTTGCCTATTTCATGAATTTTGTTGTCTCATGAGCATAAGAACAAGCACTTGTGTTCCTTAGCTTTCTTTGTAATGGGGGTCTTGATTTTTGGGGGGGTATGCCAAAAATTGATAAACAACATTATTTGATAAATATAGTTTTAGTTGATGGAGAAAATGGACATGAAAACCATCGAAATTGGATCTTGCCATTCGATTTGATATATGACATGACCCCATTCGGCTATGCAAGTCCAAAGATATGGGGTGCTACTTTTAGAGTCTGAATGCCTAAAATAGGTAGTGCGTCAATGCGCTGCCTATTTCATGCATTTAGGCCTCAAAAGTAGGACCCCATTTTGTTGCCAATGGGGTCCTAATTTTGAGGCCTAAATGCATGAAATAGGCAACACGTTAACGGGCTACCTATTTCAGACATTCAAGCCCTAAAAGTAGGACCCCATATCTTTGGACTTACAAATCCAAATGGGGTCATGTCATATATCAAATCAAATGGCAAGAGCCAATTTAGATGATTTTCATGTCCATTTTCTCCATATATCAAAATTGTATGCATCAATATGTATATACATATATGCATCAACATATACATACATACATACATACATACATACATACATATATATATATATATATATATATATATATATATGTATGTATGTATGTATGTATGTATGTATGTATGTATGTATGTATGTATGTATGTACATGCATATATATACATACATACATACATACATACATACAAACATCAAAAGAAAGACCCCATTGGTTTCCCATGTCATGCATTTCGTTGTCTCATGAGCATAAGAACAAGCACTTGTGTTCTTTACCTTTCTTTGCAATGGGGGTCTTGATTTTGGGGGGGTATGCCAAAAATTGATCAACAACATTATTTGATGAATATAGTTTTAGTTGATGGAGAAAATGGACATGAAAACCATCTAAATTGGATCTTGCCATTCGATTTGATATATGACATGACCCCATTTGGATATGCAAGTCCAAAGATACGAGGTACTACTTTTAGGGCCTGAATGCCTAAAATAGGTAGCGCGTTAATGCACTGTCTATTTCATGCATTTAGGCCTCAAAACTAGGACCCCATTGTGTTGCCAATGGGGTCCTACTTTTGAGGCCTAAATGTATGAAATAGGTAGCGTGTTAACGCGCTGCCTATTTTAGGCATTCAGGTCCTAAAAGTAGGACCCCATAATTTTGGACTTACAAATCCAAATGGGATCATGTCATATATCAAATCGAACGACAAGAACCAATTTAGATGGTTTTCATGTCCATTTTCTCCATATATCAAAATTGTATGCATCAATATATACATCAATATATACATATATGCATCAACATACACACACACACACACACACACACACACACACGCACACACGCACACACACACATACATACATACATACATACATACATACACACACACTTACACACACACACACACACACACACACACACACACACACACATACATACATACATACATACATACATACATACACACACACACACACACACACACACACACACACACACACACACAAACACACACATAGATATATACATATATGTATGTATGCAAGTACATACATATATACATACATACATACATACAAACATCAAAAGTAAGACCCCATTGGTTGCCTATGTCATGCATTTTGTTGTCTCATGAGCATAAGAACAAGCACTTGTGTTCCTTACCTTTCTTTGCAATGGGGGTCTTGATTTTGGTGGGGTATGCCAAAAATTGATCAACAACATTATTTGATGCATATAGTTTTAGTAGTTTTAGTACACATACATACATACATACATATGTGTGTGTGTGTGTACATACATACATGGATGCATGCATGCATACATACATACATGGATGCATGCATGCATACATACATACATACATACATACATATTGATGCATATAGTTTTACTAGATGGGGAAAATAGGCCCCACTCTGATTTTTGTGGAGAGACATAACTAGACAAATAGAGCAAGTCCAAGGGGTCACTAGGGACACCCCCCGGCAAATGGAGATGCTCGGTATGCAATTTATCCACCAATTTTGGGATGCAAGCTCTATAGTCATGTCCAAAAAAAGTTGTCAATTCTTGAATTAAATGTAGGGTGGTGAATATATCCTATTCCGTCATGGGGCCGAAGAAGACAAAGGCAAAAAATTAAACCTCCAAAAAGACTTCTTTTACCAATCTATGGGGACCGGCTCTTACTAGTGTTGAGAGTGGACAAGACAGCTACCATTGGTGTGATATAGGAATCTCCCAGTCTGCAATTTTAGCACCAATTTTGGGATGTAAACTGCATAGTCAGGTCCAAAAAAGTTGTGTCAATTCTTGCATTAAATGTAGGGTGATGAATATATCCTATTTCATCATGGGGCCTGCAGAAGACGGAGGGAAAAAATTGAACCTCCAAAAAGACTTCTTTTACCAGTCTATGGGACCCAGCTCTTACTAGCATTAAGAGTGGACAAGATAGCTACCACTGGTGTGATATGGGAATCTCCAAGTCTCAAGTTTTGGGGTACATGAAATTAGATCATGCTAATGGTAACTCTAAGAGGTTCCAAAAGTAGGCAACATTCTTCATCATAGCTAACTCAAATGCAAGGCAGTGAAAATGCCAGGAGAGTTGCTAGGTAGCATTGATTTTGGGAAGGGATATGATGATACTTTGTTGTGTTATGTAGGATATTAATTTCTATTAAATTTGGGACATGTTAGATATAACTTCATAAAATCCTAAGTCATGAAATTAATACAGTACAAGTTCAAGCATAAATAATAGTCGTGAAGTTTATGCATTAAATATTCAAGCCTAAAGAAGAATTAATCAAGACCTAATGCACCGTACCAGAGACTTTGGCCTTACCCTCATTCCATAGACTTGCCAACGTAAGGCCAAAATTTTCATTCTTAAGAACATGTTGAAAGACCTTACATTTGGCCCACTTTTGGTGAAAAAATTTCATTCTAAAGAATAGGTGGAGTGAAATTGTGTTTGATAAATCCAAATCAATGCTCAAGTCTGGACATAAATAAAGGTATCCTTTTAAAGATATTGACACATGAGAGAAATAATATTGAAGATACATGAATTTTTAGACATACTATTAAAGACAAATGAACATATAATGGATGAAATCCTATTGATGATACATGAATTTTCAATAGAACTGTTATTCAAAAGATTTGATGGATTGAATGTAGCTTTAATACATTATCCCTTTTACAAGGGTGTTTGAGTTTGAGGCTTGAAACATAAGAATGAATCTGTGTTGAAGCCTAGTGGTTTGTTAAGGATATGTGAAACTTAAAGTAAAAGTACTTACAATGGAAGAGATTATATCAAGATCCTATTAAGGACATGTGAACATATAGTAGAATAATTCTACATAAAATCAGTGGATCAAACTTAATGGCTCAAAAGCAAAAAAGGATGATGGTGCAACCTAGGGGCTACTCTACGGCACTATGGCAACAATCTTTGTAGTTACTATCAAAGGTAGTGTAACTTTTTTATCAAGGAAAGAGACGCGAACCACTCCACATGACCTAGATCTGTATGACCTAGGTTGCACCGACTTGTTTCTTTCATGGATAAAAAGTGACCCTTAGGTGATGCTATGGCATTCCCTTTTTTGGTCCATTATTATAGCACAATTGGGGCCTTTTGACCTAATACTAGCTACCCATCAAATATTTGTTGTAGATGTTAGGGGTAATTACCAAACTACTAGTGGTAGTTTTATCACCACCATTAGTAATTCTATTTGAGTGTTCCTTAATGGTAGTTCTCCTACTACTACATACAATATTACCAATAGTAGTCCTAATCCCAATGATAGTACACATAATATTATTATGACTGTCTAACTTTAATCATCATTATATCTATGAATGCATATATATAGGTCTATCTATATCTATACCTATTTATTCCTCATCCAATACATTTGCATTTATTTTTGGTGCTTTGATTACTTTGAAACTAAAGATAATGTGATTTCATTATTGTTTGCATTCTTGTCAAACATGAGGAGCTGGAATGCATAAGAGTTGGAAGGCACATTATAATTTCTGTGCAGATTTGAGCCATTGAATAGCCTATTGATTCTGATTGTTTTCTTTCTTATTAAATCCTTAATTTGGTTATTTCACACCGAACATCGCCATATCAATTCATAATTTTTTTATTTTAGTAATGTCCTATCGTAGCATAGTCTAGGGTTGATCATACAAGATAAATGGGTGCTCACATTTAATATATTTTTGAGAGTCAGAGGATAGTGGCTGTAGACTACAAAATCATCACTTTGAATAAATTTCGCAAGATTCTTCTGATAGAAGGAATAATTTCTATTGCACTAACGATGAAAGAAAATTATCAAAAGGTTGATACAAGGCTCAAAATCAGACTGGTGCTACTAGGCTTAATAGTCGTAGGCTAGTAGTAGTACTAGTGTATTTACTAAGTAGTGTGCGTGCCTCTCCTCATTAAAATTCATAGTCTTCAAAAATATATAGTACATAAGTCAAAATATTCTAATTAGTTTTATCATCCTAATGTTGAAACTAACTTAAATTCATAGTCTTCAAAAAGGTATAATACATAAGTCAAAATATTCCAATTAGTTTTATTGTCCTCGTGTTGAAACTGACTTTCTCTTCCTTCGTCTCCTATGAGCTTCAAACCTTTAATCCATTAATCTCTCAAATAGTAAAAATGGTCTTGTATTAAGAGGTGATGATATCTAAAGTGATCTACAAATACTAAGAATGGTCTTATATTAAGAGGTGATGATATCTCAAGTGTTATACAAACTGTAAGAATGGTTTTGTATTAAAAGGTGATGATATCTCAAGTGTTCTACAAATAGTAAGAATGGTTCAAGTGTTCTACAAAAGTATTAGGTACCTCTTAGTGGCTGAAGGGAAGGAGTGATGATATCTCAAGTGTTCTACAAATAGTAAAAATGGTCTTGTATTAAGAGGTGATGATATCTCAAGTGTTCTACAAATTAAATAGTAATAATGGTTTTGTATTAGGAGGTGATGATATCTCAAGTGTTCTATAAAACTATTAGATACCTCTTAGTGGTTGAAGGGAAGGGGTTGGAAGTATGGGCAAAATCTCTAGGAAGGGGTGGTTTTATTAGGGGGAAAATTTTAGTTGAAGGGTGTTTTAAATACCTCTTGAACGCACATGATACATAGGGTTGCTTAGTAGTGCACCCCTCAAGACTAAATCCAAGGTCTTTTATAGTTAGATGAAGGCGAAGTGGGACTACTACTATGTGTGTCTTATAAAGTTCAAAATGGGTGTAGAAAGAAAAGAGATCACACTACTCACTGTACACTTGCATGTTTGCCAGTGTAAGGAATGTTCATCTATTTTGATTTCTTAAATCTTGCCAAGGCCTTGCATTTGCAACCAATATGTTGCCCTCGTGACACTAGCCCAACTCATCCCATAGATTTGGGGATTGCCACAAACTTCTTGGCCTTCTACTATGAATTATAAACTCTTTAGGTTGGGTGTGCATTTTGGCTAAGGCGGTAAGGATGGACTTGTGTGGATGGGTCTTCTCCTTGTATGGGATTTTGTTTTGTACTTCATTTTCTAAAATTTTAATTATTTAGAAGGAGTAAATAATTATGTGGGTCACTATGGTTGGACTATAGAGGTCAAATATCTTGAATTGAATGCAAAGATTTGCTAAGATGTCTTCAACTACATTTGGGTGAATGGGGGAGGCTTGGAAAAGGGTGCAAGAAGTAGAGGTTAGAAGTAAAACATTCAATGTAGAGCACTATTGGACTCAAGGACACTTGAGAAGGAGGGAGGATGATTGTCACACAAAGCAAAGGAAGGGATTGGAGTGGAGGAGTGATTTGACTAGAAGATGAGGTGAAGGTGGAAGTGACGTGAAGAAGGAAACCATGTGGGGGCGGGAGGAGCGGGTGAGTCATCTTGGGAAGGGAGAAAATGGTTTATGAAGGAGCAAACTTGCTTGTTCTTAGTGCCAGCTCTTTCTTTCTCTTCCCATGGTGCAATGTCTTTATTAGCCTTTGCTCGATTAATGTTGCGCATTGTTTATCAAGCCCCAACTCTAGATTCAGGTTTGCAAGATCGTTGCAATTCGATCCTCCTCTACATTGTTGTAGATGTGCAGGGCATCATTGAAACTAGACTGGGTAGGACAAGAATGTGAGAGAAGTCTCCTTACAAGTGAGTGGGTCAAGAAAGAAAAGAAGCTCTTAGATTGTGAGTAGCATAGACTTTGGGCACCAACTCATGATTTGAGGACCTTCAATGCACCATCTAGCTTGAGTTATTAACATGGGACCTTTAGCTTATGTTAAGTGAATTGTTAACAATCAGCCTTAAGTTCACTAGTACTTTAATCTATCACATTTTTTCAAGAGAGGGAGACTAATTAATTGAATTTCAATTAAAAGTTGAGTGGGGGCACATAACAATGCGGAGGACAAGATATCAAATTTTTGATGGGCAAGAAGGGAGGGAGATTTGGAGTATGGCAAATCTTGAGATGGGATTGACAATCCTCCTATCTCTTGAGAGATCTTACATGTGGTTATACCTTCTATGGAAGAAGCTAAGATCTTTATTTCTTGGTCTTGCAGGTTTTTGATAGAAGTCCTGGGTGAGAAATTAGAATACTAGTTTTTAATTGTCATGTTCATCTTTCAGCATACACGGAAAACAGTAGGAATTAATGAAGAATACAATCGATGCACTGAGAGTCGGTTTTAGCCGACGCAAAATTTCCCTACCGTATCCTTCATTGCCTATAAGCTCTGATCTGATCTTGCGCTGCAACAATAGCCAGGCTCCCAAGGTCTCCTCTTTCAGTTCCATAGAATTAGAGTTCTGAATATTAATAGATATTACATGGAGCATCACGACAATGCCCACATCCAGTCTTACGATGCTGTGGTGGTTGGTTCTGGCTATGGCGGCTCCGTCGCTGCCTTACGCCTCGCACAAGCCGGTTTGGACGTGTGCCTTGTCGAGAAGGGGCGTCGATGGGAGGCTCATGAGTTCCCTTCCTCCGCTTGGAAGACACTGCTTACTACCCGCTGGCATACTCCGCTTGGGAACTTCGGGAAACGCGATGCCTTATACCAGGTTTGCTTCGAAATGACTTAATTGCTCCTTCCTCTACGTTCACATAATTGTTTTTCTTGGGCATAGAATTCCTGCTTGGTTTTTCGTTAGTTCATTCTCTGCTCACGCGTATTCTCCACCGGTAGAGCTCTGTCGGCTGTAGGTGTAACAAGCTGATTACATTGCATGCTGGCTTGCACGTCCCGCCAGGTTCACTTCCAGGGCTCCGTCATTGCCTTCGTGGGTGCTGGCCTTGGAGGAGGTTCCCTCATCAATGGTGGCGTGATCCTACCTCCTTCAGCACGTACAAGAAAGGACCCACGTTGGCCGCAGGAATGGAACAAAGAGTGGCATGTATCCGAAGGCCGTGCTCGAGCCATGCTCCAGCCAGAATCGGCTCCTCACGAGTTTCCTCACAACAGAGTAATGGATGCCGTTGCAGGGGAGATCGAAGATGCCACCAAGGATCATGTAAACCTCAGCGTACGGTTCAAGAAAACCGACGCAGGTGAAGGGGCTGTCGCACAGAATGCCTGCACAGGTTGTGGCAATTGTTTCACAGGATGCCCATACAACGCCAAAAGCTCGATTGATAAAAACTATCTTGCTGCCGCCATCCAGGTATGATACATAGGTCAGACTTACGGTTGGCGCCTTTGAATCCCTGTTGACAGATTGTATAACATAATAAAGAACGTTGAGCTTAATGTCTATCGACCAATCTGTGGGTTTCAGGCGGGCGCCAGTGTGCAGACAAGACAAGAAGCTCGTTACGTCCTACCAAACTTCTCACTAAAGCGTTGCCAAGATTGTGGCCATCTTGGATGTGAGTGTAGAAGCACTAAGGCAGGAACATGCGAAAGATTTAGAAATCAAAAGCGACGTTGGCGTGTATACATGGATGAAACAGATTACATTACCGCAGACTTCGTCATTTTGTCAGGTAAACTATTTGAAAGATTGATAAATTGTAGTATAAAGCGAGTATCAGCGTTCATTGATAAGAGCTGTCATCTCTGCAGGCGGTGTTCTAGGAACCACGAACATCCTCTTGCAGTCCAAGATGAGAGGCCTTGGAGTTTCAGAAAAGCTCGGTTGTGGATTCAGCTGCAATGGAAATAACGTAGCTTTCGTATCAGGAACTCGTGTGCCTACCAAAGCCTATTCCATAGACAAGAAGGCATTTGCAGATACTCCCATGTTTGACAGGCCCGGTCCATCTATTACTACGTCATATACTTCGTCTCTCGGGTTCACCATTCAGGTACCGTTCGTCTATTCCGTCATTCTACGGGAATGCAACTACATACTTCGCTAACATTTCTGATCAAACGATAATTAGTGTTCACATCATGCACATTCTTTGAAAGCTAGGGATTCAACGGATTCATGATTTTTTGACAAGCACTCCTTTTGGTCTTGTCGTGAATTTTTAGGGAGCTGTTCTCGGGAATGGATTTTCGTTCATGCTGTTCCAGTGCATTGCTCACCGGGGTTTTTGGTTTGGCTTCTTCTATGGCATTTGGCATAAGTTAAAGCGCTTGCTGAAAACGTGGGACAGCGATTCTCTGATTCTGAACATGATGGGTCACGATTCGGCAGACGGTCGGATCGAGTTCGACAGAGACCGTGGGTTTGTGAAGTTTTTCCCGCCCACCGATCGATTGATTCCGAAGAAAATAAGTACCGTGGTAAAGATTGCAAAACGCATCGGGGGAGAGATGTTCATGCCAAGCCTCAAGAACACGACGGTGCATCTTCTGGGCGGTTGCACAGTGGGGAAAAACGCAATGCAAGGTGTTACCACCCCTAATGGGCAGGTCTTCCGCCCAATTGCACCGATCAAGAGCTCTTCCGTTGATAGCGAAGAGAGAGACTCCGGCTACAACTCGTCAGCTCAAGATACAAGTACTGGTGAAGTCCATGAAGGGTTGTACGTATGCGATGCCTCAATCATTCCGTGTTCAGTGGGAGTGAACCCTTCCTTCACAATCACTGCAGTAGCGGAGCATATTTCAAGCTGCCTCGTCCGGGACGCACTGCAGCATTACAATGAAGACAAGGCTAGTAAAGGCGCTTCTGCGCAGCGTAGAGTGAAAGCTGAGAGTTCAGGGATTGGGTTCGGTGATGAGCTAGAAGGAAGCGGTGAACGTCGTGCCTATAAGCTGGTGGATCAAACAATGGATGCGAAGAGAAGGAAGCAACGGACATCTGATGAGGAGAGGATAATTAGCGGAGCTAGGGTGAGGGAAACTCTCCAGGGAAAAATGGAGGGTCTGCCATGTACGTTGCAGGTGGTGATGGAGATGGGCAGTGCTGCAGATGAGGATGGAATTCTCAAGGGAAGAGTGGGAGGGACGTTTAGGATGCAAGCTGTGGAGACAGGGGTGCTGCATATAGTGGACGGGAGTGTGGACATGTGCAGCAAGAGCTCGCGAACACCTTTCACTCAGTTCATGCATTACGAGTTGCTGCTGGCGTGTGAGAATGGAGCCATGTAAGTCTGTCAGCCAAGCTCACTTCCTCCGCAATTGTAGAGATATTAGAGTTTGTTCTCTGTATTTTTGCCACGATGTGGGAAAATTTGACAATTTTAGGAGGGTAGATACTAGAGGCTGTGCTCTAGGTGGATGGTGGACAATATCTATGAACCTAGGTTCTGCTGACATGTAATTGATAACCAATGGAGGAAAGTTGGAATCCATGTAGAAAACTGAATCTGATTCCATTAACAGTACCATGATCTATAAAACGGTGATATGATTGTGAAAGAAAGCCTTCAGTCACAAAACCATGCGTGAAAAATCCCTGAAAGTTCAAGAAATCGCATCTACATAAGATAATCAAGTAACAGGGATACACAGATGGTATAATACCACATACTAGACCGTAAATCTATGTCGCTTACATCCATCGTTATACTTATTTTCAGAGCAATTAACAAATCTCTACGTCGAAAGAAACTACGAATCTAATAAAGAAAACTAATGAGTTGGTTGTGATCGATGATAATTGATGGATTGATGGATGGTTGGCAGGTACATGATGGAGGCAAAGAAGGAGATGAGGCCCTTCTTGCTCGGGGCATGGGCGTGGAGGGAGTCTACAACGCTAGAGGTGGCTCTCTGGCAGCTGAGAAGCAGCGGTGGGGTGGACGTTAATGGCATCGCTGCCGTTCCTTCTCCTCCTCTACGAGGCACTCTGCACGTAAACTGTATGGCACTTCTCCACTCTCTCATCACCATGCGAGGACCTCGTTGCTTCCACTTCATCTCCTCCCTTGCCCTCAGCCTCCTCCGTACTTACTACCTTGGAGCGCCTGCTGCACCGCATGCCTCCAGCCATCCTTGCCCTCCATCCACCTCCCCAGAATTTGCAGCTTCATACCCTCCTCACATCGTGCACGGCATCACCACAGGTGAGTGAGAAGCATCTGTTTCTTCCCTTAATCTGAACCAATATTTTGCACGAATCAAGTAGAGCAGCTTTATCGAGCTACCTTTTATAACGTGTCAATCCTCGTTCTAATTCCCACGCAGATGATGGAGCTCACATCAGCTGCTGGCAGTGGCTGCCTGGCCCAAAACCTTCGTCGACGGATGCGAATGAAAGGGAGGATCCCCGCTGCGTTGTGCTCCTCAATGGGTACTCCGGGGAAAGCTATTACCTTCCCACCGAAGAGAATGATCTCGTGCGTACTCTTCTCAAGAGCGGATACGAGGTCTGGCTCCTCCAATTGCGGCTGCACTTCTCCAACTGCTCCACTATACCCTTTACTTTTGACGATATTGCGCACTATGATTTGCCTGCAGGTATGACGTAATGGAAGACGTCTCCTCAATACACAAGCACTCCATAGGTGCCTATCGTAGCTCACACAGATTATTTAGCCTTCAAAAATTCGTGTGAGAGCTAATTGATTTGATGTTAATGGACTCGCAGCCTTCTCCAAGATAGCGGTGATCCGAGGGAAGCTGGCCCCTTTACATGTTGTGGCTCACTGCATAGGAGGACTGGTTATCCATATGGCCCTTCTCGGTGGGCACGTGCCAATCTCATGGGTCGCTTCCCTAACATGCACTAATTCCTCTATGTTCTTCGACGTGACGCGGCTCGCGACGGTGAAGCTAGTTCTGCCTCTCATTCCTGTAAGTGCGTGGTGCGAATTTTCAAGTATGGAGCTTCGATTATACGAAGATTTTCAATGATTCGCAAGAGATATCAGTTCCTGACAGCGGTGTGGTGTTTCACAGATATCCATAAAACTACTCGGGACGAATAACGCCGTCCTTTCCTTTACCGAGACTAGCTCCAACGAGAACTGGAGGCACCGCCTACTAAAGCGCGTTTCCAACCTCATCCCTAGGGTAGAACGCTGCGGTTGCAGAGAATGCAACTTGTTTTCAGGTATTTTTGGGAATGCGTTCTGGCATGAGAATGTGAGTGAGAGACTACACGAATGGGTGAGCAAGGAGACCTTGGTAAGGCTGCCTGCAACTGGCTTTCTACAACTCAGAACTATCTGTAGAGCTGGCAAGGTCGTAGATTGCAATGGGAAGGACAAGTATCTACCATTCATCGGGCGACTTGCAGTGCCAACGACGTATATCTCAGGAGGAAGATCGTTGCTAGTCACTCCCACAACGTCAGAGAGAGCGCATGCATTGATGCAGCGCCATCATCCCGAGCTCTGCCACCGACGTCATGTTGTCCATGGTTATGGACACTCTGATCTGTTGATTGGAGAGTTTGCTGCTCGAGATGTTTTCCCTCTCATCCTAGAGAGTTTCTCGGGAACTGATGAACAGAAAACCACCGATAGGGCAGGAACCGCGGTGCAGATATGGGACGTGTCTTCCAAAGGGCGTTCTCTCTTTGGTTATCTCCGTAATTTCCTTATCGTGATCTTGGTTGCAATGCTGGTGTATTTACAAATCGGATCCCTTCTGTTCTAAACTTGAAGTTAACACGACAACGTGTCCGACATGTTTCTTCCTGCCACAAATCGGATCCCTCCTGAAGTTAACACGACAAGTATCCGACATTTTTCAGCTTCCTGCCACAGCTGTGGATAGCATGGTTGGAGACGATCCTGGGGAAGAATGCTGCAACCCTGCGCTTGTCGTAGTAGCCAAGATCAAACGCAATTGAGAGAGAGAAACGGCTTGGCCGCCCTTAACATCCAATGGTTTAAATTCCTCATGTTGAACGTGCGGATCTCTCCCATGGTTACAACTATGTTCTCTCATTAATACATTAATAGAAAATGGCTCATATTGAATCGCAGTCCAGTTAGGACAAACTATCAGATGCTTCCACTAGCATATTCAAATGAGAGATAAAATATAGGACTCACAATGCTTCTATTTAGAACCTTGTGTTTGTTACCATGGGAGTTGAGGGCTAAAGCATGATTGGGTGTAGCTAGTTTTTGTGAGGTTTAGGGAATTTATTGCCACGCTTTGAGGAGAACTAGGGCTTGAAAAGCCAAAGGATCGATGAAGTGGCTGACAACACTATGATCCATTCATTCGCAAGCTTAACGAAATCAAACACTTGTTTGCATGGAGCATAGAGCTGCTTTGGAGGGGATGCGGTTACATGAGATTGAGACAACAATCTATTTCTTGCCTACAATGGCAACCATGTCTGTTGCTTGCCTCTATTGGAGCCCTTCCTAAAAGCAATGAAGATGCATAACAATGTCTTGCTCGTCAGACAGTTTTTGTTGCATTTATTGGGTTCTATGTTATCCCTTTTGGCTATATGTTTTATCTTATTTGCTTGATATGAGACATGCATGTGCCCACGTTGTCGGCTGAGTTTTTAGTGTCTATATGTGAATTTTGTGATTGGTAATTTGATACCCTCACAATAGCTTTAAGCTCTTATAAATGGCAAGCTTTTGTATCTGGCATTTGCCATCTATTTGAATATATGATATCCATATTTTTTCACTATTTTTTTGGGATTCTTAATATTGATTATTAAGCTATTAATATTTTGGCATACTTGGACCTTAAAATACTATTTTGAAGTTATATATATAAGTGTGCAACGAGCAAACCCATTCACAATTTTATACTTTATTCAAATCACAATGTCATGTGTGTTGTGTGTGTGGGGTTAGAATTGGATTCATGCTATTGTATCATCCATCGTAGCCTCACATTCTTGATGTGCTACGTCTATACTATCCACCATGGAGTCTACATTTGCATGAGTGGGGGCTTCTCGTAGAATGCCTACAACTCTCTTGGCTCTTGGCCTCTTACACTTTTTGAATAGCTTTTGCTCATTGCCTAAGAAGTGCTTATTCACTCGTGCAACTGATCTTGTGTAGTCTTCCACAACACAAAGCATCCACAGACACGCACACAGACGTGTTTCCTTAACTAAAAAACAAACTTACGGGCGTGTCTATTTGCATCTATTTATGCATCTACAGACCCACATCTATAGGCACGTCTATATAACAGACAGACGCATCTATAGACGCGCTTTTAGATGGTCTATAAAAATTTTAAAAAAAAAGAAAGACGTGTACATAGACGCACTTATAGATGCTCTATAGAATCTTTTTTTTAATAAAAGCAGAATTTTGTGTGGTTAAACAGAATACTGTGTATGCTATGTGGTTACAAGAATCCCATTTCCACATTGTCCAATTCAATTCTTACAGCCAACCGTATTTTAATTAGCATGATTCCAAGCACGTCTATAGCCAACGATTACAATTCCGAATAAAGCATTACAACTCCAAAACGTTTAGTTCACAAGGCATTCATTGATGTAACATTGCACAAGGAAATTGAAAGTCAAAAAAATAAAGAGAGTGTATATTAATTCATAGCCCAAAAAGTGCTTGTATGTACATATAGCACGAAGCCAAGCCACATCCTATGGATTCAAGTACAAAAAATAAGAGGAGTGTATATACAAGAGAGGCACGAAGCCAAGCCAATGGCTTCAAGTACAAAAAAGAGTAGCTAGCACTACTTTCACATCTAATCTAAGTTTTCTGCATCCTCACTCCCTTCTTCCTTATCTTCTTTCTCATGATCAGTCCTAGGGCCCCATAAATGAGGGAGAACATGTATCAATGTATGAAAAATCAAATCTTTATTTACAATATTGACATAATTTAATTATTTTTAAATACCTAGGGAGCACTCTAATAGCCCGGATATACTACTCCTCAGTAATCAATTCATCATCATAGAAGTGCTTCCATGTATCTCCTCTCCGATGGTGGTGGTGGTAGGCTGTCTCGACAGGAGTAGGGTACCTGCCCACGATATCAAGCTGCAAGATGACACAATTTGTAGAGGGGTTAGTACAAAGAAACAACCTCCTAATAAATCGCATAAACACAATATAATTTGAGATCGATACTTACAAATTGGGCCTCCCATGATTCAACACCCCCTACTTCAAAATGCACATTTTCATATTGCTCCATTTGGATCCTTTGTGCCTCCACGTGCTGCACACTGGGGTCCACCTTCGCTGCCTTCATTGTGTTCTTCCACTCACGCTTGTGAGCGGTGTGGGACTAGCCCCTTGGTGGTTGACCTCCCTCTCTCCTGGCAATCTCGGCTAGTGCCTGTCTCTTAAGCGAAGATCTTTTATTGGCAAGTATCATAACAATCTTTGACTTGGCCCATTTATCTATGAATTGAACATTGGGGGGATTGGGATACCTAGAGCAAACAATAGCAACGGTCTCATTAGCCAACTTTTTTGGCTGGTCTTTGTAGTGAATAAAGCAATCTGTGTAGTTGTTAGCAATTACAGAGCGCATGAAGGCCATGCTGTCATTCCCCCGTGCATCCATCAAGATGCCTTCTGTTTGAGGGATGTCATAGAAGATTGTACCATCACCCTCTGGCATGTCTGCATCATCCCCGCCCCCACCATTACCTCCCCCAAAGCACTGTGCCATGCATCTGCCACTGCTCTTCTTGCTACTATGCCTGCTGCCTCGTCATGTCAAGCTAGTACGCTGGCCACTCGTAGCTGGAGAAGCGACTCTCGATTGCATGGGAGTACGCTGGCCACTCGTAGCTAGAGAAGTGACTCTCGATTGCACAGGAGTACACCGGTGGCTCTACGAGGCAGAAGGGCCTCTTGACTATAGGGGGGAAGAAGGGGATCGGCTCTTTAGCCTATTGGGTAGTCTCACCTCCACTGGGGTAATCTCATTTGGTGTGGGATTGGGGTGGTTTGGAGTCTATACTGCCGACTCCCAGGGGGTGTTTAGAGTACCCATCATGTATGTATATAACTCCCCAGGAGTGGGAGGGTTCCCCAAAATGTTATATAACTCCCAAAAGATGGCATCCTGAAGATCAGGTGAGGTTGAAGAGCTTCCTGTCCACATGATGAACTGAAGAAAAGAAAAGAAGAAGATTACCATCGAGCATGCCCTCTTTCCATCATGCAAAGAAAAAATAAAGTGATAGCCTGACATTGAGCAAGCATTTACAGACTCCTACATTCTTTGAATTAGAGTGATAGAAGTCTGTATCTGCTTGCTCAATGTTAGGCTATTGAAGCTTCACATGGGGAAAAAGAGAGAAGGAAAGAGAGGAGAAAAGAGAGGAAAAGAGAGGGGAAAAGAGAAGGAAAGAGAGGAGAAAAGAGAGGAAAGGATAGGAAAATAGAGAGGAGAAAAAGGAGCAAAAAGAGAGGAGATAAGAGAGAAAAAGAGACAAGAAAAGAGAAAAGAGACGAAAAGAGAGAAGGAAAGAGAGGATAAAAGTGTTGAGATATCAAGCTCCACTCGTGATATGCCAGGGTGACCGTTGTGCATTTATGTCACCGACTTGTTAGCTGCAGATGCGGTTGGTACACCGCCCATGAATAATAGCTGGATGACAGCTATCCTTATGTACTCTAGTTCGTGGCTCAGTTAGTATGCCACCTTAGTTAGCTGAGTTTGGTTTGAGACCCACATATAGGGTTCTTATATTTCTTTGTACTAGAGTTCTTTTGGCTTTCACAACTAAGAAGAAGAAAACTGTTTTCAGCCTCCACCTTTGTGTGTATTCCCCCATTGTGTATGTGAGAAAGCCGCAAGTGAGACTCCTTCCTTCTCTCCCACTATCTTCACATGGTATCAGAGCCTGGTTCGTGGTAAGGAGCTCAAGAAAGCAAACCAAGTTCGCGGTGTCCTGGTAAGAGGACCAGTGTTGCTTTCCTTTTTTGAGTTTGGGAGCAAATCTCTGCTGGTAGCATAGTCGGAAAGTGCAAGAGTGCATTGTCTCAGGTTGAGACGCCCTTTGTGATGTGGCGAGAGGGCAATATATGCTGCAGGTAAGGCCAAAGCCCTTGGTGACTTTAATTTTCTAACTCGAGGCCATTTCGAGCCCGTTTTGGAGGCGGAAGTTCTCTAAAGCACTGAGAAAAAGGCCCTGTTTTTGCTGTGCGACCACTGCTCTGCAAGTCGGTGAAAAGTTGCCGCAGATATTGCATCGTATGCCTGTGCGCAGAGATACTGGGAGTTACAGAATCATTCTTATTGCATGTTGATGCAAAATCGTCACAAGGAAGTGACTGTGTGATTAAATACCACTTTCGTCAATTTTGCAGATTTACCTGTGTGAGGCAGAAGCTGTGTTTTTTGCAGTGACAGAATATTTTGCAATGTTCTGTAATGGCGTCTGATTCTCTTTCATAGATTGTCACTGAAAAGCTTGACAAGAACAACTTCCAGGCATGGAAGTTCAGAATGATGAATTTCCTTATGGGAAAAGGCTATTGGGAGTTCATTACAGGAAATGAAGAAGAACCAGTTCTTCCTAATGTTCCCAATCAATAGCACATGAAGGTAAAGAAAATTGCAGATGCACTTGCTTCCATCGGGTCGCGAGTGGAAGATGATGATCTAGTTTCTGTGACTTTGAATGGTCTAGGAAAGGATTATGCACAGTTCCGGACATCCATTGCCGTTCATAAAAAATTCTTGATTTTGAGGAGTTTTTTGCTCTTCTAATTTCTGAAGAGCAAAGGAATGGTGGTGCATCTTCTTCAGGTGGAACTTCAAAAGAAACTATCTTCTACTCAAATGCTGGAAGAGGTAGAGGTAGAGGTAGAGGAGGCCGGTCTGGAGGCCGTGGTAGAAATCAGAATATGCAGCAAACTCAAGAAAACCAGTCCTTTGGAGGAGGACGTGGTAACTCTAGAGGCAGGGGGAGCCAAAGAGGTCGTGGTGGATGGCAGAGAGGCCAAAATGCAAACAGCAATGTCGAATGCTACTATTGTGGTAAAATGGGTCATATGGCTAAAGACTGCTACAAAAACCAGAATGACGTTATGAATGGAAAATTGTAGCAAGGCAATTATGCATCTTCTTGTAAACAGGGTGATGACAGAAATGAGCATCTATTTATGGTGCAGCACATGACCAATTCTGTGACAAGTGTGCAGAAGAAAGAAATGATGTGTGGTATGTTAACTCACGTGCATCAAACCACATGACAGGTCATGCAGAATGGATGCAGGATGCAAGGAAAATAGAAAGACCATGATTTGTGGACATTGGTGATGATACTGCACATCCTATTGTGCAGATTGGTAAAATTCCTTTGTCTATACAGGATGGGAAAAAGAAATACCTATCTGATGTATTTCATGTCCCGAACATCACCAAGAGCCTAGTTTTTGTTGGTTAAATGGTTGAGCAGGGCTTGCAGGTCAGATTTAATCCTCATGGATGCTTTGTTGAGGATATGAAAAATAACGGTCGCTTGATGGCAAAAGGAAAGAAGGGCAGGATGTTTACATTGGATGCGGACATGTTTGAATTAAGTGTAGCAATGTTTGCACATGGAACCGGTGTAGTTGCAGATATTAATATTTGGCATAAATGCATTGGTCATGTTAATGTACAGCTACTTAAATCAATGCAGGCCCAAAATATTGTTGCAGGATTGCCTAAATTCAAGGTTGCAGAAATGCATAAGGTATGTGAAGCCTGTCAATTTGGAAAACAGGCAAGGAAACCATTTCCTAGACATGTTCAAGAGAGTAAGAAGCCATTGGAATTAATCCACTCTGATGTGTGGACTACTAAAGCTACATCTATTGGAGGTTGTCATTATTTTGTTACTTTTATTGATGACTATAGCAGAAAAGTTTGGGTGCATTTTATGAAAAAGAAAAGTGAAGTGTTTGGGCATTTCAAAGCTTTTAAAGCTATGGCTGAAAAAGAAACAGGCCTAAGGTCAGATGGAGGGGGAGAGTACCTCTCAAATGAGTTTGCAAGGTTCCTACAGGAGCATGGCCTAAAGCAGCAATATTCATGCAGTCATACCCCACAGCAAAATGGGCTTGCAGAAAGGAAAAACAGGCATATTGGATAGGTATCTCGGGCCATGCTAAATGAAAAAGACCTACCAGATTATTATTGGGCTGAAGCAGTTGCTATAGCAGTTTACATAATGAACAGGACTCCCACTGCAACAATACATGGCATGATGCCAGAGGAGATGTATACTGGTAGGAAACCAGATATTTCTCATTTGAAAATTTTTTGTTGCATTGCCTATGTCCATGTGCCAGATGAGTTGAGGTCGAAGTTGGATCCAAAAGCTGAGAAGTGCATCTTTATTGGTTACTATTTGCAATAGAAAGAGTATAGATGCTATAACCCTTCTACTCGTAAGTTTATAGTGAGGAGAGATGTTGTTTTTGATGAGATGAGCAGCTGGTATAAACCAGCAAATGTGATTGATGATGTAGATGCACAAAATGGTAATGCTGCACAGAATTCACAGTAGCAATCACAAAATATTAGTGGACCTGTAGTGTCCTCTAGCAGTGGTTCACATACTTCCCCTTGGATAGGCAGATTGAGATCAGGAGAATCTCCTCAAAGCAATGCAGATAGTGGTATGCAAGTATCATGAAAAGGAAAAGAGAAGGTAGATCAGCTCATGTTTGATGTGAATGTAGGTCACTCTTATGTGGATGGTGAATCCAGTGGCTCAGAACAGAGCATTGATGATGAGTTGGGTATTCCTTCTGTTGTTACACCTGGAGTAAGGAAGACCAGGGATGTTTTGAGAGCACCTGGAAGTGAGCCTATTTTGCGCAGGTCTACCAGAGCTAGGTATCCTATGGATAGGCTGAAATATGATGGATTTACAACCACTCACTATGCCTATATGGTCAAAGTGATACAGGAACCAGAACCCACTTCTTTTGAGCAAGCCATGGGAAAAGAAAAATGGGAGAAAGCCATGGATGATGAAATGCATGCCTTGGAAGCAAATGCTACATGGGAATTGGTGCCTTTGCCTAAAGACAAGAATGCAATTGGCTATAAGTGGGTTTATAAGGTGAAGCACAATGCAGATGGTTCTGTGAATAGATACAAGGCAAGATTAGTTGTCAAGGGGTATGCACAGACATATGGCATTGATTATGAAGAAACATTCAGTCCGGTTGCAAGGATGGCAACCGTAAGAGCAGTCATTGCTATGGCTACATCAAAGGGATGGTCTTTACATCAAATGGATGTAAAGAATGCCTTCTTGCATGGTGATTTGCAAGAAGAGGTCTTTATGGAGCAGCCACCAGGTTATGTTTATGCTATTCATCCTGAGTTTGTTTGCAGGTTGAAGAAAGCCTTGTATGGCTTGAAGCAAGCACTTAGAGCATGGTCTGACAAGATAGGATAGTATCTTGTCACTATTGGCTTTCAGATTTCCAAGGCAGATTTCTCACTTTATGTGAGAAAAACAGAGAAAGATATTATGCTGCTTGTCATTTATGTTGATGATTTGATCATCACAGGTGACAGTGATGAAGATATCCTTCATGTGAAAATGCTATTGAAGCAGAAGTTTGAGATGAAGGATTTGGGAGAGCTGCGTTATTTCTTGGGCATTGAGGTGATTAGATCACCAAATCGGATATGACTCTTGCAAAGGCAGTATGGATTGGACATGCTGTCCAAATATGGGATGATAGGTTGTAAGCCTATTTCAGTTCCTTTGGAGCAGAATGTGAAGTTGAATGCAGATGCAAGTGAGCTTCTAGAAGACCCTACTATGAACAAACGCATAGTAGGGAGTTTGATTTATATGACTATTACCAGGCCAGATTTGAGCTATGCTGTTGGATTGGTAAGTCAGTTTATGCAGGCTCCAAGGAAATCGCATTTGGATGCGGCTAGACGCATACTTAGGTATGTGAAGTCCACATTGCAGTATGGACTATTTTATGAGGCTCAGGTTTAGATACAGTTGCATGGATACATTGATGCTGATTGGGCTGGTAGTAATTCTTATAGACGATCTATCAGTGGATATGTGTTCTCTTTTGGGAGTGTTGCAGTCACTTGGAGCAGCAAGAAACAACCTACAGTTGCCTTGTCGAGCACAGAGGCTAAGTACAGGGGTGCAGCAATGGCTGCATGTGAGGTAGCTTGGTTGCATAAGCTACTTTATGATATGCATCAGTCTACAGATGGGCCAGTTGTCATTTATTATGACAACATGAGCAGTATACACTTGGCAAATAACCCAGTCTATCATGCTAGAACAAAGCACATTGAGGTACACTATCACTATGTGTGGGAGAAGGTTTTACTAGGTCTTATTGATCTAGTTTATGTTAGCACAAAGGATCAGGTAGCTGACATATTCACGAAGGCATTGGGCACAGAGAAACTGCGCAAGTTCAGAGACCTGCTTAGTGTGCAGGAATTAGGATTGAGCTCGAGGGGGAGTGTTGAGATATCGAGCTCTACTCATGATATGCCAGGGTGACCGTTGTGCATTTATGTCACCGACTTGTTAGCTGCAGATGCAGTTGGTACACCACCCATGAATAATAGCTGGATGACAGCTATCCTTATGTACTCTAGTTCGTGGCTCAGTTCGTATGCCACCTTAGTTAGCTGAGTTTGGTTTGAGACCCACATATAGGGTTCTTATATTTCTTTGTACTAGAGTTCTTTTGGCTTTCACAACTAAGAAGAGGAAAACTGTTTTCAGCCTCCACCTTTGTGTGTATTCCCCCATTGTGTATGTGAGAAAGCCGCAAGTGAGACTCCTTCCTTCTTTCCCACTATCTTCACAAAAAGAGAGAAGGAAAAAGAGAGAAAAAGTGAGGATAAAAGAGAGAAAAAGAGAGAAGGAAAGAGATGAGAAAAGAGAGGGAAATAGAGGAAAAGAGAGGAGATAAGAGAGAAAAAGAGAGGAGAAAAGAGGTGGAAAGACAGGAGGAAAGAGAGGAAAAGAGATGAGAAAAAAAAGGCAAAAAGAGATGAGATAAGAGGAGAAAAGAGAGGAGAAAAAAGAGAGAAAAAGAGAGGAGATAACAGAGAAACAGAGAGCAAAAAAGAGGAGGAAAGAGGTGAAAATAGAGGAAAGGAGAGGGAAAAAGAGAGGGGAAAAGAGAGGAACAAAGAGGAGAAAAAAGACTAAAAAAGAATGCTCCATCATGCATGCCCTCTTTCTTTATCCTGCCCTCATGCTTACAGTCCAATTTTCCTCTTTCTTGGACCTGCCCTCATGCAATCACTTATTTCCATCATTCATGCAATCCCTTATTTCCATCATTCATGCTTAAAGTGAAGGGGAAGGGGAAGGGGAGGGGGAAGGGAAAGAGAAGGAAGGAGAAGGGGAAGGGGAAGGGGAAAGGGAAGAACACTTAGGAAAAACTATTGTAGTGCATCTATAGACACGTCTAACAGTGCATCTACAGGCGTGGATGTCTCTTTTTCCAAAAATTAGATGCACTGTTAGACGCGCTATTTGACACGTCTATAGACGCGCTCTTATAAATGCCTTTTTAAAAAAGCTGAAAAGGACATGCACCCGACCCCAAAAAGAACAACACTAGTACCAAAAACATCCCTTCCCTGCATATGACAAAGGATGAATCCAAAGAGAGCAACTTCCAAAGACGACCAACCGCCACTTCAAAGACTTACCTTGGATAGAGGTATGGAAGCTTCTTGTCCTTCTTCAAAGCTTCTTCTCTTTCTTCTCTTCCTTGTTCACCCTCTTCTCTTGTATGCTTGGGGATGACTGTGTAAGCCTGGAGGTGAGTGTGGGTGCTTGGAGATAAGTGTGGATGCCTGGAGCTATGTCTATTAATAGGAAAGCAAGCCGTGCGATGCTAAAAGTATGTGAAGGAAAGCAAGTGCGCTAAATGTAGGTTCGAAAATTAGCTCGCAATCTATGCATCTAAAAGCACATCTAAACACATGTCTAAAAGCACATCTAAAAGCGCATCTAAATGCGCATCTATGAGTGCAGCTACACTATGTTTGACATGGCTATGGACCCACTCCATAGTATAGATGCGGTGTTAGACGCACTTTTAGATGCTACACAGAGTTTTGACATTTACAACTCATGCAAGATTACATTTTTTGGATTGTTTATCTATAGGATGTCTTCATCTTCAACAAGTAGCTCCAGTGAGGACAAATCTCTCCATATCCACCATCGCAAAATGTGGTTGGAGTAAAAAATCAAATGTATGTGTGATCGATGTCGAGGAAACATGTATCATGCATGCATGCATTACACTCAATCACATCTCAAAGTATGGAGAATGGGATGTGATCGTAAACATGGTAAGTGTTAAAGAGTTAAGGTTGATTGAGATACCTATGGATGTTCATGTGTTTGATATATGATCCTTTGTTAATTTAATACAGGATGCAGTGCCACCCGCATATTTTTCCCTATGCTCGTCGTGAGGAGGCGAAGCATCGGCGATATGAGGTGGGATCTTCAGGAGGGATCATTATGGATGCATGGAATGATGGTGATAGTAGCCCTCCACCATTACCTCATGAGGTCATGGAGGAGGAGGTGTTTGATGATATGGTGCGAGATTTATTTGTCCATTAGTCCTCAGGTAGGGATGATAGCATGGAGCAGGACGATCGTTTTACTGCAACATCGACACCACTATTTGAGGGGTGCACATTCTCTATTCTACATGTCTCCCTTGAGTTACTAAACTTGCAGACCATCTATGGATGGAGCAATGCAAGTTTGAATGCATTACTCAAGTAAGCTTTAAAGTCTATTTTGCAAACATGCTTAATTATGCTAGTGGGTCAATTATTGGAATACTTTTTCTCATTTATGGTCTTCACATGCAGGGTATTGTGTAAAATGCTTCCAAGGGAGAATAAATCGCCGACCTCAAGAGATATGGCAAGGCAACATGTGACCTCTCTTAGAGGATTGAATTACAAGTGCATCCATGCATGCGTCAATGATTGCATTCTATTTCGTGGATCACATAAGGAGGCAAGAGTGTGTCCTACTTGTGGAGAGGCAAGATATAAAGTAGATCTCAAAACTTTGGATGTGTCTTGTAAGGTTATGCGACATTTTCCCATAATCCCTCGCATCCAACATATGTTCAAGTGCAAATCCATTGCAGAGCTCATGTCATGGCATTCCTCCCATCATCAACCGATGGCAAGTGAAAAACTCCCGCAGACACTCCTGCGTGGAAGCATATTGAAGACTAATGGCCAAGCTTTAAGGAAGAACCTAGGAACTTGAGACTTGGATTGGGTATGGACGATGTAAACCCATTTGGTCTCAAAAGCACCTCTTCCACCAGTGTATGGCCAGTGATATTTGTGAATTATAATCTTCCACCCTTTATGGCGGTTAAGAAAGGACATGTTATGTTATCCCTTCTAATTCCAAGGAAACATAAAGTAAAAAATCCTGATGTTTATTTGGAGGCTTTGATTGATGAGCTAGAGATACTTTGGAGAGGTATCGAGGTGCATGATGTGAGCAGGCCTCCCTCGTCTTGAGACTTCAACTATAGAGCAGTCTTGATGTGAAGGATGCATGACTTCCTAGGCTATGGTGAGTGTTCAGGTAAGCATAGAACTTTTAATTATGAGTAGGCAATCAATGTGGCACCCTAAACCCATCTTGCTTACAAAATTGTGTCTATTGCTTAGGTCTCACTAGATTGGGTTACCATGCATGTCTTGTTTGTGATCCTTTGCTAGTTGCTTCACGGGAAGATGCATAAGGTCATCTATGGGAATCACCATCGATTTCTCCCACCTGATCATCCTAGATATGTCACCCCTTGGAATGAAGTCCCCCCATAGTCACTGTCATTGCAGGAGATTGGATGAGAATATGGGACGGTTCCACGACTCCTCCACCACTTAGCATGAGCCGATAAGGGTTTGTAAGTATTATGTGCTATATTGAATGGAAATAAATATTGCATAATGCTAACACCAGCTTTTCTTTAGATACTCCATCTTTTATTGACTACCATATGGGTCCCACCTCAAGATCAATCACCTGCTTGATCCCATGCATATCTTCAAGAATGTGGCATCTACCATTCGGGAACATTTAAATGGGAGATGAGATTCCACAGGCATAAGGGAGGATCTATGCACCACAGGGAGAATGCGTGAAGCTTGGCCACAAGAGAGGCCAAATGGGCATGTCTCTTTACCTCGTGCACCATGGAGGTTATCAAAGCTAGAGATGGTGGTAGCGGTGAAACAAGCTATCACTACAATTCATACTCCCACTGGATGCATGAGGTGTTTGAAGGGGGCCTTCACAAAGAGCAAGAAAAGAGGTGTAGAGTAATTATATGGCTTGAAATCTCATGATTGGCACAAGATGCTCCAAGTAAGTATTTTATGTGCATAATATCTTTTTCCTTCCAAATTTGTGAGTGAATTAGAAGCAGCTAATCAACCATTCCTCATGTGTTCAGTTCATACTACCTACTATCATTTCTCGTAGTGCATCGAAGGATGTGAAGGATTGTATTTACAAGATGGGCGAGCTTGTGAGGTACTTTATAGGATACAAAATGTGAAGCGTATCAATGCTCCATGCAAGGTTTTCATATTTCTGATATGGTGTACTTTTTCCTTTCTAGGTATGTGAGCTCAAAGGAAATAGATCCCACCACGCTTGACAATGCTCGAGTTATGTCAATGAAGGTGGTTTGTTTAGTGGAGGAGACATTTCGATGTTCTATTCTCACAAGCCAACTACATTTCATAGTACATTTGGTGGATGAGTTTGCTAGATACGGTACTGTACATGCACGATGGTTGTTCTTCTGTGAGTGCTTCATGAAGAGCTTGAAGGGTTTTGTGAGATAAAATGCAAGGCCCGAAGGTAGCATGGCGGGTTGGTTGGTACAAGAGTCACTTGTATAGATTTTTTAGTTTCTTGTTGATGTGGATAGCTCTCTCCCACAACTACGGAGAGATGATGAAGACCTAACGATGACCTCTATTGTGCCTCAAGGGAAAGGATGGAGCAAAGTAATAGACACAGAGTTGCTTAATAATATCAACCTTTATTGCATGCTTAATAGTGATGTGATGAAAAGTTGGGTGACAAGATATGAGGATGCATGATATGAATCTTTATTGCATGCTTAATAGTGATGTGATGAAAAGGTGGGTGACAAGATATGGCAAGAAGACAAGGAGAAAGGGCCCTCTTTCGTACACACCACGGATATCGTGTGCCATACCCTCAGCATCTAAGAGCACTTCCAAAGGATATTCATGTGGATTGGCTACTTGATGAAATGGAGACTAGAGCAAAGAGAGATGAGGCGATGCATATCACAATGGAAGAATGATAGCATCCTAGAGGATGCATGCAAAAGGTTGGTATATAGAATGTTATGCATAAGTTAGGAGCTTTCAACAATTTAGATTGTGTATTCAATTGATTTTGTCTTGGTGTAGTGTATACTATGTTCAATGCTATATGGGTATTGTACACTCATATAAAAATACTCACTTTTAAATATTTGATACCTTCGATGCAAGGAAAATAACATGATTGTATTTGTGTTTGAATTAGGTTGTCTATCAACCAATGGTGGATAATAATAGGTGGTGGCATGTCATACCTATTATGCCACGTTCCAAAGTGATGTATAGTACATTTACTAATATGGAGCGTATGAAGGATGATCATGGCCATGGAGGTGATGATGATCGTGATAAGAGAGAGAAGGATGGTCATGAGATAGGAGATATAGATATTGAGGCCATTACCCATGAGGACGAGCCTACCATAGGTGATGCTGATTTCAATGAGCACATGAGTTGCACAAGTAGTAGTGGGCTGAATGTATTCATAAATCTCAACACTGGTTTGGATTTTGAAGTAGATAGTTTGGCAAGGGTTGGTCTCATTGAGGATGAGATTAAACCGTAGTCCATCATTGATATTGGCAAAACTATTTTACATATTGTGTCATTCTCCTCACCTTACTTAAATTTTGTATATGTGGGTTTGCCAAAAAGCATTGATATTTTTATTAAAATTATGTGCTTTGGTAATCATGGGAAATGTTGGAAAGCAGTGATGTACATTTATCAACCTGCACCAAAATCTCACTTTCTGTATTCTCTGTTTTGCATTTATAAAGGCATCTAAATCCGTGTCTAATTCACAATGTAGACACGCTATTAGATGCACCCATATTTTCACTATTCTTGTAACGCCTATAGATGCGCCTGCTATTTTGCGCATCTATCAAGCGCATCTATAGTTGATGTGTCTTGTTGTGTTCCCTGCAAATATGATATGTACTTTGATTGCCTTCTCCCTCCTCAGTATCCTCATCTTCTTTGTCCTAAATATCCCTAAGGGCCTGTGAACAAGGGACAACATGTATCAATGTATGAAAAATTCAATCTTTATTTACAATATTGACATTATTTAGGTACTTTTCAATACCTGGGGGGACGCTCCAGTAGCCCAGATATACTACTCCTTAGTAATCAACCCCTCATCATAGAAGTGCCTCCATGTATGTCCTCTCTGATGTCCAGGATGGTAGGCTATCTCGATAGGAGTAGGGTACCTTCCCACGATATCAAGATGCAAGATGAAACAATTTGCAGAGGGGTCAGTAAAAAGAAACAGCCTCCTAGTAAACGACATAAACACAATATAATTTGAGATCGATACTTACAAATTGGTCCTCCCATGAGTCAACACCCTTGCTCCAAAATGCATGTTTCCATATTGCTCCATTTGGATGCTTCGTGTCTCCATGTGCTACAGATTGGGGTCTGTCTTCACTGCCTTCATTGCTTTCTTCCACTCACGCCTAATGAGCGGTGTGGGGCTGGCCCTTTGGTGGTTGACCTCCCTCTCTCCTGACAATCTCAGCTAGTGCTTGCCTCTTAAGCAAAGATCTTTTATTGGCAAGTATAACAACAATCTTTGACTTTGCCCATTTCTTTATGAACTCAACATTGGGGGGATTGGGATACCTAGAGCGTACAACATTGATGGTCTCATCAGCCAACCTTTTTGGATGCTCTTTGTATGGAATAAAGAAATGTCTATAGTTGTTAGCAACTATAGAGTGCATGAAGGCCATGATGTCCTTCCCCCGTGAATCCATCAAGATACCTCCTCTCTAAGTGATGTCATAGAAGATCGTGCCATCACCCTCTAGCACATCTGCATCATCTGAATCCTCCCCGCCCCCACCATTACCCCCCCCAAAGCATTGTGCCATGCATCTCCCAAAGCTCTCCCTCTACTAAGTTTATGCTTGTTGTCCTATCGTGACGAGCTAGTATGCTAGGCACTCGTCTCTAGAGAAGGGACTCCCAACCGCACGAGAGTACGTTGGTGGCTCTACGAGGCAGAATGGCCTCCTGACTGCGGGGGAGAAGGGACTCCTGACTACCACAGGGGAGAAGGGATTGCTAATGATCGGGGAGAAGGGACTCCAGGGCACATGGGAGAAGGGACTCCTAATGATCGAGGAGAAGGCTGGTGGCTCTATTGCCTGCTGGGCTGTCTCAACTCCACAGGAGTAATCTCAGCTGGTGTGGGGTTGGGGTGGTTTGCAGTCTGTACTGCCGACTCCTGGGGGGTGTTTTGAGTACCCGTCATGTATGTGTATAACTCCTAAAGAGTGGGAGGGTGCCCCAAAATGTTATATAACTACTGTAATACGACATCCCAAAGATCAGGCAAGGCTCTTGAAGAGCTTCCTGGCCACATGATGAACTGCAAAAAGCAAGAGAACAAGATTTCCATCATGCATGCAATCCCTTGATTTCCATCATGCATGCCCTCTTTCTTTATCCTGCCCTCATGCTACAGTCCAATTTTCCTCATGCAATCACTTTTTTCCATCATTCGTGCAATCCCTTATTTCCTAACGAATGCTTATGGCATTGAAAATTCGACTTAAACATGCATGCAAGGGAAAGGAGAAAGGAAAGAGAAGGGAGGATGGGAGAATGGAAGGAGAAGGGGGAAGGGGAAGGGGATAGGAGAAGGGGAAGCCGAAAGGGAATCAGAAGGGGAAGGGGAAAGGGGAAGGGGTTGGGAAAAAACTCTATCGAAGCGTGTCTATAGGCGCGGCTAACCTATTTTCCTTAAATTTTGATGCACTTTTAAACACGTCTATAGATGCGCTCTGATAGATGCTTTTCGACAAAAAGGTAAAAAGGACATGCGCCTGACCCCAAAAAGAACAATACCAAAAACGTCCTTTCCCTGCATTCAACAAAGGACGAATCCAAAGAAAACAACTAACCTATTTTCCTTAAATTTTGATGCACTTTTAAACACGTCTATAGACGCGCTCTGATAGATGCTTTTCGACAAAAAGGTAAAAAGGACATGCGCCTGACCCCAAAAAGAACAATACCAAAAACGTCCTTTCCCTGCATTCAACAAAGGACGAATCCAAAGAGAACAACTTCCAAAGAAGACCAACCACCAAGAGACTTAAGTACCTTGGATAGAGGTATGGAAGCTTCTTGTCTTTCTTCAAAGCTTCCTCTCCTTCTTCTTTGGTGGCTTTCTTGTTCAACCTCTTCTCTTTATGCTTGGGGATGAGTGTGTATGCTTGGAGATGAGTGTGGGTGCCTAGAGATGAGTGTGGATGCTTGGAGCTATGTGTGTTAAAGGGAAAGCAAGCGGCACTATAAGTATTGAAAGGAAAGCAAGCACGGTGCTAAGAGTAAACCAAACCGTACGTCTATCAGCATGTCTACACTATGTTTTAGATGTGCCTATAGATGCATTCCAGAGTATAGACATGGTTATAGACACACTTTTAGGCGTGATACAAAGTTTTCTCATTAAATACTCACGGGAGAACACCTTTTTTGGGTTGTTTATCTATAGGATGTCTTCATCTTCAACAAGTAGCTCCAGTGAGGATTAACCCTCCATATCCACCATCATGAAATGTGGTTGGAGTAAAAAATCAAATGTATGTGTGATCGATGTTGAGGAAACATGTATTGTGCATGCATTACACTTAATCACATCTCAAAGTATGGAGAATGGGATGCGATCGTAAACATGGTAAGTGTTAAAGAGTTAAGATTGATTGAGATACCTATGGGTGTTCATGTGTTTGATATATGATCCTTTGTTAATTTGATACAGGATGTAGTGCCACACCCGCATATGTTTCCCTATGCTCATCGTGGGGAGGCGAAGCATCGACAATATGGGGTGGGATCTTCAGAAGGGATTGTTATGGATGCATGGAGTGATGGTGATATTAGACCTCATGAGGCCATGGAGGAGGAGGTGTTTGATGATATGGTGCAGGATTTATTTGTCCATTAGTCCTCAGGTAGGGATGATAGCATGGAGCAGAATGATCTTTTTACTACAACATCAACACCACTATTTGAGGGGTGCACATTCTCTGTTCTGCGTACCTCCCTTGAGTTACAAAACTTGGATGGAGCAATGCAAGTTTGAATGCATTACTCAAGTAAGCTTTAAACATGGTTAATTATGCTAGTGGGTCAATTATTGGAATACTTTTTCTCATTTATGGTCTTCACATGCAGGATATTGTGTAAAATGCTTCCAAGGGAGAATAAATTGCCGACCTCAAGAGATACGACAAGGCAACATGTGACCTCTCTTGGAGGATTGGATTACAAGTGCATCCATGCATGCATCAATGATTGCGTTCTATTTCATGGATCACATATGGAGGTAAGAGAGTGTCCTACTTGTGGAGAGGCAAGATATAAAGTAGATCTCAAAACTTCGGATGTGCCTCGTAAGGTTCTGTGACATTTTCCCATAATCCCTTGCATCCAATATATGTTCAAGTGCAAATCCATTGTAGAGCTCATGTCATGGCATTCCTCCCATCGATCAACCAATGGCAAGTGGAGACCTCCCACAAACACTCTTGCATGGAAGTATATTGAAGACACATGGCCAAGCTTCAAGGAAGAACCTAGGAACTTGAGACTTGGATTGAAAATGGATGGTGTGAACACATTTGGTCTCAAAAGCACCTCTTACAGTGTATGGCTAGTGATATTTGTGAATTATAATGTTCCACTTTCTATGGCGATTAAGAAAGGACATGTTAGGTTATCCCTTCTAATTCCAAGGAAACATAAAGTCAAAAATCTTGATGTTTATCTGGAGCCTTTGATTGATGAGCTGGAGGTACTTTGGAGAGATATCGAGGTGCATGATGTGACCAAGCCTCCCTCATTCCTGAGACTCTAACTGCAGAGTAGTCTTGATGTGAATAATGCATGACTTCCTAGGCTATGGCGAGCATTCAGGTAAGCATTGAACTTTTAATTATGAGTAGGCAATCGATGTGGCATCTTAAACCCACCTTGCTTACGCAATTGTATCTATTGTTTAGGTCTCACTCGATTGGGTTACCATGCATGTCCTGGTCCTTCGCTACTTGCTTCACGGGCATATGAATAAGGTCATCTATGAGAATCACCATCGATTTCTCCCACCTGATCATCTTAGATATGTTGCCCCTTAGAATGAAGTCCCCCCACAGTCACTCACTGCAAGAGATTGGATGACAATTTGAGACTATTCCATGACTCCTCCACCACTTGGCATGAGCCGGTAAGGGTTTGTAACTATTGTGTGTTTGTTGGCTCTTTCCCATGGCTTTCATAGGAAGAGCAGGGTATTCTCAATATGCAGGTTCTGAGGCTTTTTAAATCTTCTATAATAGCCGACATGTCCCATAAAGTCTTATACACCTTTGGAATTTGTAGGAGGAGGCAATTCCATGATGATTTTGATTTTGTCCATGTCAGTTGCAATCGGACCATGTTGAGAGACAATGTGTCCCAAAACAACTCCGTGGGTGACCATGAACTGGCATTTTGTTGGATTTAGGGAGATGCCATATTCCCTGCATTTGATTAGTACTGCCTCAAGACATTTAAAGTGGTCTTTTTTGTTCGAATGGATGCACAAATCATCCAACAATACCTATAAAAACTTATTCAAAAATGACTTGAAAGCTCTGAACATGACTCGCTGGAATGTGGCTGAGGCATTACAAAGGCCGAATGGCATGACTCTATATGCAAAAAAACCCCATTCTGTAGCAAATGTTGTTTTTTATTGGTCTTTAGGAGCAATTTGCACTTGGTTATAGCCACTGAAGCCATCCAAGAAGCTATATTATTTCAGAGCCTGCCACTTTTTCCAACACTGTTTCTGTTAAGGGTAGGGATAGTGATCCCTAATTGTGGCGGCATTCATATTTTTTAAGTTTACGCATATTATGAGCTTCTTGTTGCGTTTAGGCACAATGACGATGGGTGAAACCCAATCAGTGTGCTCTATCTCGTATATGAATCTGGCATCTAGGAGTTTTTCTAGCTCGTCATAAACCATGGTGCCATACTTAGGATTTGTGCAATAAGGTCCACATACCTTAGGGTGAGCACCTTCCCTTATAAGTATCATGTGTACTACCACTTCTGGTGAAATTCCTTTCATCTCTTTGTATGACCATGCTAGGTAGTCACGGTATTCCATTAGGAGTGCTTTCAGTTTGGCTTCATCTCTTCTTGTCGAAGCCGTTTCCCAATGAAAACTAGTTTTTCTTCCTCCCCTTCAAGGGTGAGGTTTATTGTGCATGTTTTTGCCAGTCCCTCATAGATTGGAGTTTCTCCAATGCTATCAATTTCTTGAACTTTAGATTCTCTTAGTGGTTTTGGCATTGCTATTAGTGCACTACCACTTGTGTAATTCTTGAAGTATTCCAGCACTTCTCGAAGATCGGCGGCCTCTGATGGTGTTGAACTACCCTGACATGTGCCATGTGTACTAGGTGGCATAGTTTCATTTACCAATTTGTTAGGCTCTTTTTGACTTTCTTTTTCTAAAGTCTCTTGATCGAACTTCATCCGCACATGTGGCTTATATTTCTGAGACTTCTTACGTTGGGAACTGTGGGGTAACTTTTCCACTGGTAAGGTGTTTCCAACTAAGTGTTCATTTGCTTCGCATACTCCTTCTAGTCCCTCAAGGGACCATTCAAGAGGCGGTGGTTCTGATTTTGAGGGGGTTGTCTTTGCAAGGTACAATTCAACGATCCTTGTTTGGACTCATTCGAATTCATTGAAGTGATTGGCCTTGGCTTTTCTGTGATTTTCTCCTTCAGCTTTCTTGCAGGATCTTTTGTTGTTATTCAACTTTGGAGGTTCAGCTTTTGGGAGCTCAACTGCCATTAGGGCACGCAGAATGGCTAAGTCATTATGAAAGATTTGATCTTCGATTTCAGCATTCTCAGCCTTTATTTCAAGGTCCCAAGGAAAATCTGAGTCATCATTGGTATGGGTACCTTCTTCAGGCTCATTATTCCACTCGAGGTCAGCCATAAAGAATGGCACCTCTAGATCGATTGGTTCTTCATATGTGAGTGGAGGATCTACCTGTAGCACCTTAGCATCAATCTGCAAGAAGATGGGGTCTAATGAATGGCAGTTGTCGATGGTTGCCAATGTTTGTATCCACTTATTTACATTGCTTTGTGAATCGCCCGCTATGGCATGCTGTTGCAAGGGAGCTGATTTGCTTGAGATTGTCGTTGAAGATGTGTCATCCAATGCTCTAGGCACAATTGGTTTTACAGCTCCTGTTCCCACATTCACCCTGACTGCAGTGTTGTGATTCTCGATTGTCAGTCTATCAGTTCCTCGGTCATGGAGGACTAATGCTTCCTGTAACCAAGAACGTCCCAGTAAGATTTGATAAGATTTTTTAGGGAGATCCAAGATTGTGAATTGAAGGGAAAAGCGGACTCTTGCGACCTTTGTGGACACACCATTTACTATTCCCAAGGGTTTAGCCCATGAATTATCGGCAAGGTGTATGTTGAAATTAGCCTTTTGCATTGGTAGGAGACCCCATTCTTCATAGAGCTCCTTTGATAAGACATTTACACCTGCTCCACCATCCACTATCGCTTGGACTTCATTATATGCCTTGTGGATCAAAGGCATAGTAATGTCACATATGTCATCTCTCTCACCCATCCGCATAGGGATATCTTTGATGTCATTCATAGGTGGAGGGGGATTTGTGAGTTCAATCCATCCTTTGAAACTCTCCCAAAGATTGGGACAATTCCGTAGGAGGATTCCAATGGAAATTGACACAAGGCAACTTAGGATGCTAGAGAGTGCGGCTCCTTCAAGTTGACACGGCAGTACATTATGTTGTGGAGTCTATTGTTAGAACAGAGGCTCAAGTACATTATCAATACTTTGTGGGGCCGTCATGGATTGGGTCTTGAGCTTGTTTCTCAGCCTCAAATCGAGCTTGTTTCTCAGCTTCAAATTGAGCTTGTTCCTTTTGTACCCATTGTTGAAGTGCCTGAAAACGAGCCTTCTCCACCTCTGCATTTGGGTATAGAGCTTCTTTCATTTGAGGCACCAAAGTTGATGTGGATGAGCTCAGTTGCTCATTGCTTGGAAGAGGTGGAGGCACTTGTGCTTTCTTTTTAAGAAGTCCCTTTGGTTGGATTGGAATGTTAGGGTCCTTGGGGCCTCTTTCTGTTGGCGTGTAATTACATTTATAGGTTGTGATATTACACAGACCTAGACTTTGATGGTCCACCCCAATGATGCCAATTGGGAGGTCAGGCTTAGCCTCTGTTTGTTGTGGGACTTTATTTTTCATGGGGCAATCCATATAGGCATGTCCTATGCCACAATCTCTGTAGAGTGGTTGGAAAGTAGCGGGGCTACCACGATGAGGGCACTCTGCGATCCATTGATTTTCTCTACAACCGTAGCACTTGATTGGTGCTCGATATGTGTTGGGATGTACTTGATTTGCATAAACTGGTATTATAGCCTCTACACCTTCTACATAGTACACTCCATACTCTGTTTCATACTCAAATGATGAGTCTACTTCCTCAGCTTGTAATTGATGTATTGGAACTGCCTGAGGAGCTGGATTTGGTGCTCTTGGATACGGTCATGGACTCAGATTCCTGATTAGCTGTGGGATTTGTGTCCAAACAGGAACAAGATTTAGCCTCGAAGCTGGGGGCGCTTGTGCAAGTGCCAGTTGCCTATACACTGGCATGGGTGCCGCTTGGTATTGTTGAGGTTGAGGCGATTTGTTGCGCATGTTGAAGATGCAACTGTTTTCATCATGGCCATTGACGATGCAGATATGGCACCACAACCTTGGTGGTAGATTTGCTTGTGCAGTGATCCTAGCTCTTAGGATTGGGCACTCATTTGCTGTATGATTGGACATGCAGTGTTGACACCAGACATTTTCTCACTGTGGATATGTCTGAGTTGGTGGCTGAGACAAGTGAAGTTTTTGTTCCATGGCCTGCATCATGTCTTCTTTCAGCTTCATGGTCATGGCCTCTAGGCGATCTTCAGTTGATGTTTTGGCAGTGGACTTGGATTTGCCTTTTTTTGAGTGCTTATCTCGTGCTCTAGATCTGCCATCATCACTGCTAGTGTCAGAGTCAATCATGCCATCCTCGATGTCAATGGCTGCCACATGAGCAGTACTGAACATTTCATAACTGCTGAGTAACTGCTGCTAATCTTTTTCATATCCTTTCGAATTTTCTTTCTTAGTCCTATAATGAACCAAGCTATGAGGTACTTTGCATCGGGGTGTGGGTCACATTTGGTGATTAATCTTTTCATCTTACCTAGGTACATGCGTACATCTTTTCAATGGCCTTGCTCGATCTTGCTTAGTCGGAGAGCGGGATCATCTTGTAGCCTCTCCGTTTGAAAACGTCTTTTAAATTTTGTTTGAAGTAGGTCCCATGTGGCTCGCTCTTCCACTAGAAGGTCTAGGTACCATTTAGATGCTTCCTTAGTTAAGGCCATGGGAAACCAGGCCACCTTGGTTTCATGGGATTGATCTCCATCTGCTCAGCATGCGGCATCAAAATGCTGGAGGAATCGGGCTAGATCTCCCCTACCATTATATTTGGAAAGTTCCGATTTTCCCAAGGGGTGCCTGTCTTGATTCTTAGTATTTCTTCGATTAAGCATTGAGGTCGATATCCCCATAATTATCACGATGACGTCCAGCCATGTTGTGGCATGGAGGAGTTAGCTGCATGCAGATTGGGTGAGATTTGCAAAGGGTGTCTCTGCCCCGCCGCCGCAAGTGTGGGTGTTGATGTACTTTTGTTTAAGGGTTAGAGTGGTGTTAGTTTTGTAGGGACCATCGTGTTAATAATGTGCCTAAGATTAGCCTACATGTGTAGGGAAATGTGCTAGTGTAGACAGATCGTCAATCAGAGGTCATGACATAAATATACGAGCAAATTTATGCGAAACGAGGCTCGCACAGGGGTGCAAATGAGTGAGTGCTAGGGATGCCAAAATGGTGTGCAAGGGGCTGGAAAAATGCCCCATAGCGTGGTGTTTCCATGTGTGAACTTTTGGTTCAAACGGGGGTCCAGTTTGGGTCCCAACCGAGCATGATACGAAGTGTTGAAGTAGGGGTAAAATTGGGCTTTGGGGGGGGCGTCTTGGTCTTAAGGTTGGTGTGAATGGACTTTAAGTTCAACTGAGGGGTTTGAACCAAGTTAATTCCAATTAGTCTAACTAACCTATAACCTCCTTAGTTACTATAATTGGGTAGTTAGTTTAACTAACCTAACTACCTTCACTAGCTACAGTTAGTCACTAACTGAAGGTTAGTTAAGCTAACCTACCTGTTAGTAAGTAACCTAGGTTAAACCTAACTAAGTTAAACTAACCTAACCTAGGGTTAGGCTAGGTTAGGTTTTTTAAAATAAATATTAATTAATTAATTAATTATTAATAATCAACCTTTTTTTGGTAAAATTCGGGGGGGGGAGGGGGTTGTTCGTGCGACGGCGGGGGGGTGGCAATTGGAGGGCTCTATGAGGTGAATGGGGGGAAAGGAGTGTGAGGGTGGAGGGGGGGTGAGGAGGATGTAGGGTGAGGCAAGGCGCACAGATGAAGGATGGCACGGGCACCAATGCGAGGGGAGGAGGTGGTGGGCACAGTGGCGAGGTGCGCAGGGTAGATGGGGCACGGGGTGGGCGCCACTGGCGCGCCGCCCTAGGCGAGCATTGCTAGCAGGCACCGCAGCCTTAGTAGTAAGGGCTTTAAGCCCTTGCTTAATAGGTTAGATGTTAGGGTGGTTTAGTTTGTGGAGCGGTCGATGAGGGGGGGTAGAGAGAGAGAGAGAGAGAGAGAGAAGGGGGGGAAGAGAGAGAGAGAGAGAGAGAGAGAGAGTCGGGGAGGGAAAGAGAGAGAGAGGGGGGAAAAGAGAGAGAAAGAGGGGAAAAGAGAGAGAAAGAGAGGGGGAAAAGAGAGAGAGAGAGAGACAGAGACAGAGACAGAGACAGAGAGAGAAGAGGGAGGGGGAGGGAAAGAGAGTGGTGGTGGAGGAGAAGGGCGGGGAGGGGGTGGTGGTGGAGGGGGAGATGGAGGAGATGGAAGACGGGGTGGTGGAGATGGAGGAGGGGGGGTGGAGGAGATGGAAGACGGGGTGGTGGAGATGGAGGGGGGAGGTGGAGATGGAGGGGGGAGATGGAGATGGAGGAGGGGGGTGGGGACAGGGGGAAGAAAGGGTGGTGGTGGAGGGAGAGGGGGGGGGGGGGAGGGGTGGTAGAGATGGGAGGGGTAGAGGGAAGGGGGGGGGGGGAAGAATGGAGGGAAGGGGGGGGGGGGGGAAGAATGGAGGGAAGGGGGGGGGGAAGGGGTGTTGGTGATGGAAGGGGGTGATGGAGATGGAGGGGAGGGTAGTGGAGACAGAGGTGGTGCAGATGGAGGAGGGGGGGGGGGGGGGATGGAGGGAGGGAGGGGGAAAAAAGGGGGGGGGGGGGGGAGTGGAGGGGATGGTGGTGGAGGGGGGAGGGGGAAAATGAAAAAAGAAAAAACTTGACAGATGGAAACTTTGATAGAAATCCAAAGGGAGGAAGAGATGGTCACCTGAACGCTCTCCAAGTCTTTCTTGATGTAACGGGATTGTTGAGGACCAATGGACAGTGGGTGGATAGCTAGGTTATCACTGCGAGATGGGCTCAAAGTAACTTACCATGTGAGGATGGGAGTAGGGTGGTGGTCGATGGAGAGGGAGGAATGTCTTGTGTAGGGCTCAAAATGGGGAAGAGGATGGAGGCAAGATGTGAAAGAAAAAGTATGAGAGGGATGGGTGCACTTTGATAGGGAAGAAGGGGGCTATGGACTTAGTCAAACACATGTGCACCTTTGAATTTGTCCAAGTTTGACTAGGGAGGTGGTTTTAATTTTTCTTTTCGGTTATGGCATTCAGAACCTTTAATCATTGATTGCCCATAACTTTTGGTGGTTGTGTCAGAATGTGCTTCTATAAAAAGGAGAAATGTTTAGAATTTCAAGCTCTACACTCTGACAACCATCACATGGTCTGATTTATTACTTAAGGTGCTGTTTTTCTAGAAAACATGCATTTTCCTAAACTGGTAACGAAGACTTTCAGCTAGGAATTATTTTTTTATTTTTTACTTGAGTTGGAAAAATTTTACGTCTCCTAGCTTGAGTGATATGTTCGTGAAGGTTCGAAGTAGTTTGTTTTTTACACATACTTGTGTATGTTTACTTGACACCTGAGACGCTAGTCTCCCTAGCAGTGGCGCCAAATGTTGGCTCTTTCCCATGGCTTTCGTAGGAAGAGCAGGGTATTCTCAGTATGCAAGGTTCCGAGGGTTTTTGTCACCTACAGATATACCGGGGTTGTTATTTGTAGTATACATGTAGCTTAGGACCTTGAGTCGTATTCTGGTGAGAGACATAAGCTTAAGTGTGGTAAGCAAACATAGTGCATGCATGTGTAAAAGGAGGAGGAGTTTAAGGGTTAAAAGGAGGTTCCAAAGTTTAGAAAGAGGTTCCAGGGTTTAGAAGAGATTCTAAGGTTAGAAGGAGGTCCAAGGTTTAGAAGGAGGTTCCAAGGTTTAGAGAGAGGTTCTAGAGTTTAGAAGGAGGTTCCAAAGTTTAGAAGAGGTTCCAAGGTTCAAGGTAGAGTACATGGTGGAGAGCTCATCTCCCTTGTAGATCATGGAGGTTAAAGGTTGAGGGAGGAGGAAGAGAGAGGAGGGAGGAGGAAGAGAGAGGAGGAGGGAGGACGAGGAGAAGGGAGGAGGAGGGAGGAGGAGGAGGAGGAGGGAGGAGGAGAAGGGAGGAGGGAGGAGGGAGGAGGAGGAGGAGGACGGAGGAGGAGGAGGAGGAGGAGAAGGGAGGAGGTAGGAGGAGAAGGAGGAGGGAGGAGGAAAGGGAGAGGATGGATTACAAGGTTGGAAGAGAGGGGAGGAGGAGTTGCAAGGTTAGGACATGCTTTTGGATGTGGAGTGCAAGGAAGCATGGATACTTGAGACAATTACTTGGAATATCAAAGTAGAACTCAACACAATGCCCCAAAGAGTGTGGGCTTCATTCCATTATGGGGTATTTATACAAGTTGGAGAGCTTCTCTCTCTACATGTAGGAATTGTAATACATTCTCTCTTTACATGTAGAACTTGCATATAGAAGTTGCATGTAAGAGTTGCATGTAGAAGTCACATATAGAACTCGCATGTAGGAGTTGCATGTAGAACACCTATTTCATTAATTTTGGACTTTTTCTGTTGTTTTTGGACGAAGCCCAAAAATCCTTCCCAAATGAAAAGTTTACTTTGTGAAAATATCCTTCCTAAATCAACATTTTACTTTCTGAAAATATTCTTCCCAAATCAAAAGTTCACTTTGTGGCACTATCATATTCACATAAAAATATTGTTTTTTCAATCTATACTTTTGCACCATGTAAGAATTTGAAATAATCCTATATTAGAAATTCTAGCTATATCTAAGTTATTTGTTAATTTAATTATTTTTAATATTCTTCTTTGACGTGATAAATTTATAAATCCATGAAAGGAGACTTAAATATTTCATGAAAATAGCATTGTCACTCGCAATATGCACAAAATTTTTAAAACTTTTAATAAATAGAAAAAAGACATGATGCCATAAGACCCAAGTTTTGTATTGAACCAAAGAGGTATAATAGCAATTATAGCTATTATTATATGATTACATTGAGAGACGTGGCTCTCAGCTAGAGTCTTTATATCCAAAATGATATAGATTGAACATATGTTTACAATTTAAATTGTTGCTCTTAAAGAGCCTCAATTCATGCCATCTGCATAATTTGACTCCCCATTGTCTTATTACTCAATGTCATGACAGTCCCTTGCTAGGTGCCATCTGCATTAACTCCCACTTGTCTTGCCAAGCCTTGCCCCTTGGGTGCATTGGCTCCCCATTGTCTTATTGCTCAATGTGATAGTCCCTTGCCAGGTGCCATCTGCATTAACTCCCTATTGTCTTGCCAAGCCTTGACCCTTGGGTGACATCCAGCGCAAAATACAGGTGCCATCTGCATTAACTCCCACTTGTCTTGCCAAGCCTTGCCCCTTAGGTGCATTGACTCCCCATTGTCTTATTGCTCAATGTGATAGTCCCTTGCCAGGTGCCATCTGCATTAACTCCCTATTGTCTTGCTAAGCCTTGACCCTTGGGTGACATCCAATGCATATTTTGACTCTCATTTGACATAGGAGGTGATGACTCTGATTATAATTGTCTTGAATTGGCTTCTTTCCTAGTACCCAAATAAAATCCTTCAATGGACTTCAATACAAAGCTTTAATCATGGACATTATTCCTTTGCACTGTCTCCTTCTACTTCCTCCATGGTGAGCATCCTTAAAAATTCGTGTATATGCAAAATACTTTGCTATGGTATTTTTATTTTTCCTTCTACCTCATATCCCATGCGCTTCTTTGATTTCTTTGCCCTTGAATGCCAAGACACTATGATTGTCCCCGTCGAAACTTGAGAGACCGCTTCATCATTTGGGACCCACTCCTTCATTATACAATTAGTATACAATGTGTTGTTATCCATATTCTCCTTCCTGCCTGTAAATGTTGTAGCTCTCCCTTGGTCATCTCTTTGCACATCAACTACTTTTGCAACCCAAAACTTCACATTCTCATATTCATCATCCGATGGCCGAACCACAACAAAACAATCGACCTCTATATCTACTTGTGGCATAAACTCTCTCTTCTTCGGTCCACAATATGGATGTGGGAGTAATGATACAAATTCATTTTCAAAGACTAGAGCTGGGCGCAAATCGTTATGAACATTTGGCCAAAACATATTGCATTCTTCCTTGACATCCTTTGAGCCTTGCATTCTCTCAAGGTCCTTTATTAAATTTCGTGTCTTGTTAATTATAGTGGTAGTGTGTTCTCTCCAAGTAGGGTTCGAATCAGGATATCTCCGGAGCATTTCCTCTTTGTATGTAATAAATGCTTTTAATACTTCTATTTCATAGTTAGACCTCTCATTGAATTCTTGTATAGGAGCCCATGTTGGATACCTTTCCTTGCTGGGAATTGAAGTTAAGAGACTGTAAGGTTCTTCAGGTTCCCATTTTGTATCATGAGAATACTGTTGCTAAAAAAAAGAAAGCATTCATGTTCATATGCTTAGTATACCCCCTAAAGTTGTTGAATCTATACCCTTTCAAGTTATTTTAATCCCCAAAACTATTAAAAAAACGAAAGTAGCGTGGATTGGTATGACCTGTCAATGCATCACCACCCGTTTGTATGAAAGGTAGAATGAAGCTCTTCCAATCATACATTCTTTCGAGCCTCTCACATACTATACTTTCCTTACGACCACCAACTTGCCTGCCACATCTTCTTACCAAGTCATCTATTGTCTCCACATCCTTGCATTTAAGCTCCCTTGAGACTGTGCTAAAAACCTTATCAATATCCTCATGTGTATGCCCAACATACAAAAATCCACATTCGACCTCATTGAAGATTCAATGAGCAACTAGCATGGAGCAGAATGCAAACATGAGTACATTCTTATTTTCTCGCCAACAATTATCAGCTTGTATTCTCAAAGTCGATGGTAGGCGACCTTTTTCTGCATGTACATTGCAAATTGCCTTCATAATAGATGTTACAACTTGATTGCTATCATGTAAATGTAAGGAATCAATCCATATATCTGCAAAGAACTTAATTCCATGCACTAACACTCCACATAGATGTGTCTTTAGAAAGTGCTTTCCTTGTAATTTAGGTGGAGTGGCAACAAAATGAGGCAATGTTGTTGTATTCTGATCCATGCCATCTACAATAAGGCACATATAGTCATCGAGATGCGAAATATCTTGCTCCTTCCAAAATGCATATTTTTGTCTGGAATGTCGAATAAGGTCATGATGAGATTTTTAGTTATTTTGTATAATTCCCTTTGATTTGGACATGTTGCACTCTCAATCGCTTGCTTTAAATCATCACAGACATTGCACTTTGACATTTTTTGCCTCCTTGGGATTTTAACATATCCAAAGTTCTTCTTCCAAAGAGTATACAAAGTATGAGAAGAAGCTATGGCATCCCCTCTTTGCCTTTGCTTTTCTGCAATAGAGTCAAATACTTCGAGCTTTGTCAAGCCCATTGGAAGGTGCATTTCAGTGATCGCGTCACTGTTAGGGAGTTTGGTAGATATATGGGGTTGAGGTAAAGCATTTTCATGTATGAAGTCTTGCAAAATTGCTGCTGCCTTGACAGTTGACATTCTTGATTTGGACCTTCCTCTATTACCGTGAATGCTAAATTTGTTGCCGCCCTTTTCCTTGGTGACTAAATCCCAATATGTACCATGGGATAATCTAGTAATATTGCGATATGCCTTATCGCAAATCTTTTTTTCATTTATGAGAGGTTTTACCTTTTGTCTTGAACTTAGCCTTTTATTGCCATTCTGAAGAAAGCAAGAGAGACTTGTGAGAAGGTAGTCATTTCTTTCGCTTCCTCTTCTTTGCCACACGTGTCCTCTACATTCCCTGATGTCTGCAAGATCAATGAAGTGCATACATCTTTGCTTGCAACATAGATATCCCAATGCATTTAACATGTTCTCCTTCATTACTCTCTTCCTCTTTGGTTGCTTTTGTGGATCTGCCTGGATTCAGTTTCTCTTCATGCATATGTATGACCGTTTTCATTCCTCGTGCACATTGTTATCTGTATTTATGCACTTCTTCTCCTCACATTTGTTTGTAACCAAGCATCCATGATTGGTCGTTGCATCCTTGGCCATATCACAATCAAAGTTAAATATTGAATAATCCTCTGTTGATCTCATCCTTGTTTTTAACATACTCTTAGGACCATTCAATGAATTCAATATTCTACGAGAGTATTGAGAACCTTGAAACTCTTCCACTCCTGAGAGAACATCACTCATTGGGACATCTTGCATGGCTTTCACAAATCCACAAGCTTGATTGACACCAGGTTTGTTAATATGCATGAACTCATCCACACTTGACAAGACATTGCTATTGAAACCTTTGCCCTTCTCACTGTGCAAGAATTCATCCACCCCAGATAAGGCTTCGCTTATAAAATCATTTTGTTTCTCAGAACCAATGAACTCATCCACTCCAGATAAGATGTCACTTCTATAATTGAGTACATTGAAATCATCCACATTTGAAGTGATAGAGCCTGGCACATGGGCACGCTTTTTAGGTCCTTTGATATTGTAGTATACCTTGTCTTTATCATTGAAAACCACGTGCCTCTTTCTCATGTTTAAAAATTGCATGCTCCATCTCATATTCTTGCCTACCTCATAGTAGGGATCACATAAGGATGTTATGTTATCAACCATACCATCATCAGTGACTTTTAGAATCCTCATCTGTGCAAATGACTATTGCTCCACTTGTTCAAATCCCAATACTTCACCTTCTGCTACAGTCTTATTTGCAAATGATCTCATTTGTAAAATATCCCCTATAGTAAAATCCAAGGTGGTGCACTTTGTATTCTTGATAATGTCTGTTGCATGAGTCTCATCTTTGTCCCATGCTATAAATGATTTGTTGGATGTATTGTAGGGCATAACATCTCCAAGTGTTTCCATATCTCCACATTTATACTTTAGCTCAACATGTGCGCTAAGAATCTTTGATACAATAACTACCACCTTATCTTCGCCAAGTCTTCGAAAGTGGCAAACTGAATTGGGATCACTATCACGGATTGTAGCAAATGCAACTACTTCTCTTTTGCTACATAAAATCACATCTATCCCTGGAACAAAATCTATAGCCATCTCCTTTGTGAGAGTCCTTCGCAAGCAAGCTGCAGTAGCAAGAATTACATAAATATTGGTCTCTTTTTAATAATATACTCATTTATTATAATTTTTAATTAGTACTTAATTTATTGGTGGGAGAAGTTATCCGATCAAGTACTCATCAGATGGACATGCCAAGTTATCCTTTGCATGGTCGATCGAGCATTAAATACTATTTTTGCTCTAGTGTCATGCACATCCATTAAAAAACACGATGCTAGGTATGTTATCCGATCAAGTACTTATGGGATGGGCACGCCACTTTGCATGTAAGTCAATTCCACCTAGTTGAAGGTGCCTTGCATGGTCGATCGAGCATTAAATACCATTTTTGCCTTACTATCATGCACAACCGTAAAAAAACACGCTGCTAGGTGTGTTATCCGATCAAGTACTTATGCGATGGGAATGCCACTTTGATGTAAGTCAATTCCACCTAGTTGAAGGTGTGTGCAAAGTATTGTGCCCATTTTTGCATTGTCGATCAAGCATAAAACACCATTTTTGCCTTAGTGTCATGCACAATCATAAAAGAACACGGTCCTAGGTGTGTTATTCAAACAAGTGCTTATCAGATGGGGGCTCCACTTTGCACGCAAGTCCGTTTCAACTAGGTTGAGATGCGTGCAAAGTATTGTCACCATCAGATATGCTTTGCATGGTCAATCGAGCATTAAATACCATTTTTACCTTAGTGTCATGCACATCCGTAAAAAAATACACTGCTAGGTGTGTTATCCGATCAAGTACTTATGCGATGGGAATGCCACTTTGCATGTAAGTCAATTCCACCTAGTTGAAGATGTGTGCAAAGTATTGTGCCCATCGGATATGATTTGCATTGTCAATCAAGCATAAAACACCACTTTTGCCTTAGTGTCATGCACAACCATATAAAAACATGGCCCTAGGTGTGTTATTCAAACAAGTACTTATTGGATGGGGGCTCCACTTTGCACGCAAGTCTGTTTCAATTATGTTGAGGTGCATTCAAAGTATTATCACCATCAGATATGCTTTGCATGGTCGATCACGCATTATACAGTGTTTTTTCCCTAGTGATATGCACATCCGCAAAAAAACACGCCCTTAGGTGTGTTATCCGACCAAGTACTTATCGGATGGGTGTGCCTCTTTGAGAACATTTCAATACCACCTAGGTTGAGGCATAGGAAAAGTGTTGTGCCCATAAGATATCCTTTGCATGGTCGATCGAGCATTAAATATACTATTTTTGCTCTAGTGTCATGCACATCCATAAAAAAACATGCTGCTAGGTATGTTATCCGATCAAGCACTTATGGGATGGGAGTGCCACTTTGCATGTAAGTCAATTCCACCTAGTTGAAGGTGTGTGCAAAGTATTGTGCCCATTGGATATGCTTTGCATTGTCGATCAAGCATAAAACACCATTTTTGCCTTAGTGTCATGCACAACCATGAAAAAACACGGCCCTAGGTGTGTTAATCAAACAAGTACTTATCAGATGGGGGCTCCACTTTGCACGCAAGTCCGTTTCAACTATGTTGAGATGTGTGCAAAGTATTGTCACCATCGGATATGCTCTGCATGGTCGATTACACATTATACAACATTTTTCCGGTAGTGATATGCACATCGGCAAAAAAACATGCCCTTAGGTATGTTATCTGACAAAGTACTTATCGGATGGGTGTGCCGCTTTAAGAACATTTCAATACCACCTAGGTTAAGGCGTAGGAAAAGTATTGTGCCCATGGGATATGCTTTGCATGGTTGATCGAGCATTAAATACCATTTTTGCCTTAGTGTCATGCACATTCGTAAACACGCTGCTAGGTATGTTATCTAATCAAGTACTTATGCGATGGGAATGCCACTTTGCATGTAATTCAATTCCAGCTAGTTGAAGGTGTGTGCAAATTATTGTGCCCATCAGATATGCTTTGCATTGTGGATCAAGCATAAAACACTGTTTTTGCCTTAGTGTAATGCACAACCATAAAAAAACATGGTCCTAGGTGTGTTATTCAAACAAGTACTTATCAGATGGGGGCTCCACCTTGAACGCAAATATATTTCCACTAGATTGAGGTGCGTGCAAAGTATTGTGACCATCGGATATGCTTTGCATGGTCGATCACGCATTATACATCGTTTTTCCCCTAGTGATACGCACATCCGAAAAAAACACGCCTTTAGATGTGTTATCTGACCAAGTACTTATCGGATGGGTATGCCTCTTTGAGAACATTTCAATACCACCTAGGTTGAGGCATAGGAAAAGTGTTGTGCCCATCGGATATCCTTTGCATGGTCGATCGAGCATTAAATACTATTTTTGCTCTAGTGTCATGCACATCCGTAAAAATACACGCTGCTAGGTATGTTCTACGATCAAGCACTTATGGGATGGGCGTGCCACTTTGCATGTAAGTCAATTCCACCTAGTTGAAGGTGTGTGAAAAGTATTGTGCCCATCAGATATGCTTTGCATTGTCGATCAAGCATAAAACACCGTTTTTGGCTTAGTCTCATGCACAACCATGAAAAAACACAATCCTAAGTGTGTTAATCAAACAAGTACTTATCGGATGGGGGCTCCACTTTGCACGCAAGTCCGTTTCAACTAGGTTGAGATGCATGCAAAGTATTGTCACCATCGGATATGCTCTGCATGGTCGATTATGAATTATACAACGTTTTTCCGGTAGTGATATGCACAACGGCAAAAAAACACGCCCTTAGGTATGTTATCTGACCAAGTACTTATCGGATGGGTGTGCCTCTTTGAGAACATTTCAATACCACCTAGGTTAAGGTGTAGGAAAAGTATGTGCCCATCGGATATGCTTTGCATGGTCGATCGAGCATTAAATACCATTTTTGCCTTAGTGTCATGCACATCCATAAAAAAACACGCTGCTAGGTGTGTTATTCGATCAAGTACTTATGCGATGGGAATGCCACTTTGCATGTAAGTCAATTCCACCTAGTTGAAGGTGTGTGAAAATTATTATGCCCATCGGATATGCTTTGCATTGTGGATTAAGCATAAAACACCATTTTTGCTTTAGTGTCATGCACAACCATATAAAAACACAGCCCTAGGTGTGTCATTCAAACAAGTACTTATCGGATGGAGGCTCCACTTTGCACGCAAGTCCGTTCAAACTACGTTGAGGTGCGTGCAAATTATTGTCACCATCGGAGATGCTTTGCATGGTCGATCACGCATTATACACCATTTTTTCCCTAGTGATATGCACATCCACAAAAAAACATGCCCTTGGGTGTGTTATCTAACCAGGTACTTATCAGATGGGTGTGCCTCTTTGAGAACATTTCAATACCACCTAGGTTGAGGTGTAGGAAAAGTGTTGTGCCCATTGGATATCCTTTGCATGGTCGATCGAGCATTAAATACTATTTTTTCTCGTGTCATGCACATCCATAAAAAAACACGCTACTAGGTATGTTATCCAATCAAGCACTTATGGGATGGGCATGCCACTTTGCATGTAAGTCAATTCCACATAGTTGAAGGTGTGTGCAAAGTATTGTGCCCATCGGATATGCTTTGCATTGTCGATCAAGCATAAAACACCGTTTTTGGCTTAGTGTCATGCACAACCATAAAAAAACACGGTCCTAGGTGTGTTAATTAAACAAGTACTTATCGAATGGGGGCTCCATTTTGCACGCAAGTCTGTTTCAACTAGGTTGAGATGCATGCGAAGTATTGTCACCATCGGATATGCTCTGTATGGTCGATTACGCATTATACAACATTTTTTTCGGTAGTGATATGCACATCGGCAAAAAAACACACCCTTAGTATGTTATCTGACCAAGTACTTATCGGATGGGTGTGGCTCTTTGAGAACATTTTGATACCACCTAGGTTAAGGCATAGGAAAAGTATTGTGCCCATCGGATATGCTTTGCATGGTCGATCGAGCATTAAATACCATTTTTACCTTAGTGTCATGCACATCCGTAAAAAAACATGCTACTAGGTGTGTTATCCGATCAAGTACTTGTGCAATGGGAATGCCACTTTGCATGTAATTCAATTCCACCTAGTTGAAGGTGTGTACAAAGTATGGTTCCCATCGGATATGCTTTGCATTGTCGATCAAGCATAAAACACCGTTTTTGCCTTAGTGTCATGCACAACCATATAAAAACACAACCCTAGGAGTGTTATTCAAACAAGTGCTTATCGGATGGGGGTTCCACTTTGCACCCAAGTCCCGTTCAACTATGTTGAGGTGCGTGCAAAGTATTGTCACCATCGGATATGCTTTGCATGGTCGATCATGCATTATACACTGTTTTTTCCCTAGTGATATGCACATCCGCAAAAAAACACGTCCTTAGGTGTGGTATCTGACCAAGTACTTATCGGATGGGTGTGCCTCTTTGAGAACATTTCAATACCACCTAGGTTGAGGTGTAGGAAAAGTGTTGTGCCCATCGGATATCCTTTGCATGGTCGATCGAGCATTAAATACTATTTTTGCTCGTGTCATGCACATCCGTAAAAAAACACGCTGCTAGGTATGTTATCTGATCAAGCACTTATGGGATTGGAGTGCCACTTTGCATGTAAGTCCATTCCTCCTATTTGAAGGTTTGTGCAACGTATTGTGCCCATCCGATATGCTTTGCATTGTCGATCAAGTGTAAAACACCGTTTTTGCCTTAGTGTGATGCACAACCATGAAAAAACACGGCCCTAGGTGTGTTAATCAAACAAGTACTTATCGGATGGGGGCTCCACTCTGCACACAAGTCCGTTTCAACTAGGGAGAGATGGGTGCAAAGTATTGTCACCATCAGATATGCTCTGCATGGTCGATTATACATTATATATAACGTTTTTCTGATAGTGATATGCACATCGGCAAAAAAACACGCCCTTAGGTATGTTATCTGACTAAGTACTTATCGGATGGGTGTGCCGCTTTGAGAACATTTCAATACCACCTAGGTTAAGGCGTAGGAAAAGTATTGTGCCCATGGGATATGCTTTGCATGGTCGATCGAGCATTAAATACCATTTTTGCCTTAGTCTCATGCACATCCGTAAAAAAACACGCTGCTAGGTGTGTTATCCGATCAAGTACTTATGCGATGGGAATGCCACTTTGCATGTAATTCAATTCCACTTAGTTGAAGGTGTGTGCAAAGTATTGTGCCCATCGGATATGCTTTGCATTGTCGACCAAGCATAAAACACCGTTTTTGCCTTAGTGTAATGCACAACCATAAAAAAACACGGGCCTAGGTGTGTTATTCAAACAAGTACTTATCAAATGGGGGCTCCACTTTGCACGCAAGTATTTTTCAACTAGGTTGAGGTGCGTGCAAATTATTGTAACCATCGGATATGTTTGCATGGCCGATCACGCATTATACATCGTTTTTCCCCTAGTGATATGCACATCTGCAAAAAAACATGCCCTTAGGTGTGTTATCTGACCAAGTACTTATCGGATGGGTGTGCCTCTTTGAGAACATTTCAATACCACCTAGGTTGAGGCGTAGGAAAAGTGTTATGCCCATCGGATATCCTTTGCATGGTCGATCGAGCAATAAATACTATTTTTGCTCTAGTGTCATGCACATTTGAATTAATTTCTTATTGAAATTTGTGTTCTAAATTTAAAAAGAGAGATAGAGAGAAAGAGAGAGCTAGAGAGAGAGAGAGGAGAGAGAGAGAGAGTGCGTGAGAGATAGCACTAGATTAAGAGAGAAAAGAAAGGAGGGAGAGAAAGTAGGAGAGAGAGAAAGAGAAAGAGAGAGAGAGAGAGAGAGAGAGAGAGAGAGAGAGAAAGAGAGAGAGAGATTAAGAGAGAGAAGAGGGGCAGAGGGAGAGAGAGAAAACTCTTGGCGGCCGTGGCAGCTAGAGGAGGGGGGTTTTTTAGAAGGCATTACAATTCTTTTTAAATTAGTTTCTTATTTGAGTTTTTGAGTTCTATTTTAATTAGTTTCTTATTTATATTTGAGTTTGTAAATTTGAGAAATGAGAGAGAATAGGGAGGGAGAGAAAGAGAGAGGAGAGAGGGAAAGAGAGAAATTAAGAGAGAGAAGAGGGGCTCTTGACAGCCGTGGCCGCCAAAGGGAGAGAGAGAATGAGAAATGAGAGAGGAGTAGGGAGGGAGAGAAAGAGAGAGAGGAGAGAGGGAGAGAGAGAGAGAGAGATTCAGAGAGAGAAGAGCGGCTCCTTAAATGAGAGAGAAGAGTAGGGAGGGAAAGAAAGAAGAGAGGGGGAGAGAGATTAAGAGAGAGAAGAGGGTCTCTTAGCGGCCGTGGCTGCTAGAGGGAGGGAGAGAGTAGGGAGAGAGAGGGAGAGAGAGAGAAAGAGAGAGAGGGAGAGAGAGGAAGAGAGAGAGAAAGAGAGAGAGGGAGAGAGAGGGAGAGAAAGAGAAGTTTAAGAGAATGAAACGTGGCGAGAGGAGAGAGGGAAAGAGAGAAATTAAGAGAGAGAAGAGGGGCGCTTCGCAGCCGTGGCCGCCAAAGGGAGAGAGAATGAGAAATGAGAGAGAAGAGTAGGGAGGGAGAGAAAGAGAGAGAGGGAGAGAGAAGAGGGGCTCCTTAAATGAGAGAGAAGAGTAGGGAGGGAAAGAAAGAGAGAGCTGAGAGAGGGAGAGAGAGAAGAGAGTCTCCTGGCAGCAATGAGAGAGAAGAGTAGGGAGGGAAAGAAAGAGAGAGCTAAGAGAGGGAGAGAGAGATTAAGAGAGAGAAGAGAGTCTCCTGGCAGCCGTGGCTGCTAGAGGGAGGGAGAGAGTAGGGAGGGAGAGGGAGAGAGAGAGAGAGAGAAGAGAGGAGGGAGACTTGGGAGAGAGAAAGAGAGAGAGGGAGAGAGAGAGAGAGAGAGAAACAGAGAGAGGGAGAGAGAGGGAATGAAACTTCTGTGCTAGAGGGAGGGAGAGAGTAGGGAGGGAGAGAGTAGGGAGGGAGAGGGAGAGAGAGAGAGAGAGAGAGAGAAGAGAGGAGGGAGACTTAGGGAGAGAGAAAGAGAGAGAGGGAGAGAGATGGAGAGAGAGAGAGAGAGAGATGAGAGAGAAGAGAGGAGGGAGACTTAGGGAGAGAGAGATAAAGAGAGAGGGAGAAAGAATGAAACTTCTAGCGGCCATGGCCACTAAGAGAGGGAGATAGAGAGAGAGAGAGAGAGAGAGAGAGAGAGAGAGACTTCTCACAGCCGTGGCCACCAAGGGAGGGAGGGAGGGAGAGAGAGAGAGAATGAGAAATGAGAGAAGAGGGGAGGGAGAGAAAGAGAGATTAAGAGTGAGAAGAGGGACAGAGGAGAGAGAGAAAGGGAGAGAGGGAGGGAGGGAGGGAGGGAGGAAGGCTAGGAGAGATTAAGAGAGAGAATTCAGAGAGAGAGAGAGAGAGAGAGACATAGAGAGGGAAAGAATGACAAATCCTAGCGGCCAAGAGGATAGAGGTAGGGAGGTAGAGAGGCTAAAAGAGAGAGAGAGAGAGAGGGAGAGAGAGAGAAGAGGAGAGAGAGAGAGAGGAGAGAGATGGAGAGAGAGAGAGAAATAATTACAAATCCTAGGGGGAGAGAGAGAGAGAGAGATAAAGAGAGAGAATGATAAATCTTAGCCGCCATGGGAGGGAGAGAAAGAGAGACTTGAGATAAACTAAGAGAGAGAATGAGTGGGATGAGGACAGAGAGGGAAACACATAAGAGTTGTCAGAGAGAGAGAGAGGGATTAAGAGAGAGAATGAGGTGTCTTGACTGTGGCTACAGAGAGAATTAGGAGTCGAGAGAGAGAGAGAGAGAGAGAGAAAGTAAAGAGAGAGTTGTATATATTTACATGTTTTATATTATACTTTTAAAAATTTATAAAAGAGTGAATTTATGGTTTGTTTTGAAGGTGAGATAATATTTTTATATATATTCATCTTTTAAATTGAAAAATGTTAACTTTTCTTTAGATACTTGTTCTTCATTTCTCTCACATGTAGGTTTAGTCTCTACATCAAAACCCCTTCTTTTGCATATTTAAGCCTCTTAAACCCCAGCACATTAAAATGAACACAGAAAAAGAAATTATTTATTGCTTTTCTTTGCTTCGACGGTTGGTTTAGCATAGTTTAGCATAGATTAGATTGCCTTAGAGGAGAGACAATTCTCCAAGTTGCCAATCGAAGCCATGCTCAAATTTTTCTAACTAGTTCCTAATCGTTGTCAGTCCCTTCGCTCACATGCCGTTTAACACTCATAACATGCTATTAAATAAGACCTTTTACCATTTACCAAGAAGTTTATCAGTGGGCAGATTGCATGAGTAGATATAAGTGGACAGATTACATGTCATGGGACATATTGGAGCTTGATGATTATTGGTTATTTTTATTGCATTTGTATAAATATTTAAGCTCATTTATTGTCATAAAAAACCTTGTAAAACCTTCTATGCTATTTTTTACATTTATTGTCATATGAAGCGCCTTGTAATAAACCCGACCATCCCAACCATTCACTATTTAACGAGTATCAGTGGGCTGCATAAGTGGATATCATGTGGGCTGCATAAGTGGATATCAGTGGAACAGTTTTTAGTGGGTAGATTGCATCAGTTGGGTATCAGTGCATAGATATCAATGGATGGACAGATTACATGTCATCATGAAGATTGAAGCTTTATGACTAGAGGGCAAATCAATGGATGGACAGATTACATGTCTTCTTGAAGATTGAAGCTTTATCACTAGAGGACATTTTATTTCATTGTAAAGCTTTATTGGTTAATTTTTTTACATTTGTACAAATATTTAAGCCTTGTAAAGCCTTCTAGGCTATTTCCCACATTTATTTCCATATGAAGCCTTGTAAAGCCTTTTGGGCTATTTCCCACATTTATTGTATCAAGTGTTGTATATTGTACTTTACTTGTATGTATCTAAATTCTTCATTATCTTTTCTTGTAGGATTATGGAGCAATCAACTAATGTGGGGGCTATCCTAAATGACTCTGAGATCAGAGCATGGGTCTCTAATGTCACTTTGAATTTGAAAGGAAAGGAATATAGCCCTAGTGGCTTTATAGGTGGACTCGATATCACATGGGTAGAAGAGCTTGGTTTCTTCATCAAAAGGAAAAGAGACTCTTTCTACTTATGTCAAAAAGGGAGTTCAATGATGTTGAAGATCCATGGGATGCTACTTTCTTCAAAAAAGATATGGCTTCAAGCCTTGTAGTAGGCATAATGATAGAGCCAAAAGAGACTTTTATGGATATTTTTATAAAGAGTTCAGATCCTGAAGTTGGCGGTCTTCATTTTGTTGTGTTAAGGAGAGACTCAAAGACCTTTGTGATGCCTCCTCCTCAACCATCAAAGTTTCTAGAGCTGCAAAGTGCATTTTAGGCTCTTGCATATACCTCATATTCAAGGATCTTCACATGAAGGAGATCAAAAAGCTCAAACTTCAATGCAGGGACAAGAAGAACATGCACACTGTCACAAACATGTAGAACATGAGCGCAAACTTCTAGAGCAAGAAATGGTGGATGTAACTAAGGATGATGAAACACAAGCCTTGAGTGCACAGGAATTAAAAAATATTGAAGAAGATCAAGGTCGATCCACTACAGTTACGCTAGAAGCTCTTGCTAGCAAACCATGACGTGAAATGCAAAAGACTAGTACTACAAGAGCCACGGTTCCAAGCAATTAAAAAAGGCATCGTCCCACTATAGAGAGAGATAATGTGGATGCAAAATGGTTAAAAGAAGAGAAAGATGAAGAAGACTCAGAACTCGAGGCTGAAGATGATCAGGATGAACTCACATCAATCAAAAATATTAATCTGCATCTTAATGAAGCAGTTACAGATGATGATGTGGGATATATCTGGGGTCAAAGGATGTGGTTTGTGAATGCCAAAGGAACACCTAAAGTTTGAGTACATCCGTGGTGGATACATTTCTCAGCGTTAACTAAGCAAGGGGTGATGAGGTAGGAAGAAGGGGGAGTGGATACACTTCCTAGCAAGGAGAATGCGAGTCATAGATTTGCAATTAGTAAGTAGCCTAGATTTGCTGGAAGACTCTAAAAGGACTAGGATTCAAACAGGTATTAGATACAGAGCGATCAATATGCAGGCAATGTAGGGGGGAATAAGGGAGATGAGGGAGCTATTAAGGAAGTTAAGGAGGAGAATGGGGGTAGATTGAAAGGAAGGAACGACGAGGCAATGATGAAGGTCGGGAGGAGCAATAGCTATGTGGCCCAATGTGGCCGAATATTAGAAAAGCATAGGTTACGCCACTTGGTGGTGGAACAAAGAAGGTGAAGGGCAACAAAGAGGGGTGATTTGGACTTTCAAATGTCAAAACTTGGAATTTCTTTAAAATTTTATTTTAAATTTGTATTTCTTCCTCATCTTTTAAAAAATAATATTCATCGTTCTATTTAAATTTTAATTCATTTTCATTCTTCTAAAAAAAGTTTGCCTTGCACCTCATCTATTATAACTTGAAATGCGTAAAGTATTTGGTGTTCTTGTAGCTCTTCTCTAGTTGAAGTATGTTGCTTCCTCCTCTGTCTCCTTCAAGTTTAGTCTGCACACTTTTTGTCTTGAGAAGGTGGTAGAATGCACTATTGAATTAAAGAGAGGATGGATTGGGTAAAGCTTGAAAGAAAGAAACAAAGAAGAGAGGCCAAAAGGAATCAGATGTGATGTTATACCACACGAGTTTAGAAATTTAAAATTTGAAAGACATGCCAAGTCAAAACATAGAGAGGAAAGTAGGTTCAATGGAAATGCAAGATTGGAGAGAGTGGACGTTTGTTACCTTGTTTAAAATTTAAAATTTGAATTGGACAAGGTTATTTAATGCTCTAGGAGATTCTTCTTTTAAATATAAAGAAGTCTTTTTAAAATCAGCCTTTTGAAATTTTGAAATGGACATGTTTTAGGCATCAAATCAACCTACATTCGATTTAACTTCTTTCAGATTGCCCATATAGCATAGAGATTGCGACCATCAAATTGTCCTTTGGTTGATTTGAATTATTTAAGAACAACCACATACCACACACCTTTGCTCTTATATATAACTAAAACACCCATTCCCACTCAAACACTATGTGGGTATCAAATTAATCGAAGTTCAATGTCAATTCTTTCAAAATGCCCATACACTACCCACAAATATTGTGAGCATCAAATCGACATAAGGTTGATTTGAATTCTTTTGAAACACCCATACACCATATATTGTGAGCATCAATTTGAACTTGGAACTATTTGAATTATTTGCAACACCCACATACCACACATGCTGGCTGTCATATAGCATTACAACAATCATGCCCACGCACAATCTATGTGAGTGTCAAAATCAACCTAAGGTTGATTTCAAATCTCTTAGAATGCGCATAGACCATAAATAATGTGAAAGTAAGGCAGTTGCAATGGTTGTGAGAAGTTGGCCAAAAAAGCACCACAAATACAAAGGGAGAAAGTGGGGACAGGTTGCGAGGTGCATCAATATTAGCCATCAAGATAAGCATCAGCCCAAGAAAATATGTTTGAGTTCTGATTTGCTAGTCATGTAACATGAAAATTGCTGTCTATCTGTGTGACTTCACCTGTCAAGCAGCAATCAGCTATTACCACAATGTTTTATACCATTGTGTGATCATATCTGGGGCCCTCTCTCTATTTTCCCATGTTTTGGACAACTCTAGCTCTAAGGTATACTATAAAAGGGGCCATTTGGCTCATTCCCTCCATCACCGACTAAAAAATAGTTAAAGCATGCATATGTGAGGAAGGTCCAGTAGTAGACTACGGGTATCAATAGTATAAGAGTAATAATATTGTGGTCAAATATATTCAAATATATTGAATAAATTTGTAGAAGACTACGAGTATCAAGATACCGAACAAAACACTCCACTAAACAATAAAGAAAGTAACAATAAAATTAGCTCCAAATGTTGTGACCGAGCAATTTGGACAATGCTTTAACACATTCACAAAACCAAATGAAGGTAAAAATCCTAAAACTATGTCAATGCATTCTTTACCTATTTTATAATGATTCCAATTTATATACTTAATATTTAAAATACAGAAGCATAAACATAATGCTATATTAATTGTATTATTGCTAGTGCAAAAGTAGATCCGTTAAGAATCAAAGACACTGATGGGCATCCAACAAAATGCTAAGCAAAAGGAGAGGCAATCATTTGATCTACTCCATAACATGCATCAATAATAGAAAGGAATATATCTAGCATATCAACAATCTAACAAGATGTATCTCGAAAGCCACCAAAAATACCCTCCACTTGAGATGAAATCAAACATTGAAATTTTTAGTCCTTTTGAGAAAAAAATTATTATAGATATATTGGCAGAATCAAGTAAGATAGACAAGACAATTACGATGGAACAAAAAATATATATCACTGTTTCATACAACAGGAGAACAAGGATACAACAATCTCAAAGGCCACCCTCCGTATCAAAAGAAATAGTACTATAATTTAAAAGGTTGCAATATCATATAAATTATTGCCTATAAATAAAAAACACAATAGTATCGTGTTAGCACTATTTCTTAACAATTCTCTCAACATGCAAATGAACATAAGACACATGTTTTACCTACGCTCAAAGTATCATGACTTTGTTTTATAAAAGCAATGAAATGATGTATGAATATAAATCCCTATTTTATATTTCTTTCATGTGTTCTCATTGCCTTGCAGGTGTCCAGTTAGACATTAGCATTATCTATAGGAGTGCAATATCAAACCATCAAAGGTAATACTTTCACATTTAAGATAATTAAAGTATAACACAAACATGTGAAAGTTAGACATCAGCATTATCTATAGAAGGAGCACAATACCAAACCATCAAAGGTAATATTTTCGCATATGCGATAATCAAAGTATAACACAAACATGTGAAAGTAGTAATGAAAGGAAAGGAATTTGATACGAGATGGGTAGGTGCACTCATATATATATATATATATATATATATTCAAATCTTATGTGGAAGTCTGGAAGTGGGGATGGCACCAGTGTTCACTGAAAACCTTATTGACACCAAAGGAAGGGAGTTAGCCTAGTCTATTAATCAATCTAAGGTTGACCTAAATTGTTTGATAATGCCCGTACATCACAAACATTGCACCAAACAGACCTAAGGTTGATTCCAATTCTTTGAGAATGCACATACATGACAAAGATTGTGAACACCAAATCAGCTCAAGGTTAATTTTATTTATTTTCTTTGAAGACACCCACATACAACACACTCTTGTGATTTTAATTCCTTGGTCCATACATCACAAAGATTGTGAGCATTAAATCAACCTAAGATCAATTTTAATTCTATTAAAACACCCGCATTTGACACACTCTTACTCTCATATAGTACTAGAACAACCACGCCCACTCAAAGACTTTGTAAGCGTTAAAATTGACCTAAGGTCAATTTCAATTCTCTTAGAATCCTCATACACCACAAAGATTGTGAGCATCAAATCAACCCATGGTCAATTTCATCTCTTTTGAAACACGCATACATCATAAAGATTTGGAGCATCAAATTTAACTTGAGTTGATTTAAATTCTAAGAAGACTCACATTTCACACACTCTTCCTCTTATATACTACTACAACACTCATGTCTGCTCTCCAAGTCTATGTAAGTATCAAATCTCCTGAAGGTAGATTTCAATGCCTTTAAAATGCCCATAGAGATTGTGAGCATCAATCAACATAGGGCTGATTGAGGATGGACATACACCATAAATATAGTTAACGTCAAATCGACCAAGGGTCAATGTTCATTCTTTCAAAATGCCCATAAATCATAGAGATTGTGAATTCTTTCACAACACCCACATACGACACAATCTTAAATTTCAATTTGTTGAGAATACCCATGCACCACAAAGATTGTGAGCATCAAATCAACCTCAATTCTTTTAAAACACCCATACATCACAAAGATTATGATGTCAAATGGATCTTCGATTTGAATTCAGAAAACACCCACATTTCAAGCACCCTTGCTCTTGTATAGTTATTCCCACTCATTGATTATGTAAGTGTCCAAAGTGACCTAATAGAAAGATTTGGAGCATCAAATTGACCTAAGGTTGATTTCCATTCTTTTGAAAGACCCCTACACCACAAAGATTGTGAGCATCAAATCAACCTTAGGTCAAATTTGAATTCTAAGAACACCCACATTCTGTACAGTCTTGCTCTTAGATAGCACTACAACAATTGTGACCACCCACATTCTGTACACTCTTGCTCTCAAATCACACTACAACAATTGTGACCACTCAAAGAATGTGAGTGCCATAACCAACCTAAGGTTGGCGTAGATTTGATTGAGAATGTCCATATATCACAAACATTGCAAGCATAAAATCAACCAAACTTGGTCAATTTTAATTCTTTTAGAATGCCCATACACCACAAATATTGTGAGAATAAATGTTTCATGGGGCTGCCATGGCACAATAGATGCAGAATTTGAAGTTACTATATCACAAATTCAGGAAATAAGAGGAAAGTCCACAAGAAAGTGCTCATATTCCAATGTAGAAAAAAAGAGCATGCAGGATAGTGGAAGGGAGGCATCAAGAATGAGGAAAAAGGTCAAGGGAGTTGCAAAGGGGTAAGTGAAAGAGAGTTAGAGAGAGAGAGAGAGAGAGACAAGGGTATGTGTTGGAAAACTAAATTCCTTCCAGAGGCTATCCCACAATGGAAGAGTGATAGTTAGCTCAAGAATTACATGCAGATGTGTTTCACTATGGAATCAATGCTTCATCAATTGTGTGTACTTCACAACATTCATGTGTGTGTGCAGACTAGCAAATAGACTGTGCTCAGAGACAAATATAGAAGCAACACTTTATATTTTGTTCCTTCCACAAACAAGACAAGATACAATACCAAAAGTTTCTCCTATTGTATGCCTAGCACATCTAGATCTCTTAGCCTGCATGCCCCACCTCGAGCTTACGTAGGCTCTCCATCTATATCTCAACATGTTATTGCCTTGGAGGACAACCTAGGCTTTAGCCAATGATGAGCTAAGTTTACAGTTTCTATGACTCTCCTTCACCTCCTAGATGTAGGTGCATGAAGACGTCTCTTGTTGCTTCTTTCTGTGCTCAGTGTAGGCCACACTTACTGGATGCCAAAATGAGGCCTTGGGGCCTCCCTTTTATGGGGCTGCGATGTGGTTGGAGTAGTCATAGTGGCCGGAGCTACCAGCTCCATCCCTAGCACAATCCCCCACAACTCCCTCAACACCAAATGGCTTCGGACCTTCATTTTCCACAACGAGTAGTTTATCCCATCGAGCTTTCTTGTCTCACCAAAGTTTCGGATCTAGTATCTATTGGCCATGATAATGAACTAAAATAGGAAAAGGGTTTAGAGTTTTGTACACTTGATTGAGAACCTAAGCCTCCCACCTACCTAAACCTAAGCCTCCCACCTGGGTGCAATCCTTTAGACACCAAAGCTAATTCTTGTGACCCAATGTGCTGGATGCCAGCACATGGTATATGGGTCATGAATATTTTCTCAATCAATGCCTCGGATTCTAGCATCTAGTATATAGGCCATGCAAGCATGCATGGTTTATATCACAAATGCTAGCATCATACTTATCGAAGATCATCCAATATGTAGGCCATGCAGGCATGTTGGGTTCATACCTCAAACGCTTGCATCCTCCTACAAATGGAGCATCATACATATGGGTTTGACGGACTTGAAACTAGATGTTAGCATCCCAAAATTAGTTAATATATCCTTAGGTAAAGCCAATGAGAATACATAGGAGGTCAAACTATATCAAATCCAATAAGCTTTTAAAATTTCCTAATTATTATCATGTAGGGTGCAATGTTTATGATAGGTCCTAAAACATATGAATCTATATCTTGTATTTTGTTGCACGGCCTATATATCCAATGCTAGCATCTCTTGAGAATGCCCATTATTGAAAACAAATTTGTATCTTAAATGTTATACTTCAAGTGAATTGAAACATTCATTTTGTTAATTTTATCTATCTAACATTATATGCATCTTCTTGATCCCATCTCAATGGTTTTTTTTAGTTGAGCTCCACTTGCATGGCTAGCACCACCCTACATAGATTGTGTGTTATCACAATGACTGGGGATTGTCGATGAGACTGACAAACTATCCCATCTTCTAGAAATAAAAGATTGCAGTGTCTTTACATGTATTTTCGTTTCTTTTGTGCTAGTGAAACGAGATTTTCTAGGTTTGCACCTTAATCGGTGATCAAGGTACTTCTCATAATTCTCACTCACTCCTACAAAAATGAATTGTTCTTAGGGCCATCTAGTTTTCCAAGTATGCTTTTCCTAAGATAGATAATGTCTAAGGATTTATGAGAAGGTTGATCATTGTTTCAAAACACATGAATGCCTCTACAAGGGGAAAACGGAAACCTTAAGGTAAATGGAGAGATTCGATGAATTTAGTAAGTTCAAGGCCATTGATTGCTTAAAACTAGTGCAATTATTGGACTTGAGATTTTCTTTTGAGAAAAAGTAACCAAATACATGTTAAACTAGTGATTTACAAATTAAAAAGAATTATTATCACAATAGCACCATTGAAGATGATTTGAGAAAAAAAGATTCAAAGTAAATACAAGTCCTTTTGCAACTAAACTTTGTCTCAACTAAAGGAAAGCCCATCACTATATGCAGTAGCCTCTAATTAAGATTGAAGCAGACTCAACCTCCATCTTGCATGCTGTGGTTCATTGGATCCATTGCTCCTCATCTCCTCTTCTTTCTAATCCACTCTATCCCCATATCAATTAACAACAACTCATGTTCAGTGTGTGACCCGATGATGCTAATTGAAAGGAGTATTAATAAGCTCTTGTTTGAACTACAAACATGTGAATTTGGAGGGCCATTGATGTCAAATTAAAAAGAAAAATGATTTTTTGAATTCAAAAAGTGTGATTATCTTATGTAGAGACAAGGTATTTAGTGCGGTAAGTGAACAACAAGGATGAAGACAAGTGAGTATAGCCAAATGTTTAAAATGTATTTGTTCTGTAAAGTATTTAAAAAAACCATAGCTCCGTGTTTGTACAAAGTTATTTTCAAACTTTTAATAACTAGATTTGGTGACAACTTTAGGAGGTCCTTTAAACACAGAAGATAATGCCAAAATAGCACTTTTGTCAAAATAATTTCATGGTGAAAAAGCATGCCTTTATTAATATGCTCATTTGGGATGATCTTGGAGTGCATAGATTCTCCATCCCCTTATGCCATGCTTCAATTTCTCAAATATATTTGACATTGAAAGGAATTTAAACACAATGTGACCAGAATTCAAGCTTATGGGACTATTTGAAGTATAGATTAAGAAAATATAGGAGACATGGAAGCACAACCTTGATCCTAATCTATAATTGTATACAATTATGTGCACTATATAGTTAGTGTCTCCCTTTCTATTGCTACAAAATAGCTAATGCATGGTTGACTCCATCAACATTGGGAGATACCAATATAAATCTGGCAAGAGTTTTTGTGCTTGTTACATTATCATTGAAAATTAATCTTGTAATTGTACTTCCATTAACAATAATATTACAACACCCAACCACATAATACTAGAGGCCATCATAGTTTTGCATCTCCTTGGCTTTGGGTGTATGTTAAGAAGCCAAACATGATTGACTTTTGGTTTTTCTTAGATGCTCATAATAGGATCATAGATGTTCATTTGCAAGTGATCATCGCGCATGATAACATGTGCTAATATTTCTTTGTATTCACTTGAACCAACTCTTGTGTCATACAGTTTGGGTGACTAAGCAAAAGATACATTCTAAAGGGCACTAATTAATCATTGGTTTACCCAAATTTAAAATGAGTCCAAGATTACTCATTACAAGGTCATAACAAGAATTTAATCATATGCTCCACCTAATTAATTCAACCAAACAAGGTCATAACAAGAATTTAATCATATGCTCCACCTAATTAATTCAACCAAATCATATGCTCCACCTAATTAATTCAACCAAGGTTATCTCTTTCAAGGTGATCATAAGAATAAATCATATTCTCCATCTCATTTATTCAACCAAGGTGTTCATGTTTGGAGTTACATTTACTAGTATTAGATCATTTTTCTACCAGCAAAGACAAGACCTTTCTACTAATTCTTTGAAACAAACCAGCCATATAAATGACCAATCTATGTGGTGATGATAATCATGGAAGAAAAGAATAGAAGAAAGTGGTTGTCGACCAACCTATTTTCTAAGAACCCAACTCACCACCTATGAAATCTATCAAATAGGGGCAGACAACCAAGGACTATACATCTAGTGAATGCCTTACTTTGTGAATACATAGAAGACACATGTAGGCCAAGCTTTGTAGAAATGCACATCTCTCTCCATGGGCCATCCAAGATTCTAGTGTCTTGTGCTCCCATATGGCATGTAGAGTGTAGACAATGTCCTGCCAAATGGCAATGAGTGTGGCTGTCAAAAGGACTTGATGGCCTCCCATTACCAAGTTGCACTAATTCACCTAGATCTTCAACTACGAGATCTTATGTTATGAAGTGTACCTTGAATCTTGGTTTTTATAAATAAATATGTTTGTTTACTCACTCTTTAGTCTTAAACCTCCAAATTCTTCAACAACACATACGAGACTTTTAGATTTTGTTAAGATTATCAACCAATCAGATTGATAATATCTCTAGTTTCCCCTTCTGCCATGGTTTCATATTTCTGAGCATGGTATTATTATACTTCATATCTTCTATATCTTGTCTGAGCTGTTAGTGATCTTTGGGTGCATAAGTAGCTATAACTTTAAGAAAAGGTTTCTGTTGCTTTCACATCTATCCTAGCTTTTCTAATTGCTTGCTTTATATTCTGTTTCTTTCTTTAAAAATGTGATGGGTGCTTTTGCCTCATTAATGATGCCATTTTCAAGATTAAGGCTGATGCAGCTTTCTTTGTTACTCTTTTGCTATTTTATTAGATTTGTAAAAGAATATCCCATGCTAAGATCCATTTTCGATGCACATGGTGAAGCTCATCTTGCCCAAGGTGATAGAGAGTTTGTGTTGCATTTAATGAGAAGATGGATGCCAGGGGGGATTTGAATGCTGAAAATCAATCAAGGGATGCTTCCCTTGTTGCAAGTGATACATGGTATATCAACACTGGTGCTACTAAGCACATGACTCCTCGCCAGGAGTGGTTTGAGAGCATCACACCTGTTCATGGCATACAGGTTACATGTGCCAATGATGCTTCTCAAGACATCATCGGAGTTGGGCACATTTCCATTCAGCTTGATAATGGGAAAGTTAAGTATATCTAAGATGTTTGGTATATTCCAGATTTGAAGCAAAATCTGATTTCAGTTTCAAACATTGCCCATAATCAACATATGTTGGTCGAATTTCAGGATAACCAATGCAGGATCAAGGATCCAAAGAAAGGGTATGAGGTTGTAGCAACAGGCACATATGACAAAGGCTTATACAAGCTTGATGCTCAACCTTATGATCAGAAGGTATTGGTTGTAGCAAACACTTTCCAGGCTGATTTATGGCATGCCAGGTTTGGACATATCCATCACAGGGCATTGTCCTACTTGTACAACAATAATATGACTCAGGGAATGCCAAAATTACAGCAACCATCAAATGAGGGGTGTGCACTTGGCAAATTGCATCGCTTGCCATTCAGTAAACAAGGCAAGAATTGGGTTAAGGCAACCAGAGTGTTGCAGATAGTGCACAGTGATGTATATGGCCCCATGACTATTCCCACGCATAGAGGAGCAAGGTACTTTGTGACCTTTATAGATGACTTCTCCAGGTTCCCATGGCTTTTTCTCATGAAGGAAAAATCTGAGGTGTTCTGTTGGTTTCAGGAGTTCAAAGCTATGGCTGAGAACCAAACCAATTTTAGAATTGGAACACTCAACTCAGATAGAGGGGGAGAGTACATGTCACATGCATTCCAAGGATTTTTGAAGCAACATCAGATTAAACATCACTTGACATGCCCTTACACACCACAGCAAAATCCACTCCCTGAGAGAAAGAATCGTACTCTCATGGATATGACGAGATGCATGTTGAAATTCAAGAGAGTCTCAAGGGCTTTTTAGGGAGGAGTTGTGACAGCCACTTATATTCAGAACAGATACCCTACCAAAGCTTTGGTTAATGTGACTCCATTTGAGGCTTTGTATGGCTTTAAGCCAAAGGTTAGTCATTTCAGAATTTTTAGCTCAATGGCATATGCTTTGGTTCCAGATGCACATCGGACAAAGCTTGATGACAAGAATGTCAAATGCATTTTCGTGGGGTATAGCACTGAAAGCAGGGGATTTAGGCTTTATAATCCCGCTACCAGGAAGGTAATAATCAGCAGAGATGTTCTCTTTGCTAAGAATGAGTTCATGCAACCCGCTAGTGCAGACTTGCCACCATGCGATGACACCTCTTTGGACATCATCCAGTTTGAGGATGATGAGACGGAGTCTCCTGATGCTTCCCCTTCTACTTCTCATAGTTCAGATGGCTTGCCACATGTTGAGGATGGCTCTCCCTCAAATGTTTTAGATTTGCAGCAAGTGCAATTTGCTGCTCTGCTGAAATGTCAATGCCTACTCAACAGCCTAAATCCCTCGCTGTCTGACCTTGTGGGATCCAATGGAAGCCAAGAGCGATCCCCTAAGCTGGCGTGAGGAAGACGAGTGATTTAGTCCAGTTGATCCTAGCCACGGATGCCATACATTATAGCTCAAGTGCTCCCTCTGGACTCACTGTTGTGCCCTCCACCAAAAGTGTCATGTCATCAAGGAACCGAGTCCATTAGCTCCTCCTCTTCGAGGATTGCAATGAGGCCCACCACCTAGGAGCACAAAAATATCTCAAAGCTTTGGCCACAGAGAGAAAAAGAAAAGAATAGAGAGGGTTTATACCTAGATGAATCCAGGAACATTCCCAAACTCATCCTCAAAAAACACAACATAGTGTAGTTTCAAGCTCACGACAGTCACTCATAAGATTGAAAACCATAAACTCCATCATGCATAGCAGGGACTAGCTACTATGACATCCCCACTGACATCATCAGCGCCTAACAGTGGGTGTAGACCACAGTATAAAAATATGCTCACACATACAAATCCACACACCCACACATACTTAGAGCATCCGTTTATACAAAGTCTTCGTACTGAGTTTCTGTCGGCACTCCGGAGGTGAAGGGCAGACTCAGCCATGATGAAGGCTAGCACTAAACGAGGATAGAGAGGGTAGCTTTATCATATAGACCACGAAAGGAAAAGGCATCTCTGATGTGACCCTCAATAAGCAGCCGTAGAGGTCTGTACAGTCAGCCGTATAGACAGCAGGGTCGGGGCAAAATGGGTCTACCTCTGCTCGGTTGCTGCAGGGGCCTGCTTGACCAGCCTATAGGGCTTCTAAACCCTATATAAAAGCCTCCCTTTGGGGGGTCTTGGCAATTCACAAGAGCCTCACTAGAGGCTTCACACCAAGGAAAGAACAGGAGGTCTATGGAAGCAGCATCAAAGCCATCCCACTGAAGCTCCCTTGGGGGGTCTTGGCAATTCACAAGACCCTCTTCACCAAGGGAGAAGAGCAGCAGGAGGTCTATGGCAGCATCATGAAAGCCAGCCCAGCAAGCAAGCGGCTCTCTATTTTCTAACACATCTAGTGGTCCCCCTCATATTGTGGCTTCCGTTCCCTGGCAGGTCTCCTCCCATGTGCATGCCTTGGGTGTTCCAAGTTGCCATCCATCCTCCTGGCAGGTCTCCCACATGCACCCGCACCTCCATGCTCCACCTCCGGGCCTCTAAAGCCACGAGGCTGGATGGCAGGATGCCAACCTTGAGGGCTTTGGCACTCTATGCGCTGCCAGGACACACGTGACACATGTATGATATATATTAGAGAGAACGATGATTGGTCGATGGATCAGCATCGTACAGTGACAGCGACAGGAGAGAAAGGGACAAAGTGGCAGTCGACATTAGAATGCCATAAATCAAAATGCAATCCTAGGTAATATCATCTGAAAAGCAACAAAGCCCTCGACAGGCTGGAGCAGCAAATTACGGCCGATCTCTACAGACCATACTGCAAGATTCCAGCCTCACGAGAAGCACACCAGATTGCATAATATATACAGCATGAACGCAAGGAAAACGGAGCCACGCCTGCCTTGGATGAAAGTACAAACCTCGACAAGCCAGGACCTGCGTTTTGCTTCCACGACGCCCTCCTTGTTGGGATTTTGAAATTGGGCTCCTCCCCCGGTGGGGGAGGAAAAAGGGGTGCGCCAGGCCTCTGAGAAAGTGCAAGACAGAGGCGACGCGCACGGTCCCGGGCAGCAAGCTACCGGAAGGGACCGCGCCCTGAAAGAAATTAGATTAACATCCTGTTAGACCCGATGGGCCACGTATCAGATATTAAACTGATAAGAACAGATACTACACTTGATCTTAGCCACAAGGCCGAGAAAAGTATGAGACCTCTTCCGCAGCACGCTGCCTTAAGAATCCGCCTCCCTACACCCCCTTTTGCATTGCTGCTCACGGGATAATTTCCGGTTTCCGCCACGTGTCCCCCGCTCCTTTTTCGCTTTTTATAGGTACTCAGCTAGATCGCAAAGCACTTGAGCTATCTATTACTCTTTCAGCTTAACTTCTCGTCTTTCTCCTAAATTGGTAGTCTTATGTATATACATAGATTGCATGTTATCACAATGGGAAAACTTTCCTCTGTGCTCCCAGATTTTCTAGGTGTGCACCTTAGCTTATTGAAAACAAGTCCTTTTCGTAGCATCGTGGCTCAGTGTGTCCACAAGTAGCCCTGCCATTTGTACAACTGGGCTTTGATTGTACAGAAAGACCACTTTAACTTTGATATCTTGTTCCCCCCACCCCAGAAAAACGATCTTCAAAGTCTAATAACTTGTTTAGACTAGCTTCCACCATCAAAGGTAAAAGTTGCCTATGGGCTAGATGCAGAGATTGAGGACCATTTGCGCCCCTACAAGATTGTCTTGAAATCCTCTCCACTTATCCAATTTCTTCCTGAACAATTTCAAGGAACCACTCTCCCCTCTGCTTCAATGTTATGCGAAAACCCAAAGGGATATCCAGTAGCCTGAAAATAGTGCCTTACTTGATCTTGTGGCATCCCTTATTGTCCATTAAAGGCTAATCTGACAATAACAAATTGGAGATATTTATTGTCTAAGGATTCACAAGGAAAACACACGAGTCCAGAAAAGTGACAACCTTAAGTGAAGGTAAATGGAGAGATCCAATTAAATGCAAGTTAAAAACTAGTGGTTTACAAATTATAAAGAATGATTGTCTTGATAGTGCCATTGTAGATGGGTTGGGAAAGATTTGGGGTAAATACAAGTCTTTGTCTCGACTAAAGGATATCCCATCATCATATATGCTATCAACCATATCAAGATTGACACGTAGCCTATGATGGTCCCCTCTAAGTAAGACCGAGACGAACTCAACCTCCATCGTACTTGCTCTAGTTTATAGCTTTGCTCTATGCAAGGTCTCTATGGCCTTGCCTCCACTGCTCCTCATCTCATGTTCCCCCCAAGTCTACTCTCGACTAGATCCTCCTCGCCACGATGACCCAATGCTGACTCAAACAAGAAGCTATTCTTAGACTACAGACATGTAAAATTCAAGCTTATGGGACTATTTCAAGGTACAAATATGCACATATACGACACATGGAACCATAATCTTGATCCTAATCTGAAGTAGCATACAATTATGAGCACTATACTAGTTAGTGTCTCCCCATTATGATTGCAATCTAGCCATCTGGCAGACTTTGTGGCCAAAATTGGCCTGTTTACAAGGGCTAGTCGACAAGACTTTGTGGGTGGGTAGATTGTTGCCTTCTAGATCCAATCAAATTGGCAGAATGGAGGTTGGTGGCTAAATTAACCTATTAACAAGGGCCAATTGACCAAATTTTGACTGGGGCCAGACTGTCACCCTCCTCTTATAAAAATAAGCCATTTGGCTCATTCCTTCCATCACCCACTAAACCCTAGTGAAGGCATGCCAATATGAGGAAGGTCTAGTAGTTAGAGCAATCCATAAACCACTTTCTTGCTATGTTTAGTGAAATCAAAATTATATTCCTTTTTTAGAAAACTTGATTTGGAATGGATTTTGTAGGGAATCTCAAAATTCTTACCAATGTTATGACCCATATTAGAGGATTGTCGTCCATATGTATGACTTCACAATGCTATTTGGTTTACATAGTCCATAGACTAGATACTAGCATCTGGTATATATGCTGTGAAATCTTTTCTCTAACCTATATAGCACATGCTTGCATTTGGTATATAGATCATGCAAGCTTGTACAACCTACGTGATATCAAATGGTAGCATCTAGTATATAGACCATGCAAGCTTGCACAACCTATATAATAGGATACCAACATTTCTAACATAGGTCACACAAATACGTGTGACCCAATGTGCTGGATGCTAGCATATGGTATATGGGTCATGTATATTTTCTCAATCAATGCCTTGGATTCTAGCATTTAGTATACATGCCACATAAGCATACATATGAGTAGGGGATCCATGCATTGCTGCGACAAAACATGATCTTTGTACATCATCAAGATAATATAATATATCTTTTTTTCTGCCCATTAAAAAAGAAAGCATGATCCATGCGTTGCTATAGATGTAAAAGACATTGGTATATAATCAAAGACTATTGATTTTAAACACTTCAACTTACTAATAAACGTGATTATTTGCATGAGACCAATCTAAGAAAACAAATATGGCTCATAATATGCATATTTCTATGGAGAAAATTTTAGTAGGAAGCCTACACGATGTTGCGTTATTGTTTGGATCGGCATAATTGGCTAAATTTTCACTTTTGGATGATCACATTGTCCTTTATGACTTTGGTAATTAAAATTGGAAGGAACATTGAAAAACACACAAGACATTATTCCTTGTGTGTGTTTCAAATAAGAAAACAATAATCTACTTTTGATTGTGCCGATCCATGGCTCATTTGTTGATTTTGTATGATTATATCTTTGTTGGATTAGTCACATACAGTGATGTAGGTTTCTTTTATTTGATTATGTATGATAATTGGTTTGTGAAATTATTATGATTATTATTATTATTTTGGCTCTACATGGTACTTAATTTGGAAGAGGTATCATGGGAAAGACAAGCAAATGAAATTTGCAATTGGTTAGTCAATTCCTTATAACCTCATTCCATTCTCATATCTTATCCATAAGAAAGCATATCTAGGGAAAAGTGGGGAAAGGTGAAGCTTAGCTATCAGGAAAAAAGCATGTTCTTTCAGCACAAAGGGTCCAAACTTACAAAGATATATAGCCAAAGGCACGATCATGTTAATTTTTTTAATCGTACGCATCGCAATAGCGATAAGAAAAGCATTAACAATCGGATCCATACTCATAAGCTCTACATCTTGACCCTCCTAGACATTTGCATTCTTAAAGACATTTGATATTCCACTTACTACCCATGTGGGAGTTTGTTGAAATGGGGGAAAGGGGGTCATCCCTATCTCTAGTTTCATTTGCCTCCAACCTCACTACCTCACCAGCTCCACCTCCAACCTCACGCCCAGTAATCTAATCTGTAGTATGCAAGCTTATGTAAGGGTGCATTTTTATTTTGCTCATATGTCTCATGGATCTCTCTTAGTTTTGGTCGAGCCTCGAGCTCTATGTTAGTTTTTGTGATGGGGGATCCCTTCTTCCTTCCTCCACCTCATTATTTATCTTCTTCACACCTTTAGCTCCATAGCTCATCGCTCTTCATCGTCTTTGCTCAATTTCATTTAGTAAGGACACCTCACACACCTTCCCTTAACGTAGCGCATAAATAAACAAGTTGAATAAATTCAAAAGGCATGCCCTGGAAGCTGAGAGAGAGAATAAGAAGCTCTTAGGGAAATGCCCCAGTCGGCTTTTCCCGACAAGGAAGTGGTCGGGAAGTGGCTGAGTGTTTGGTTGTGTGTTTGGATGAGGGGGATGTTCTGGGTGAGTCGAGGAGCTCTCTGGTCATTGCATGTTGTGTCAAAAAAGATTTTTGGGATTGTGGACGCAATGTTGTAGGTTGGTTTGGTGATTTTACGGTTGCAGATTCGGGTATTGGTGTGTTTGGTTTGATTTCTGATTGTTTGGAGTTTGCTGTAGGTGATAAGATTGTGGGTTCTGGTGCTGTGGCATCTATTGTCGGTTTTATTCCTTTGGATCCAAGTTTGGAAAGTGAGGCGGACCTAATTGTTCATCTAAGAAAGATAATTGGGCAAGGAGGAGGTTTGATAGTTGGCATGTTCTTGAGGGTCTTGACACTTCTGTTCCGATAGAGAAGTTGGATTTGAGGGTTTTTGGTGACTTATTAAGTCGGTTTATTTTGCAAGTTTGTAAAAAGAAAGGGGAGGGCAGGCTTTATCCTCCTTCTACGCTTGTTGCTTTGTTTAAAGCGTTCAACCAAATCATTCGTAGGAAGCAAGATTATCGAGTTGCGAGTTCTGGTGTTATGGAGGTGCCCTTCGATATTTTCAAGAATTCGTTGTTTGGAAAGGCTCGTTCATCGTTAACGAGTGCTATGAACCAGTCTGTTCGTGTTGAAGGCTTGAAAACGTTGAAAAAAAGTGATGTTGTTGGGCTGAAGGATGAGTTTGTTGGTACTGAGTGATGTGGATTTTTTGCCTTTTCATCCTCACGGGTTGTAGAAGCGATTCGCATTCTATCTGATGTTGCATTTTGCTATGCGTGGGGGAAACGAACTATATTGTATTCAACGTGCATGGTTTGTTCGTGGGTGTGATATTTTTGGGGAGTTTCTACATTTAGTGTATGCCTTGAGTACTCATTTGGGATTTTCTTTATTTTTTGTGTATTCTAATGTTTCTGTGTGTTTTGTAGGTTTGACGAGTGTTTGACTAAGAACCATGCTATGAGTCTGAAGAGGTACAAGGCGGAGCATTTACATAAACCGTTGAAGAGCTACAAACCAGATTTCATGTTCACTTTTGATCAGTTGATGAAGCATATGCCCAGGATTGTTCTTGGTGATGCCTTGAGTACTCATTTGGGATTTTCTTTATTTTTTGTGTATTCTAATGTTTCTGTGTGTTTTGTAGGTTTGACGAGCGTTTGACTAAGAACCATGCTATGAGTCACTTTTGATCAGTTGATGAAGCATATGCCCAGGATTGTTCTTGGTAATGAAAATCTGGTTTATGCGTTTTTGTAGCCTATCAATAATCCAAGATCGATTGTAAATAAATCGTGTTTATAGTTTTGGTTTTGTTTGTTTGTTATCTTGTTTATTGTGCTAATGTTTGTCTATGTTTACTTGCAAGTTTGGTATAATCGCAATAGGGTGGGTGTGAAAACGTTGAAGGGTCTGGTTGCATCCATGCTTGGTAGTGTTGGTGGTGGTGAAAAGGGGACCTTCACTAACAAAAGTCCGTTCTACAGCTTTCACTCATTTGTATTTTTCCGGTGTTCCGTCTAACATTACAATGAAATTTTATGGGCACCAATGCACTTCTTCATTGTAGAAGTATGATGCTACAGAGGATGTACAGCTTTGTGTGTGAGAGAGTTTGATCAAGCGGCCTTATGATGAGAATGGGAAGAGGAGGTGCTATGAAGTTGTTCTTGGCGAGTTTATGGAGGATTATGCTCGTGTTGTTGATGGTGTTTTTGTTCCTAGTTGTGCTGAGAAGGTTCCTTTTCTTCTACACGGTGGCTGTGGTGACGGTGCTACTATTATTTGTTCTACTGGTCTGCTGATGGCTTCTGGTGTTTTGGTTGGTGGTTCTGGTAGTGCGGCTTCTGTTGTTTCCAGTGGTTCATGTCCGTCGGTTGGGGTTAATGTTCCTGAGGTTTCTGTTGCTATCAATATTGGCTCCGTTTGAGGTGTTCGTGGTGCAGTGACTCATACTACCACCGCGGTTGGTTCTGGTGTTGGATCTGGAGTACTTGTTTTTGTTACGGTTGGTTCTCCTGTTGGTACTATTGGTGGAGTTGCTCCTCTTGGTTCTCTGATGGATCTTTGTTCGGGTTCTCGCCTGTTGCACATGTTGGTGTTGTTAAAAGTCTCAAAGATGTTTCTGACTTTGGGGAGGCACTGCATGAAGACAAGGGTTTTTTGAACAAGATGGTTCCTTGTGTTCCTGAAGACTTGGGCGCTTCTATCGGTGGATTTTATGGCAGTCATAGTTTAACTATGTCTGGATCTTTGAAAGGATGTGTGTTTAATTTTTATGGAGGTTGTTCGAATCTAGTTGTGAATGAGTTGAAGAAATGATATGGCGATGTTTCTTTCACCTGGTTGGGGTTTGAGTTGAGTTGTATGGTTTACCTGCTATAACAGGTTACATTTCTCTAAATAAAAGTTTTGCCAAAGTTACTTTTATATTAATAAAGTTTGTCAGAGTTTTAATACATGGCATGTTTTTAGTGGTTAGTTCATTAATGGAATGCTTACTTGTTTACGTAGAAGTTGTTTGTTTAAGTGCATTTAAATATTTACTTGTTCTTTTAATTTTCGACGAGTAGGGTAGGTAGGGTGGGATAGGTAGTTTTCCTATTTATAGAAAGGTTTGATCTAACGGTCGGGATTAATCTTTGCCCGACCTCAGACCTTGACGAAGAAGAAGAAGGGAGACAGAAAGAGGGAGAAAAAAATGGGGACAAAAATAGCAATCATAAAAAATCCATTTCATTTTCATTTATGAAGGGAAGTAGCCTTTACTAAAGCCTTCCCTCCTCAAGGTAGACCAAAAATCTTATAACTGTATTTGTGAAACGCTGACCACAAAATAGAGCCCCCACAAACAAAAGCCAAGAGCATTCAACCATCCAATGCCCATGCATGATGTAAGGAAGAGAGATGAACGCTGATGCACTTTGAATGCACTAACACTGCACGGTGGAAACCCATTTGCTACTATTGCCTATCTCCAAGCCCTTTCTTAGCGATTCTTGAGCCTCTAAATCTAGGCTAGATCATAATCAACTGTTTGAGAACCACTCAATTCTTAGATTGGCTAAAGCCAGAAATATGCATCTTCCTGAAAACTAAGCTTGTTTTCAAAGCTCAATCTATTCTATAATAAACACCCTGCTATAAATAGTGGAATCGGTTGTTCTTCCGAATAGGATATCTGAACCCAACTTCGAAATATGCATGTATGCCTATGCCGAGCAAAATATGAACTAAAAGCTACCAAAAGACTGTGAACAGACAATCGCAATTCATGACCGGCAACAGAAAAGCTATTCAATTGAACAGATCATCAGCCACCACAAAAGTAGAAATCGGGGAAACTAAAATTCAGAGAAGGGGCAAATTTATTCTTGTAAGCAAAGTAGAAGGATTGTATAAAGACTGGCAAGTAGATAGGCTGCTACTAGTTTCAATCAAAACCAATCGATATGACATGCAGCTTTGGGGTAGAAAAGGAGGGACAATGATCAAAGTATAGAATATAGTACACAAATGGACGAAAGAGGAGGCAAGTGGGAGCTATGACTCAACAAAACAATGTGAGAGCAATAGGAGGCAAAAAAGAGGGGGGGCATAGAAAACCTATCTACTGGGTAGTCATGATCAACAACAATTAAAGATTAAAATTAGCAGCCGTGAGTAGCGCAATCAAAACATTGGTAGCCCTCAGCAGCAACACGTGCAATGATGGGAAGAAAGTGAATTGTTGATGAAATTCCATCTCTACCCATCATATCTCCATCTCCTCCAAGCATGACACGTGGCTATTTCCATCTCCTCCAAGCTACCACATGGTGGTCATCATCAGCATCTCCCATGTGCATGATCCCTTCACTTTTGAATTTTGTCCCAAGTAACTCGAGTGTCACCACTCATACTAAGACTTTTTGGCTTGCCCTCTCAAGGTAGGTTTCCATTGGGAAATGTAAAAAGACTCTTTGTACACTTGCCTTAGTGTGAGTGGTTGTTCTCTCTCTTATGCACCATTTCTCCCTCTTTTTCTCTTCTTTCTATTCCTTCTAGCTATTTATATTGCGAGGTTCTCAGACTTCTTCCAACAGGCCATTTGAATGCAAATTTAACTTGTTAGCTCTCAACTCTAGATTCTCGATGATCATCTCGCACTCTAGCAATTGAAGCTCACACTTTTTTTCAATCTCCTCACACATCTCTCTCGAGCTGAGGAGATGTGGTTAGAGCAGCTTGAAAAGCTCCAATCACAACTAGATGATCATATCTACATAACAAGGTGAAATGCTCATAAATCATTCATAAGGCCTGCTTGAGATATGCAGCATGGAAAAGAGGGCAAAAAGCAGAGAGAGAGAGAGAGAGAGAGAGAGAGAGAGTGGAACATGGAGATTGTCCAGGAGAGTCTCCTATGTTGGGGTAGAAGTTCAAGCACTCTTAATGAAGTTGATGCCTTGATAGTCCCATTGATGAAGATACACACGGAATCCATACGTTTGAAAAATCATGGGCAAGGCTGTTGTGAAATGCTTCAGCAAATTCCAGAGTCTGAGTGGCAATTTGAGTGGCAAGTATTCCTTCATTCGGCTTCAATTCAAACCTCTGTTACACTACCACATAGCGTTTTGCTTCCTTGTACACTTCAAAAGCAGCTACATATAACTACTCGATTTCCTTTAATTAAAGTATTTGCGAGTACATTGAGCTATTATTACTTAAGAACATCAATACATCACCAATTCTCTTTGAAAGGTGGCGTACATGTATTGGTTTTCATTCAAAAACTTTTCAATGTTTACATTGCGCTACTATTACCTAAGAACATCAATACATCACCAATTCTCTTTGAAAGGTGATGTACATATTGACCTACATTTACGTACTAAGAACATTAATGCATAACCAAATCTCTTACAAAGGTGGTCTACATAAACATCTTCATAACTTCTTATGAATTGAGCTACTATCACCTAAGAACATCAATAGATGACCAATTCTCTTAGAAAGGTGGTGTAAATAAACACCTTTATGTATAAGTGGTGTGCACACACCTTTATGACCATTTCTTTTAGAAAGGTAGTGTACATATACACCTCACTTGGTATTAAAAAACACCTTTAACTATAAAAATACATTGAGATAAAGTTTAAAATACACCATTAAGTATAAAATGGACCTCATAAACAATCTGTATACACAATAATGAGAGTAAAGAAATCAAAAAAGTAGTTAACTTTTTATTAGATATTCGCTTTACATAGAAGTTCAAAACTTGCAAAGTTCAAAACTTGTGATTACAAAGCCGTCAGCCATCATGTTCCTCAGTACTAATGTCCTCAATGCCAGGCCCTTAACTACCAGGGTCCTAACTAATAGGCTACTCTAAGACAGTACCAATGTCCTCAATGTACCCTTGACTACCTGGGTCCTGACTAATAGGCTGCTCTAAGACTGGAGTCTCAGTAGCAGGGTCTTGGCTAGTATCATCCTGCCTAGTAGTTTGCTCTTCAGTTCCAAGCACCTGACTAGTAGGTTGCTCTAGAGTCTCATGACCAAGTTCTTGGTGAGTAGGGTTCTCGCTACTAGGTTCCTGACTAGTAGGCTACTCTGGAGTCTGTAAGGTCATGGTTGAAGAACCATCTATGCCTCCTGGTCATGCTTTGCTTATACCTTCTTTGGGTAAGGCTTCCTTGCTTGATCCACTTGCATGTCCTTCACCCAAGATCAAGGGTGCCTTCCTCACTTTTAATTTCAAGGGAAGTGCTTCCACTTCTTTAGCCTTACCTTTTCCTACGACATGCTGTACTACTACTTCTTGTTGCTGCAGGCCTTCTCGTATGATGAGTGGAACCTCCTTGACTCTAGTTGACAATTGATCACCCTTATTCTTTGTGCGGATTTCTTCTCGGTGTAAGTCATCGGATGCAGATCTTTCATTCTCATCATCACTTGAGCTAGAATCATCACCCTTAGACTCACTACCCTCTTCTTCAACATTTTTCTCTTCAAAGAAGGTAGTGCAACTGTAATATGTGTCAAAGAACTCAATCTGATGGGGGGTATCAATGACATTTACATTTCTACCTTGGCGTAGCAATTTCTCAGCAACAAAACCCATTCAATACAATGCTACTTCCCACCCATCATTCAATTAATTCTATGTCATCTCTAGTATCACATCAAGATCCATCGGCTTTCTGTAATCCACCATTGCTGCATCAAGCTTAGCCTTATTGTCCTCAAAGTAATGAATCTTGAGAGTCCTTAAGGGAATTTTGATTAGATTGCCACCACCCATGGATAAGAAGTACATCAAGAAAGGCTGTAAGACTTGAATGGCAGTGCCTTCCAAGACAATCATATGATTGCGTAGGACTATACCATGGTATACTTTTGAAAGTAAATACCCAAATGTAGATGTCAAACTCGCATATAAGGCATCCCTTTGATTATGTCATGAACATGACCAACATTGATCTTTTCTTATCTACCATAGGACCTTTTATGATAAACCGCACATGTTCAAGTATCCATGACACTGCAAGGTCTTGCAATTCATCTATGAAAAATACACATGGCTTCTCCCAAGCATGACCGCTCATTGTTATGAAATGCTCTATATCAATGCCATTGATGTGTGCAAAATTTGTATCATTCTCTGATAGCAAGATATCATAGGAGAAGCTAAATGGAGAACCATCATCTAAACCACCAATTGCTCTACCTTGGGCAGTGGACCGCAAGGCCTTTTTCTTGATGTCCATATATTTTGTCTCAACAACCTTTGGCATTTTAGCTCTTAGATCCTTTGTTGGAGTGGCATCTACATCCATTGAAGCCAACCACTTTCAAGCCCATGTCTTATCAAGAAGTTGACCTAGGCTAAGTGCTTTCTTCTTAATTAACTTGCCAGCTAACTCATCAGATTTCAATAAAAACAATAATGCCGAGAGAGCAGTCTCACTTTGAATCATTCGGGTGACCACTTCATCCAAGTTGCTATGCTTGATGCTCTCCACCAAACAATAGACATCGGTTTCATTATTTCTTTCCTCTGAGTTGCAGTGTGCTCTGGTGCCTCAAAGAATATCTTTCTTGTTTCATATGCCTGGCAAACATCCACCATGCTCTGAAACACTGAGTTCTCGAGGAAGACAATGCAAGTAACATTCCTGTATCTTGCAATGATGGTGTTCAGATTCTTTGCCTTAACCTTATTACTTGGTACACCTTGCATATTACTTACAACACCTTTGAAGCATCTATAGAACCGAGTCCTCTTTGCCATGTACTCAGATGTAGGTCTCCTGCCCTTCAATGTTTGTGGCTTTCCACTGCCCACCCATAACTCCCTTGCCTTTATCAAGATCTCAAAAAGAGAAGAGCTTTTTTTCAACCTAAATGGAGCAGAATTCAGCCTTTCTAATTCTAGAATGTACTTCGAGTCATCATTAAATATGCATACATGACAAATGGCCCGTTGAAACTTTTCCATCCACTCAATCTGTGGCAAGTTTCCTTTTCTTCCCTCATCAAGGGCAATCCTGCAAGCTTCACAAAAGTGTTGCCCATCAATGGGCTCTTTCCAAGAATCTATTCTTTGCCATCATGTATCTCTTCTCGATGTCAGTCCCATATCGGCTTTGGTACAAAGCCTCTCCACGAATAAAGTCACTCCTTCTAAAGTTCTTAAAAGCATCAAGAAAGTCCACGCGCTTTTGAAATGTGACATTAGGCAATGTAGGATCATCTTCTTGAAGTCTCTTAAATGCCATAGGATGAAGAGTGATATTAGTGGCAACTGGAATTCTTGTTTTCCTTGTATCTTCATACAATTTGTGTGTAAATATCTTATTTAGCTTTCTTTGATTTGTGAACAATGAAGCTAGATCAATAAGCATTGTGGCCATGCTGAATTGTGAAAATCCCCAAATGTACCCCTCATCCTCTGGAGGATGTAAGTCCACCACACTTATAGAAAAGTCTGCGAGACTTGTATCTTCTTCTTGCGAATCCTCCTAATCATCACTATCCAATTTTTTGCCTGGTTTTAAATAACCTACACTTGAATGATCTGCACGTGGAGTAGGAGTTATTTTGGCTCTCTGTCTGGGAATAGTTGTAGAACTTGAATATTCTCCACAATCACTCCTTCTTGTTCATGTAGTTGCAGCAGTCGATAGTATAGGTATAGTTGGAGATATTGTAGTGACTACTGCAAATATTGTAGTTACTCTTGTCGGAGATACCGTAGTTATTGCCACAGATATTGGCAATACAACTTGAGGGCTACATGTTATAGATGGCATACGTACTGCTACTGAAGGTACAACACCACCACTTGGAAATGCTTCCCACATTTTCTTCAATGCTTCTAAGACACTAAGTAATTCTTGGGATCCTTCAATTGAATCTGGTAAGGGCTTCAAGAAGTGCTTGTGCGTAACTTGTAACTTGTAGACCACATCATCATTCTTCCCTTTTCACACAACTTCTATCAAATTGTTTTATTTAATGTTGATGGTTGAGATCATGCCACCATTTCTTACTACCTCTGGAGAATATTTCACGCTTGACACATTCTCAGCAGTGATCACCAAAAAATACTTTGATTTGCGCTCCATAAAATACCAAGCACGTTCAAGATATTTGAAAGACACCTTGGAACCAAAACTTGAAGCCATGGTTTTCTGCAAAGCAATCAAAAACAAAAAATGAGAATTACAATGATTTTCAAACTCAAAATATCAAAAAAATTACTATTTAAATATTAAAATATTAAAAATTAAAAATGAATTGAAATTTCAAAAGTTAAAATATATTTTTATATTTCTAGATACTATTTTTTAATCTACATTCTTTTTACATAAATAATTTAATTCAAAATATTTTATAAACATAAATAAAAGCATTTAATTTAATTTTTTTTAATTTTATTTAATTTTTCTAAAATTTTATTTAATTTTATTTAATTTATTGAAATTTATTTATTTATCTATCTATATATTTAAATTTTAATTTAATTTTTCTAAAATTTTATTTAAAAAATTTATTATTTTATTTTATTTTTTAATTATTTTATTTTATTTTTTTATTTTTATTTTTATTTTTTTAAATTAAATTTAATTTTTATTTTATTTATTTTATTTTTAAATTTAAATTATTTTTTTAAATTTATTTAATCTTTTTTTTTTTTAAAGCTCGAAAGGGCTCCCACTCTCCTTAAGGGAAGGATTAACCTCCCCTAAGCTCCCAAAGGCGCGGGCCAACCTGTTGCGCACACATCAGGCTCCCCCTTTGGGGATCCTCCCTTATGCCTGCCGAATCTCGTGTCCCATTCAAATGCTCCTTTCGTGGACTACATAAGGATGCAAGAGAGTGTCCTACTTGTGGAGAGGCAAGATATAGAGCAGATCTCAAAACCTTGGACGTGCCTCGTAAGGTATTGCGACATTTTCCCATAATCCCTCGCATCCAACATATGTTCAAGTGCAAATCTATTGCAGAGCTCATGTCATGGCATTCCTCCCATCGATCAACCGATGGCAAGTGGAGAACTCCCGCGGACTCTCCTGCGTGGAAGCATATTAAAGACACATGGCCAAGCTTCAAGGAAGAACCTAGGAGCTTGAGACTTGGATTGGGTATGGACGGTGTGAACCCATTTGGTCTCAAAAGCACGTCCAGTGGTATTGGTGAATTACAATCTTCCACCCTCTATGGCTATTAAGAAAGGACATGTCATGCATGCGCAATAGGCTAGCTCATAGGTCGGCCTATTACACACGCAATAGCTTCAGGGGGGTTAATCCCCGCCTCCTCTCTCCGCCTCCCGCCTCCTCCCCTCCCCACCTTCCCCTTGACATCTCCTCTGCCTCCTTGCTCCCAAAAAAAAAAAAAAGTCACCCCAAAGGGGAAGGGGAGGGAGGGAGAGGAGGGAGAGGATTCATCACCAGAGGGGGGAAGCGAGAGGAGAGGGGGAGAAGCAGGAGGAGAGGGGAACAGAGGGGAGGGAGGAAGGGAGGAGAGGGAAAGGGAGGGGAGGGGGAAAGCGAGAGGAGAGGGGAAGGGAGGGGGGAGGAGAGGGAAAGGGAGGGGAGGGAGGAAGGGAGGGGAGGGGGGAAGCGGGAGGAGAGGGGAAGGGAGGGGAGAGAGGAAGCGGGAGGAGAGGGGATGGAAAGCGAGAGGAGAGGGGAAGGGAGGGGAGGGGATGGGAAGCGAGAGGAGAGGGGAGGAGGGGAGGGAGGAGAGGGGAAGGAAGGTAGGGAGTACCTAGGTGGAGAGGTGGTGGAGGAGCTCGAGGAAAGTTGTGAGAGAGAATGAAAAGAAGTAGAGTTTTATAGGAAATGGGTAGCTTTTAGGTCAAGTCAGCTTTTTTTAGTTTTTTAGGTTTTTTTAGTTCTTTTAGGTTCACTATAAGTAGAACGTTCTTCATTTTCTCTTTCATTCATAGTTCATTCTTTCACACTCTACGCTTCTCTCCTCTCATCAACTTGTTGCACGATTCTCAAAAATTTCAAAATGTTGCAAGAGGTGAGTTCATTTCCAACATATTGCGTACACAAGAACTTCTAAGAATCAAGTTTTTGTAAATTTTTTTTTTCAAATCCGATTCTTTTGTTAAAAACCTGTTGCGTATGCAACAACTTCAAAAAACCATCTTTTACATTAAATCTTTTTTCCCACAAATTTCCCTCTTTACCTCAAACTCTCACAACCTATTGTCACAAATTTCTCTCAAACTCAAACTCTCCTAGCCTATTGGGCACATAATAAATTTTTTTTAAATAAATTAGAAAACAATCTATTACAAATTTCTCTCTCAACCTTAAAACCACTCAAACCTCCCTATCTATTGCATATGCAACAACTTCAAAACAAAATTTAATCATAAATCTCTCTAAAAACTCTTCTCACAACACTTTATTAATATGAGAAATCCATTTATAATATTTTTACTCCATAATATAATAATTTTTTATTAACTAATATTAAAATTAATTTTACTAAAAATATATATTATTAATCTATAAATTAATATAATTATTATATTAAAAAAATTATATATATATATATAAATACATTAATTAAAAAAATATAACAATGAAAATATTTTTGAAAGGGAGGTCTTCTAACATATGTGCTTTATATAATACTTATTCTTCAAACAATGAAGAATTAGTGAATATATTTGTAAGGTAGTTCTTAATATGAAAAATCTCTACAATATTCTTCCTACTATTAACTAGATATTAAATTTTAGTTTTAATAAAAATATACATTATTAATTTAAAAACTAATATAAATATAATATAATTATTGTATAAATTTAAATAAATATATAAATTATTAATATTATATATTAATAACATTTAAAATTATGTATATTATATACTAATAAGCTTTAAATTTTAAAAAGGTAGCTAATCAAAGAATTGAATTAATTTAAAAAATAAGAAAATATTAAATTTTACACATGTGCTTTTAGCATGTATGCTTTCTTCCATGTGTATAATACTTGTTAGTCAAAGAATAAAGAATTTGATAATGTATTTGTAAGGTAGGTATTTAAAACCATAGAATCTGGAAGAGGTTTAGCATACTTGCTTATCTTTGTAATATTTTGCAAAAGCCTTAAACTTTGTTTAAGGCTTTGCACAAAACTACAGTATCATTGAATCCATTGAAATATCATTTTTCTACTTTAGCAACCACCAGATATCCATGGTATGAATCCATGATATGAAATACATATTTCTTCTGAATATTTCTTATCACATACTTCTTCATTTCTTCTAATATACCATGCAGCATGAATGTAAGAAAATATGGATCGGTGTGCTTTTAGCCTATGTACTTGTCCCTAATCAATAGGATACTTTGACTAGGTAGACTTATAATTACTTAAAGTAAAGCCTTTGCAAAGGATCGTACCTAGTATTGGATATAAACAAAACACTTTGGAAAGCATATAATATATAGTCTATATATATCTAAACTAAATACTTTGGAAGGTATATTTTATATAGTCTATATACCTTAAATCTTACACCCTAAATCTTAGATCCTAAAGTTCCCTAAATCTTAAGTTATACAATCTAAGCTCTTAAACTTATATAACAGTTCTAAACCCTAAACCTTAAACCCTAACCCCTATAGCTTAAATTCTAAAACCTAATTTTTAGATCCTAAACCCTAGATTCTAGACTCTAAGCTCATCACCTTATATACTAAACCCTAAATCCTAAACCCTAAACCCTAAATCCTAAACCCTAAAACAATAATCATAAACCTTAAACCTTAAATGCTAAATCTTAAATCCTTAGCCCTAAACCCTAAACCCTAAATCTTAAACCCTAAACCCTAAATCATAAACCCTTAGCCCTAAACCTTAAACCCTAAAACCATAATCATAAACCCGAAACCCTAAACACTAAATCTTAAATCCTAAGCCCTAAATCCTTAACCCTAGATACTAAACCCTAGACCCTAAACCCTAACCCTTAAATACAACCAAAATTTAATGATTTTTTTCAATTTGTGCAATAGGTTTGATATATCCCCCAACCTGTTGCAAGTGGAACAAGTTAATGGTGCACCCAACCTATTGCAAAAATCAAGGAATTTTCTTGATTTGTGCAACAAGTTGGGTCACCCCAACCTATTGCTTGAATCAAGAAATTTCTTGACTTGTGGAACAGGTTGGATATATCCCCCAACCTGTTGCTCAAGCAACAGGTTAGGGGCCTATTGCACGTGCAATAGGTTAAGGGTGCACCCAACCCTTTGCAAAAATCAAGGAATCAATCAGAGATTATGGGCAGTCAAGGGCATGAGAGCATGTTATTGATAGCAATAGGAATGCATGTTTAGGGTCTAGGGTTTAGGATTTAGTGTTTAGGAGTTTAGGATTTAGGGTTTAGGGTTTAGGGATTAAATGTTTAAAGTTTAGGATTTATGGTGGTTAAGATGTTTTGGTATTAATTGTTTAAAGTTTAGGATGTAGGGTTTAGGTTTAATGCCTTCTCTGCTAGTTTTGATCTAAAAGTTATTAAGTAATAATAAACTCAATGATTATTTATTGTGTCTTTTTTTGAGTTGCTAATCTATTTTTGTACATAAAACAGGTATTCACCCTAAGAGAGGGTATGGATGTGGTGTTATATAAGAAGGGGAAGTGGTGGCTTTTGGACGAATTCATAGTCTTGATCCTATGAATGTGTGTCATTTCCAATGTTGTGGTGAGAGAAGATGTGTAGTGATAATCAACAACGTTGTAAATCTTGAAGTACATTTAAAATGTCCACATGGTGACTTTGAAACATTGGGAGATATCTTACAATGTGACATATTTGATATGCAAGCACACAAAACTCTCTGGGACCAAGACAAAATTATTCCAAAGATATACTTTCAAGATATCAAGAAAACTTATTTTGAGGGGGACAAAGTAGAGATATTATCTTGCTTCGGAGAAGTTTTAGCAATTGGCAACTTTAAGGGCTATGCTCAGAGTTTTCTCTGTATAGTGAAGATAATTAAGTTGACTAGTGCAGGTGTCATTCAAAATGCAATGGATAGTACTTCACATCTAGACATCCATAATACTATGTCTCATCTATAAGTTCATAGTACTTGTAAAAGGGGGTTAGCTTTCTTGAGATCAAGTTTGCCCAAGACAGTTTCCTTCAATGTCATGGAAGACACAACATAATATTATCAGAAGAAAAGGACTATAACACAAATGGGATCCAAATTGATAAGAAGCTATAGTAGTGATCAAGAGTATCATAGTAGCATGCTCACAAGTATTGAGGACATCATAGTGACAGATGTTGCTGCAGAAAAGGTTTCTTGTGTTGCAAGTGACTCAAATATACTCACTGGTATAGAAGACTTGTCTTGTGTTATAAGTGACTCGAACAGGCTCACTAGTATAGAAGACTTGTCCTATGTTGCAAGCGACTCAAATAGGCTCACTGGTATAGAAGACTTGTCCTATGTTGCAAGTGACTCAAACATGCTCACTGGTATAAAAGACTTGTCTTGTATTGCAAGTGACTCAAACATGCTTACTGTGCAATAACAAAAATTGATGATATTAGTGACAATGATCATGATGTTACCACTCGAATGCAGGGCAAAGGGGGCAGAGAATTTGAGACTTGTCATGTTGTTCATAATATTATTGCTAACATGCCAGAGAATATAGATGGGAGAATCTTGAGTTACGAAGGAGAAAGAGTTCAACCACAAAATTCAAGAGGCCTTGGCAACAAATTAACATCAATGAACATGTCTCCTAGATTGCCATTTCCAAGATATTATAAGGCATCAAATAATTCTCAAGCCAACACAGCATTTGATTATAGAGATGAAGATTTAGGGGAAATGGATTCGAGATTTGATGCTCTTACAACTCGAAAACGCAAGACACTATTTACAAAAAGAAAGTATGTGAGTGTGAAGAGACGAAGAATCATGGCATTAATTCAAGAACCAAAGAGACATGTAATGTTATCTAAGGAGAATATGGAAAGGATGCTTATGTGAGTTTGTTGCAAGAGACTTTGCATTGGAAAAGTTGGGAAAGATGATTGTGCACCATATGCCTTGGTATTTGAAGTAAGATAGCGCCTAATAGACATAACTATCTTCTTCAAGAGTTTTCATGCTTTCTTCATCAAGGCACTGATCAATATTTGAGCACAAGACACTGTAAACCTAGATTGAAACCCATGGTTAATAGGAGACCCATTTGCAATCGAGGATATTAATGGTTAACTGGACTATCACATGACACATACTGGACCATCTGGGCAAAGGTGAAAGAAAAAGTGGTTCATACAATTCATGGAAATACCTACAAGCTTAAATGCCATGGAAGCATTATAAATACAACCGCAACATTAAAGCAAGTTCTCGAAGACGATGCATTACCACAACCTCATCTTCAACAAACAATGCTAGATGAACATGTCGAATGTCAACATCTTCCTTTGGGAATGACAAAGAAGGTCGTCCTAGAAACTGTCAATAAAACTTTACAAGATAGAGGCAAAAGCATGATTTCACAGTCAACCTTGCACAAAATTTGGCATTGAGAATTTTGCCATGTCAAGACACCATCAAAGCAAAGGATGTCAAAATGTAAGACATGTGATGAATTAAAAAATGCCATTAAACATAGTGTGAGCAGCAGCGAGGAAGATATATTAAATGGCAATCAATCCATTTACGTCATGTGCAGGATGCTCGAAAGTTGTATACTTCTTAGAGAGAGGAAGCTATTTCACATGTCGATAAGTCCATGTGCATCACCATTGATGGCATGGACTAGAATACAACAACTTTGCCATGATATAGATGTATCCCACCGGCATTGGAGGGCAAACGTGGACTAAAAACACACTTGTGTGGAGTATTAGTACATGGATGCCGAATCCTTTGTGATGTATGGATTAATAGTTTGCATGACCATGATAATAACCAGGTTGTTACATCAATCATGAAAGCAATAAGAAAGGTCAGAGATGCTCGCGGATGTTTACCTATAACACGTTACAAATACAAGCTGATAATTGTTGAAGAGAGAACAAGATAAATATATATTTGCTTTATGCTCTATGCTAGTTGGTTTGAAAATATTTGAAGAAGTGGAAGTTGGCTTTCTTCTTGTCGGCCATACACATGAAGACATAGATCAAATATTCAGTGTTATCTTTGGTGAGTTGAAGTCAATGGATGTTTTGACAATGGAGGATATGCTATTTTGAATTGGGAAAATTTTTGAAGGGTCTCGCAAGGAAGAATCAGAAGTGGCTATCTTAGAGAGGATGGTAGATTGGAGAGCATTCATAGAGCCACATTTACAAGCAGGAGATGTGTTAGATATCAATGGTCCACTCTCATGTAACTACACGGAAACCAGCTAACTCTACTTGTAAGCCCCCCATATGAGGAGAAGGCATTTGAGTAGCTTGGTTATCCGGTAGGTCCTGGTTTGGACACTAGATGGGGGCCATATGTGGCGTGATGGCTGGACAGAGTTGGCACACTACCAACTAGGCTACATGCAAGTGCGGGAAGGCATCCCATGATTAACCGCATTGAGGGTAGACGGAGCATTTCTTGCGACAGCCCACTCTCGAGTTGCGGGGCCCATTTGGAGTCCCAGATGATCCCAGATGGCTTTGGGCCGAACGGAGACCGCAAGTTAGTTGCTCTATTTTGTGCATTAGTTCTATCATGTGGTTGGTGGCCTATTTCGGGATCGACCCCAGTCGACTATTTTGGGCAGACTGGGTCGGTCACCCAATTGAGCCCAACCGACTACAACTGGTGGCTATATAAGAGCAAGCCCGTGAAGCCCATTTCATCATTGGCTACAGCAACCCTGATTCCTTAGCATCCAGCCTCCGTCCTCTACTGTTTCCAGCTCACCATCGAAGCTTCTTTCACAGGAGCGCACGGTTGGGAGGCAGTGCCATCTATTGTATAAGTTCTATAGTAATAATTTTTGATTCTCCATACTATCTATTTTCTCTCTTGTATATGAGATCCTATTATCTGTTGAGCATAGATGTATTGTTTTCTAGTAAGAAGATTTGGTAGTGTATTTATGTTTGCGATCAGATTGTGAGAGATGGCCCAGCCCGCAAGACTGCGAATCCCACCGTTCGGCGAAAGCGAAAAGTTGGACAACTCTAACTATCCACTCTAGAAGTTCAAGATGAAGATCATTCTAAGCACATATGAGCTTTGGGACACTACTATTGGGGTGGACGTGAGCCCAGTTTCGAGACCGAATCCAGCCAATGCAAGACAACAGATAGAACCAAGATTCTCGCGTGGACAAGAAGAAATGTAGATGTAGTGTGTTCTATTGTCTGCACTGTAAGTGATTCCCTCATGGCATTAATTCAACATGTCACTACAGCGGATGAGGCATGGACGGTCTTGAAAAAATCAGTATGAGACCACGAATCAGACGCAGATTCAGAATTTGGAAACTCAACTTGCAAACGAGAAATTGTCTGAGTCTGAAGCGGCAGAGAACTTCATCACTAGGGTGAAGAATCTGCGCGATCAGATAAAGAGGCAGGGCACAAGCAAAATAGATTGCAGATGAGAAGAACGAAGTAAAGAAAGAGTCCAGCAATAGCATGCAGGCAGCACCAGTAGAGCTGTTTGTAGCAATTGAGGAGATTTGCACAAAGGCAGTTCATGAACCTGCGGATGAACCTTGGATCATTGACAGTGGTGCATCGTGCCACATGACCAATCGGAAGGATTGGTATACCTCTCTACAGCCGGTAGGGAATGACATCCTGGTAGCAGTCGGCAATGATGCAAAATGTCCAGCAAAAGGAAAAGGTACGATTGCTCTCAAGTCAGATGGAGTTGTAAAACAGTTGTCCGATGTTCTTTATGTGCCAGATATCAAGAGGAACTTGTTGTCCGTTTCTGCGATCATGGATCGGGACCTCAAAGTTCAATTCAATAAGAATGGTGCACAGATCCTGGATCTTCAAGGAAAGGTCGTTGGCAAAGGTACATGGTGCAAGAACATCTACGAACTCTCAGCTTTCAGTGCTCGAGCCGATGTGAAGAACACTAAGCTGTGGCATGAGAGGTTTGGTCATCTAAACCTTAGTTCTTTGAAGGAGATGCATAAAAGTGGAATGATTGCAGACCTACCAGAAATTTCAGATCTGCCTGATGTATATTATGCTTGCATGATGGGCAAGCAGCATCGGCAGCCCTTTCCTAAAGAGGCTAGCAAGGCAAAGGCTCCTCTAGAGCTCACTCACACGGACCTCTGTGAAAAGATGGAGACAGAAGCTTTGGGTGGTTCCTACTACTTCATGACGCTGATCGATGACTACAGTAGAAGGATATGGATATACTTCCTGAAGACTAAAGACGAGGCTTTTAGTAAGTTCAAGGAATGGCATATAATGGTCGAGAAAGAAATGGGGAAGAAGGTAAAGAAATTGAGATCAGACAGAGGTGGAGAGTTCACATCAACTGAATTTGAGAGTTACTACAAAAGTCACGGGATCAAGAGGCAGAAACACCCGCCACATACATCACAGCAAAATGGAGTAGCAGAACGCAAGATGTGCATCATCTGTGAAATGGGCAGGAGTATGATGAAAGGGAAAGATTTGCCAAAGACTTTTTGGGCTAAAGCATGTAACACTGCAGTTTACATTCTGAATCATAGCTACACGAAAGCTGTGAACGGGATGACTCCACTGCAGGCCTTTTCTGGTAAGAAACCTTCAGCTGCACATTTCAGAGTTTTTGGATGTGATTGTTTTGTGCATGTCCCTGATGCTAACAAGACCAAATGGGAACCGAAGAGCCAGAAGTATATTTTCGTGGGCTACAGTGAAGAGGCGAAGTGTTACCGTGTCTATAACCCTGTTACCAAGAAGGTAATAGTAAGTCGCGATGCGGTCTTCTCAGAACAGCCGCATCAATTGGAGGAGGATGCTTCCTTCCCAGACAAACAAGACCAGGATATCCATCCAGTACCACCACCAATAGCAAACCGAACTCCCCCAATGGTGCTTGGGAGGATTCAAGATAAAGAAGATGAAGAAGAGCCTACAAAACCACAACGGCAAAAGCCATTCCCGAAGTGGGTAAAGCAGCTTTTGGATGGCAGAGAACCTCTAACCATTGAGGAGGAACCATCCGAACACCGCCGGTCCAAGAGATTAGAGGAGCAAAGAAGAGTGCAGGAACACTTGGTTAACTATGCTTTGATGACAGAAGTGATCCGTGCTGATGAACCCAAGTGTCTTGAAAAGGCACAGGGTAATGATAGGTGGATGGAGGCTATGCAGTCGGAGTATGGCTCCATAATGAAGAACAACACTTTGAGAGTGCTCTCAATGGAAGCAAGAATGGAAGAAGGAGAGAGAGAGACAGAGAGCCACACAAGTTTTAGTAGGTGCAGAACCACCCTAATCTTCTTTTTCATTCATTTATATATGTGTTTGAGTATTGTACATAACCGGGGTTAAGGCACAGTGACCTTTAACCCCCACAACCTCCCACTTAAAGGACAATGTGCCTTTAAGAGAGAACAACTAGTGAGCATACTATCCAATGCCCATCAATACACGACAATACTCAAACCGCTGACTAGGTAGACTCTTAGTCAGCATATCTGCAGGGTTATCATCTGTATGAACCTTGACAAGCTCTATGCGCTTGTCCTCAAGTACCTCCCTGATGAAATGGTACCTGACCTCAATGTGTTTGGTCTTTGCATGAAAGACCAGATTCCGTGCTAGCTGATGAATAGCACTCATGGAATCACTATGCAATGTCGGTACACTTGTATGAATCCCCAAATCTCCCACTTGCCGATCAAGCCATATAGCCTCCTTGCAACCCTCTATGGCTACAACATACTCAGCCTCTGTGGTAGACAAAGCAACGCACTTCTATGCGCGAGACATCCACGACACTGCACCACCTGCAAAGGTGAACACATAACCAGAAGTGGATCTCCTACTATCCACATGCCCCTGCATAGTCTGAATCTGTGTACCCAAGTACACGCATGTCTCCTTTACCAAAGCAGCAGATGCACATCTCCTTGGTACCCTTCATGTACCTCATGATGCACTTAACTGCGTCCCAATGCCTCTTTCCTGGATTAGCCATATACCTGCTAACAACTCCCACTGCAAATGCAATGTTTGGTCTAGTAGCTATCATAGCATACATAAGACTCCCAACCACTGATGCATAAGGAACCTTAGCCATCATGGCCCTCTCCTCTTCTGATTTGGGACTATCTGTATGACTCAGTTTCACATATGGAGGCAATGGAGTACTCACTGCCTTCCCCCCCTCCATATTGAAACGCTACAATACTTTTGTAACATACTCTTTTTGTGAAAGCCAAAGGAGTTTCCTACTCCGATCACGCGTGATGCGCATACCAAGAATATGACCTGCAAGTCCCAAATCCTTCATATCAAAGGCCTCATGCAACTTGGCCTTTAATGCATCTAGCTCATAAGTATTCTTGCTAGCCAATAGCATATCATCCACATATAGTGCCAGGATTATCAGGCTATTATCCTTAGCCCTTTTAGTGTAGAGGCAGTGATCAATTTCACTCCTTCTAAAACCGTGGGACCGAATGAAAGCATCAAACTTCTGATACCATTCTCTAGGTGCTTGCTTAAGACCATAGAGACTTTTCTTCAGCTTGCAAACTAAATGCTCTTTGCCCTTTTCTTCAAAGCCTTCCGGCTGCACCATGTAAATTTCCTCATGCAAATCCCCATGCAAGAAAGCTGTCTTGACATCCATCTGCATAAGCTCCATATCCTCTGCTGCCACTAGTCCAAGCATGCATCTAAGTGTGGTCATCTTCACAACTGGAGAGAATATCTCATCAAAGTCCACACCCTTCTCTTGCTTGAACCCTTTAGCAACCAAACGGGCCTTGTACCTAGGCACATCATCACCTGTGACCTTCATTTTGTAGACCCATTTACATGGCAATGCTTTCTTTCCATGTGGCAAAGAAACCAAGTCCCAAGTCTTATTCTTCATAAGTGAACTCATCTCTGATTGCATCTTTGATTGCATAGCATACTCCCACTTGCGTTGATCCTCATGCATCATAGCCTCTTTGTAGCAAGAAGGCTCCCCGCAATCAGTAAGCATCACATAGTCTACCCCTGGAACAAACCTATCAGGCGGTCTAGACACTCTAGATGATCTTCTCAAGGGCATTTCAGCTTGCTGTCCCACTTGCATATCAGCCACATTTGGCTCATCATTTCCACCAATAGATGATCCATCATCTACCTTTGATTGTATACCTGTGGGAGTACTTGGTTGTACCATTTCTTGCACATTTGGTGCATGGACAGCTTGCTGTCTATCAACATATGCAGGTGGATTCACATCCTGGAAAGTGATTCTCCTCATTTCCACATCCCTCATGGGTGCCTTATGCATCTTCTTCTCATTGAAGACCACATCATGGCTGCGTATGATCTTCTTTGCTTCTGGATCCCAGAGACGATAGCCCCTCTCTCCACTTTCACCATAACCCAGAAAGATGCATTTCCTAGACTTAGGATCTAGCTTCTTTCGAAGCTCTTTTGGCACATGTGCATATGCCTCACACCCAAATATACGCAAATGAGAGTAAGAGGGCTTCTTGCCACTCCATGCCTCTTCAGGAATACCACCATCCAAACTCTTACTAAGTGATCTATTGATCACATGCACTGCAGTCTTCATTGCCTCAGCCCAAAAACCACCAGAAAGACTTGCATTGGAAAGCATGCATTTCAACCTTTCTTGAATGGTACGGTTCATCTTTTCTGCAATTGGATTTTGCTCTGGAGTATGAGGGGATGTGAGCTCCCTCTTAATCCCACGTGTATCACAGAAATGCTGAAAGTCATGAGAGAGATACTCTCCACCATTGTCAGTCCGTAGGCATTTAAGCATTCTACCTGACTGATTCTCAACCAAGGCCAGCCATTTCTGAGATACTTGGAACACATCACTCTTCCGAGCTATAGCATAAGCCCACACTTTCCTAGTTGCATCATCAATGAATGTCACATAGTATTCAGCCCCACCTAATGACTGTGTAGGCATGGGACCACATACGTCTGAATGCACCAAATCAAGCATTTCAAACTCTTTCTTTCCCCTTCTTTTATGGGCTGATTTAGTCTGCTTCCCATAGAGACAATGCTCACAAAATTCAAAATCAAAGAAACTCAAATGCGGTACATAACCCAAACGGCATAAGAGTTTCATTCCATTCTGGCTCATGTGCCCCAACCTGCAATGCCACAAAGAAGTGCTTGGCTGCTCGGTTATTGCAACAACATGATCAAATACCCCTGATACATGTAAGGGATACAAAGTCCCACACTTGGCACCCCTGGCCAAAAGCATAGAGCCCTTTTGAATTTTCCAACTCTGAAAGCCAAAAGTGGTGTGAAAACGAGCATCATATAGCTGACCCACTGAAATAAGACTCTTGGTCAGCTTAGGCACATGTCTCACATGTTTCAAAACAAATGCAGACCCATTTGCAAAAGAAAACTTTATGTCACCTGCTCCCACTATGTCACATGCATAGTCATTTCCAAGATGCACACAACCTGTCTTTCCACTATCATAAGTGGAGAACCATTCCCTATGGGGAGTAACGTGGAATGAAGCACCAGAATCCAAAATCCAATCCTGGGAATATGCATCATCTGAAGTGGTAAGCAACTCTGCAGATAAACTAGACATGAAGAGAACGTCATTGTCATTATCATGTGTGACTGCATTGATCTCCTCGATCTTCACTTTTCCTTTGTCCTCCCTTGGACTCTCTTCCTTTTGATTTGCACCCCAATTTGCATTCTTTTTCTTATCCCTTTGCTCTCTTTTTAGCTTGTAGCAATCCTTTTTCATATGGCCCTTCTTGCCACAGTGGTAACATTCAATGTTCCGTGCCCTAGATTTGCTACGTGACTTCCCTCTTTCTTGGGACTTCCCCCTGAACTGTGATCTGCCCCTTTGCACATTTAAGGCTGCATCCTGCTTGTTGCCATCCATAGACTTCCGTCTAATCTCCTCGGCCAACAGGCTACCCACAACATCATCAAATTTCAGTACTCCACTAGGTGCAGAGTTACTAACAGCTGTACGGAAGGTATCCCATGAGGATGGCAATGAACATAAGAGAAATATTGCCTTAGTCTCCGCATCAAAATTCATTTTCTGAGCCTGAAGCTGGCTGAAAATAATATTGAATTCATTCAAGTGAGAAGCAATGGAGACCCCTTCCTTCATTTGCAACTCAAACAACCTCTTCATGAGGTAAACTTTATTAGAGGCAGTTTCCTTCTCATAAGTGGCACACAGTTTCTTCCACAAATCTTCCGTAGTTTACTACTGTGAAATAAACTGACTCTGCAAGATGAAGTCTAATAGTAGACTTTGCTAATGCATCCAACTCATTCCAATCATCCTCAGACATATTTGCAGGCTTAGCTTCAATCCCTGCCAAGGGTTTAATCTGCTTCTTTTGAATAAGCACATCCCTTATCTGTTCTTTCCCCAAAGAAAAGTTTGTCCCATCAAACTTTTTAATGCTGAAAAACTCCTTTTCAGACATGGAAGAGGATGCCATGATGCAAATGAAACAAAATCCCAAATGCTAGTGCCTGCAAGAGAGAATCACACCAAATACCAGGTGCACCCAAATGTGTATGCCACAATAAAGTGAAATATCACCAAAATTCAAAGCTCAAAGCATCAGAAGATGCATCTGACTCATGTGCATATACTATGCATCCATATGAGCAAATCTGGCCCAAAAGAAAATGCCAATAAGTGCCAAATGACTCAAGCATAAACACCGTCCACTGGCATATGCATCAATAATATCTCATTCAAGAGAGCATAGCACTATCAGTGCATCACCTGCAATGTGTCAAAGCTGTCCCTCAACTTAAAATAGCATCCATGTGCAAAGCGTCCATAAAAAATAGCATCCCACAAGGCAATTTGGGCCTATCAGCGCATCCAACAAGGACCGCAATGCATCCAAATGGCCTATAAATCATCCATTGCAACCCAATGCATACCACAAATGAGCGCACACTGCTCAAACTGCAACCAGAGTGATCTGCATAAGGTATGCTCAAGAAATCATAGTCCCACGGTAATGAGCGCTACTGAAAATAGAACCTGAGATGCTTCAAAACATGGGCGCCATTGCATAATCGGACTCAGCAAGAAAATCTGCAAATATCTCTCTTCTGCCAGAACTCCAAAATCCTAACCGATGAGTGAGAAATGGGAGTCAACACTTATCCACTGCCATGTGGCATAAATCTAAGGTTTCAAAACCTTAGTATGAAAAATGCATAACAGAGAGACGAAATCGAATACACAGAGATTTATAACTCTGAAAATCCTCCACCGAATCACGCAAGAACTGATAGGTAGGGGTTTTTGGGCGTCCGGAACGCAATGGGACAGACGGTTTTGGAAACCGTGGTCTCAATCACTAGGTCCAACACAAGGACTGAAAAACGTTTTTGGAAACAGAGCTATCTGTAAACTCCACCGGAGTGCAAATGATGAGCAACATAGAAGTTTTAGGACCTCCTGAGTCCACCGGAACTGACAGATCTGCAAATGGTTGCTCCAAACTTGAGTTCCAACACCCGGGCAAAAAACGCAAAAACTGAGACAGTGAGTCAGAAATCCAATGAAATAATCCCAGATTCAAGAATGAAGGTGTTTCCAAGCTCCTGAAGTAATGTGGACACCAAAAGCAAGCAATAGTTGCCTCCACAAGTCAATATGGAGTCTCTGTCATCAAACGGAACAGGGAAAAGCTCAAAAAACGACTTTTTCTTTGAAACCACTTAACAAGCTCTCAAAACCACTTCGCAAAGCCAAAGTAACTTTTCCAAAGGTTCCTCCAAGGTCTCTGCATACTTGGATGCAAGTAAAGTCACCCACAAAGTTTCCCACAAAGCTTCTCCTTCCTCCCACAGAGTTGTTGAGCTTCTAAGCATTCATGCACGCTCAGCTAGATCACTCGGGCTCTGATACCAGTTGAGAGTGCTCTCAACGGAAGCAAGAATGGAAGAAGGAGAGAGAGAGACAGAGAGCCACACAAGTTTTGGTAGGTGCAGAACCACCCTAATCTTCTTTTTCATTCATTTATATATGTGTTTGAGTATTGTACATAACCGGGGTTAAGGCACAGTGACCTTTAACCCCCACACACTTGGGACCTTGTGAATCGTCCACCAAAACGCAAGGTAATCGGCACCAAGTGGGTGTACAAGACCAAGTACAAGTCTGACGGCACGTTTAATAAGTACAAGGCTCGACTTGTGGTAAAAGGATTTGCACAGGTACATGGTTTTGCTTATCAGGATACTTTTGCTTCCACAGCTCGACTAACCACAATTCGTAGTGTTTGACTTTAGCTACCCAGGGAAGTTGGCCCGTGTTTCAAATGGATGTCAAATCCGCCTTTCTGAATGGGGATCTCAAGAAGGAGGTATACATGGAACAACCACCAGGTTTTGTGATCCCCAATTCAGAAGGTAAAGTCTGTAAACTAAAGAAGGCACTTTACGGGCTGAAACAGGCCCCACGAGCATGGTACCAACGAATTGATGCCTACTTTCTACAAAATGGGTTCAGGAGGAGCCCATCAGATGCAATTTTGTATATCTTCAGAGAAGGAGGCAGGTGTATGATCATGGTCCTTTATGTGGACGACCTTGTCATAACAGGGAACCATGAAGAGAAGATCTCACAGACAAAGCATTTGCTAGGAAGAGAGTTTGAAATGACACAGATGCATTTCTATTTGGGGATTGAAGTTTGGCAAGAGCTAAAACAGATCTTCATTTCTTCACAGCTGAAGTATGCTGGAGAGATACTGAAGGCATTTGGCATGGCTGAGTGCAAGATAATTGGTACTCCTATGGAGGTTGACGTGAAGCTCTCAAACGAGGATTCATCACCACTAGTGGACGAAGCGAAGTACAGAAGGCTTGTGGGCAGTTTGATTTACTTGTGCAACACACGGCCGGACATCAGCTTTGTAACTGCTGTACTAAGCAGGTTTTCCAATAAGCCCCGACAGAACCATTGGAGCGCAAGGATGTGGGTGGCATCACCTGTACCAAGGGCAACATCTTGACCGGATTCTGTGACTCAGATTGGGCAGCAGACGTGGATAGCAGGAGATCAGTGACAAGTTACTGTTTCTCACTTGGATTTGGAGCTGTGTCATGGGTCAGCAAGAAGCAACCCACAGTTGCTCTTTCTTCTATTGAGGATGAGTACAAATCAGCATGCTTTGCTTCTTACGAGGCAGTGTGGTTGAGGAGGATTCTGGGGGACATGGGTGCAGTGCAGAACAAGCCTATGCAGTTATCATGTGACAATCAGAGTTGCATGGCGATTGCAAAGAACCCTGTGTTCCACGCTCGCACAAAACACATTGAGATTCAATATCACTTTGTACGCGAGCTCATCATGGATGGAGAGGTCGACTTGGTGTACTGTCCGACTACAGAGAATGCTGTGGACATCTTCACAAAGGCTCTTGGAAGAGACTTGCTGGAGAGGCATCTTCATCGACTTGGCATTGGACCGAAAAAGTAAGTTCACTTGCGGGTGGACATTGAGGGGGGGTGTTAGATATCAATGCTCCACTTTCACGTAACTACGCGGGAACCAGCTAACTCTACTTGTAAGCCCTCCATATGAGGAGAAGGCATTTGAGTAGCTCGGTTATTCGGTAGGTCCTAGTTTAGACACCAGATGGGGGCCATGTGTGGCCTGATGGCTGGATAGAGTTGGCACACTACCAACTAGGCTACGTGCAAGTGCGGGAAGGCATCCCATGACTAACCGCATTGAGGGTAGACGGAGCATTTCCCGGGGCAGCCCACTCTCGAGTTGCGGGCCTGTTTGGAGTCCCAGATGATCTCAGATGGCTGTGGGCCGAACGGAGATGGTTAGTTGCTCTATTTTACGCACTGGTTCTATCATGTGGTCGGTGGCCTAGACCCCCAGTCGACCGTTTTGGGCGGACTCACCCCATTGAGCCCAACCGACTACGATTGGTGGCTATATAAGAGCAAGCCTGTGAAGCCCATTTCATCACTGGCTATAGTAACCCTGATTCCTTAGCATCTAGCCTCCGTCCTCTACTGTTTCCAGCTCGCCATCGAAGCTTCTTTCACAAGAGCACACGGTTGGGAGGCAGCGCCATCTATTGTATCAGTTCTACAGTAATCAAATTTTTTATTCTCCATACTATCTGTTTTCTCTCTTGCGTACGAGATCCTATTATCTGTTGAGCACAGACGTTGTATTGCTTTCTTACAAGATGATGCCCTAATAGGACACACAAATCCATACTACTTTCAGTTTCACATGCATAACAATATTCCAGTGATGCAATGGAAGCATTACTCAGTAAATGGAGATCATTTATGGAGTGAGTCATATGCTTTATTACGACGAATAATTCCTTTGGAGGAAACAAGATTTGTTCTTGCAAAAAACAAATCACTTGACATAGATGAAATGAAAGGCTTGAAAGCCTTCATTAAAAATCTTCAAAGTATGATGCAAAAATATCCCGAGCAATCAACTAAGAATTTGGAGACAATTAAATCAACTAAAGCACTTATCCAATCTTTAGAAAGATAAGAAAACTTAATGAGCATTGAATACTGTGAATCCTTTTCGCCAGAACAAGCTAGGTCACCAAGTTTTCCTTTGGATATAAATATGTTAGTAGATATGGAGGAAGCAAAGGAATGCCTCTTACCTCAAAGATATTGTGGCAGGAAGGGAGACAAACCCTTACCAAAGTTTATACCATCTAATGAGATTGAAGAGGGTCTATTTGTTACAGTTTGGGCATCTGATCTAGGTTCAGAGTTGGATGACCAAGGTGGCCCAATTTGGGTTGCAAAGGTTGCTAAGATAGAAAGGGATGACAAGGGAACTCCTATAACATTCACAGCTTTATGGTATGAACCAAAGCCATTGAAAAATCTCCCGAGAAGATATACAATAAAACAACTCTATGAGGGATGCTTGCAAAAGAAACGTGAATGGGTTCCAAATAATGAGGGATTAACAGAGGTGGAAGTCAATAGCATTATTCATTGTTGGAAATCGAGGACACAAAGTTTTTAAAAGAAGCATGGATACAATGTTGAAAAATGTATCACAATCCTTGATCCAAGTCATGTCCATATTAAACATCATTTGGCAAGACTTGACCATCAAGTGCAAATACATTACATGAATCTGATGACTCTGAACGAGATTCAGATGCATAACATAATGTTTTATATGCTTTTATCCATACAAATGGTGTATCTATACACCACTAATAAGATAATGTATTGTATGCTTTATTTAAAAAAAAAAGGGTATATCTATACACCACTTATATATTGAATTCAACAAACTCCCTTTTTTCAAAAAAATGTTGTATCTATACACCACTTATATGTTGAATTCAACAAACTCTTTTCATATGGTGTCATATTTTCACTTTATCAGCATAGTGTTAAAATTGAACTAGAGTTAGGAGACTACTATTATTATTATTATAGTTATTGGATGGGGGCAACATGCACAAGTTTGGGAATTATAGCTTCATTGAGCCATATTTTTTTTAATTAGAGGTCACCACTTGACTTTTTAGCTTAATAAGGCCATATTTGTATATAAGTGACCCATTTAGTGCTCTAAAAAACCCAAATTTTGAGCTCACTAAGTGAAGTTGAGTGGAGAGGATATGCTCCAAAAAAAAGTCCAAACCACGAGAGAAAGTCCAAAAATTTTGAAGTGTGTTTCAAGCGTCTAAATACTGGAACAAGGACACGTGGCAAACCTCCTAGCTGCCACTTGTCCTTTCTTTATAGAAGGCAGCCTAAGGGGAAGTTTTCCTTTAGGGAGCCCTCTTTAAGCTACTTGTCACAATCTTAAACATCGATCTTGAAAAGATCCAATGGTCTTAATTGTGCTTTATTTTTAAGTGTGGGTTGCTTTTTTAGCACTGCCTAGAGGGAGGGAGTGCTCTCCTTACACTTTTGGAAAAAAAGTGTCCCTCCACTTATTTTAGGCCATGTTTACTCCTCTCTCTCTCTCTCTCTCTCTCTCTCTCTCTCTCTCTCTCGCCCTCCCTCTTTCCTCCCCCTTCCCAAATCAACTAGTCCCTCTCCCCCCCCCTTCTCCTCTCTCTCTCTCTCTCTCTCTCTCTCTCTCTCTCTCTCTCTCTCTCTCTCGGATGTGATTATTTTCAAAGTGTGCATGAATGAATGAAGAGCAATCTCCTCTGCACACACGAACCACAATCAGTGGATTGCGCTGTTCTCCAAAAATCGTATTGACATATCTGCTGAGGTTTGGACATCAGGGACAGCAAAGGATTGCGATCTTTCTTCTGCAAACAACACACTTTATCATGGTTCGTCGCTCAAGTTGGGCTCATTCGTGATGTAGAAGCTACACCATTCTTGCACCTTCAATAGAGGGCATGGGTGTGCTTGCAACCTTGTGGTGGTGTTTAAGAAAACAAAAACTCTACCACCAGGATTCTTCAGAAGGTACTACAACCAAACGGCGATGTGATCTGGTACAAATTTGTCGATATCAAGGCAACAACAAATAACTCGCTGAAAGTAATCTTATAGGAGTTGGAGGATTTGCATGGCAGACGACTCACAAGTCGTAGTGAAAAGGATCAAGCATAGCCGAGAAAGCGACACAAAATTTGCAAATGAAGTGGAGGTGATCAGTAGTGTCAAACATCGAAATCTCCTCTGCCACGAACTCAAAACTTGGTGCTACTTCCACCGACATGAAGTCACAAAAGAACAATGAAGAAGCCAACACATGGACGTTTGTGGACGACAAATTTGAGGACAGGGTTACGTTGGGGAATTTGACTTCAAAAGACTCAATCCTTGGCCATTGTATCTGCGTAGTATGTTCATCTCCGGCTACAAGATGGTGGATGTCTGTTCGTGTCTTTGAAACTTTGGGTATTCAAGATTTGGAGTTAGAAACCAAACAAGCTGACTCCTCGTTTATTTTGTGTTTGCCAAGAATTTGGCGATAATCCTTTCTTTGGTTGTGTTTTGTTTGCAGGTTACAATCGGAGTTAATTGCTTTGATGTGGTAAGAGCATTCCCCTTCCTTGCACAATCCAATGTTTGCTGACATGCAGACCACATTTTCTTGTGGATAGGGACTATAAAGGGCAGCACAGGGACTGTCTACCAAGGCTTGTCCTTTAAGTTGTTGATGCGATTTCCCACGGACTATCCATTCACTTCACCTATCCTGTGCTTTCATTTTCCTTTCATGATTTTAGATTTTGATCGTTGAGGAACAATGTTGATGAGCTACCATAGGTGATTATCACAAACATATTCTCATTAGCTAGCGCAAGTAATCGATCTGATGCTCTTCTTCCCGAACCACTAATTTCTTCGAGCAACTCCGGTAACTCTGAGTTGTTGCCCACATCAAGTGTGATTGAGGAGGTTCAGTCAGAGAAAGCCGCCACGACATGGCTATAGGTGACTACCATTAATGCCAATCTGACCCAAAATCATGGATGAGCGTCATTGAGCAAAAGAGACAGGATATTATCAAGGCTCGGGGTGTCCATCGAGAGGATCTAATGCATACACGTCCTACAAAGAGATCACATGAATCAGTCGACGTTGATGCATATTGCAACAAATGCAGACCCAACCTCTGATCTAAAGGGCTACTAGTATTGTTGTCCTCATGGGCTTAATTCTGTCCAACAAGGCATAATTTGTTCTCAGCAACTATTGGTAGGGGGGTGAGATAAACATATGCAGCATAATCATTCAGCGGTTGAGATAAATATATGCAGCATAATCATTCAGCGGCTGGGAAAAGTAGTCGAATCAAGTGCATCCATGAATTCAGTCGAGCATTTTAATTGTGACAAACTTGTTGAGAGATTTGGGTTGGCAACATTGCAAAAGCTTCCACCGCATGCACTCTGACCAGCCCTCCAGGCTGACTCCACCATTCGATCAAAGTGAATATTTCCAAATAGCTTGTGTTGAGCTTGAATGAAACGGGCCCCTTTTTCACGACCGAGGCAATTGTGAAATAGAATAGATGTGATTAGAAGCTAAAGGAATTTGCGGCGCGTGCGAGATTGGAGGAGGATTGGAGTCACCATGCTAGCAAGGAAGTTTCCTTGGGAGTGATATACCTTTGAAAGTGATGTACCTTTAAAATTTTGAACTAGGGCCTAGTACGGATTTCAATTTCCACCAACAAGATCGATCTCATTGTCTTTGCATTGTTTAGCTTGTTCTTGAAAATATTTAATTTCAAGTCATGTGACAATGGGAAAGCTATGCAGATTCGAACAATGACATATTACACGGTAATCACAAGAAATCCCCTAGTGTTGTAAGGTGCTATTATGATGGACTTCACGTGTGGAACATGCATATTAAGGTGTGAAATGTTTGGCTGTTTCATCATGTTTCTTTGATACTCTGGACAAGTGAAGATTGGGAGAGCTAGCCCCAAGCTACTTTCTCACCTTGATGGATCCAGTTTGTTTGTAGCAAAAGCTTGAGCAAAGAAAGTATTAGCAGTCGTCGCTCATGGTGATTTTATTGACATTCGACTATCATTACAATTATTGACATTCAAGTAATATACCAATATCTCATCCATTCTTGCGAGACTTATTCTCGGCGCTAATATTATTGGCATTTACATTCTTAGCGCATATATTCTCGATGCACAGGGAAGGGCCTGTTCTCTCATATTATAATTCTTTGGGGAAGGAAGCGCGCTGCCTCCCTGCCCCCACTGTGCAATAATAATAATTGTATATTATATATTATCATACAAACATTTTCAATTGCTCGTCCATTCAAAATTGTTTGTTTTCAATCTAAATTCTTACAACATTCCCCCCTTTTGATGCATGTTCTCATGCAAGGGAGCAAGGAAATCCAAGCTGGATGTAAGATCGAAAGATATTGACACCTTTATTCATATGATTGTAATCCATGTGACAATATTGTATAGACTGCAATGAGGATCAGTTATGAGCTCTTATAAGCGTCTTCTTATTCATGTATTTGTTGAACTTCAACTTCCAAAACGCACAAATAGTATGGCTAAGTTAATAATAAATCACCACCTCTGACATTTGTAGAGAGGGTCGGGGTCCTAACGTGTGTCGTGTCTCATGTACATATTTTTACTCATTCAATTTCTTCCTTTAAAAATTTGATTAAATGCTAGGATTCACGTTCAATTTTGGGTTAGTAGTTATGTGCTTGACCACGAAAGGCTGCCTACTGCGACCTAGTTTTTTCTTTGTGTCCATGGTTAGAGGACATTCCTGCGTCCACCATTCTAACATCCTATTTCTCCGCTGAGGCAAAGAATAGAAAAAGTCCAACAGATCCGCCTTTGAAACCACTACAACCATTTGCATTATTAACAATGGTTATTTTGATTGTTTCAATGGTTATTTTGATGGAAACAATATAGAAACATTTTTGCAAAAGATGAAATAACCGTGGATATAAGAGTTGGTAAGGAAGCATTGTAATAAGTATTGATATAACTATCAAAACAAACATCAATATAATCATTTGTATAACTATCAATATAAACATATGTATAACTATCAATATAGATGTTTGTCTAAAGAAGAGTAAAAAGTCCAAAACTAATGCAATGTGTGTTATATGTGAATGACTCTTGCCATTTTAATCTTAGATTTGAACATAAGTAAGACTTGGCATCATAGTTTGTAAGCAGTAAACACATTCTTACTATTTAATCACACAATTCTCACTACATAAGCATAGAATTCTCCTAGTAGAAGGACATCACATGTAAATTTTGTGGGTGGAGAGAGAATTCACAAACTTCTCATGTTGATAAGAAATAATCGGTCTTGATTGGCATGTCTTAGTGACCTTGCAATTGTTGATAGAATTAGCTTCTATGATTTTTTGGAGATTTGAACATGATCTCTAAACTGTTTAGGCATAAACTGTTGGTAGAAGGCTTTCTTGAAGTCCTTCCACTTCTTTGGGGTTCTCAACAACCCTCTTCCTGGTCCCTCTCTTGCTTCTCAAGCAATACTCTCATGCTTTTAGGTGTTTGAATTCTTTTCATTTATTAGGACTCATGAACTTAATGCTTTGGCAAAAAACTCCCCTTTACTCGACATGGTTCTTTGATGCAAAAGATATTCAAATCATATGAGCTTAATAAAAGCTTATCTTATTATTTAGCATGAAGTTGCCATGCTAGCTCCTTATTAATTCATTTATTGTTCATGACATCTTACATGCTCAAATAGATGATAAATAAGTTGATTGTTGTTGATTGGCTTGCATGCATGCATTAAGTTATGAGACATGGAAGTTAAGTTAAGATGCATTGAAACTGTTATGGTTGTTGGTCTCAAATTCATAAGGAGTGATACATATTTAAAATGCATTTTGGAGCTAGGGCATAAAATTTTATCTACCATGGAATGAATATAATGGTATCTTTTTGTTTTGACTAGGAATTGCTTCATAATAATTGAGTGAAGCTTAGTTTAAAAATCCCTTCAATCGTCAATGTTAGTCTAGAGCTATAGCATGGATGTGATATTAAGTCATTGTAATAACATAAATGCCGCATTTTTTTTTCGAGAAATAAAATTGTATTAATGGAAACATAAAAAATAGGATTTATGTTGTTGTAATGCCGTATCATGTTGCAAACATTGGATGATGAGTTGGGTAGCTAGGAATCAATTCTCCTCGATGTGACACTCAACAAGTTTGGAAGAAAGAAACATGGTTGGAGTAATAAAAGATGGGAGGTGTGACACTGATTCCTAGATGGTCTTAGTGTAGGGAGGGAAGTGCCTTGCTTGCAAAAAGTTGCGAGAAAGCTGCATGCTTACTAGCAACACAAAGGTTCTGTGTTTGGTGTATATGCCTGGGAGACAATTTACAAAGCATACTTTATTCTCTTTAAAATTAAAAAAGAAAGCATTTACATTGGCCGAGGAAAGGGGGGAATGTTTTCAACAGACACCGTTGAGTCAAAAAGGCGCCAACTGTCGTCGGATGGGAGCGCATCGGACGGCCAGGAGGGGGCGGGTCAAATCGCATGTGCTGGCGAACAAGGCAGTTGCGGGCCGTCAGATCTGAGCTGGCAGATTAAGGACGCCAGCTCAGCAGGGGAAGGGGGCTCATTCACACCCGGCAGGGGTGGAGGAGACGCACACAAGCTCACAGAGCTCGAGCTTTCTTCTTCATCTCTTTGGCTTTTCTTCTTCATGCCCTTCCGATCGGCCTCCTAGCCTCCATTTTTCTCCTCAAATCCTTCCTTCAAACTCCTTAATCCTCCTTCCCATCGAGAAATCCTGAGAATGCGGTCGGAATGAATGCTGCAGCTCCCAATCCCCGTCTCAATCTTCAACTTCCGTAAGTTCTGTCGAAAATCTGTCTTCCTTCCTCCCTTCCTTTGCTTTCTTTCACCTTCAGTAATTTCTGTCGAAAATCTATCTCCGTTTCGGTCTTTACGCAATGCAGGCAAGGAGATGCGATTTGCTGGGACATTTACTCGAACGCCTGCCAGCCAGAGAGCCCCTGATCCTGAATGCAAGCTCGCGCCATCTATCTCGTATTCGAACCGCGAGGCCAGGCGCTATCTTAAATACTAATAATCAACAAGGTTACGTAAACTTTCGCATCGCTGCATTCCCGTGCTTGCATGCTCGCAGTCGGACGAGGCTGATCGCGATCATAAGTTCGACAGTATGACCGGATTACGTGGATGTACGTCCCATTAGCTTATCGGTTTCGGCCTCTTTGACGGCAGCTTTCCTGTCGTACGGAGGCCAGTAAAACGTGCGTCACTTTGGCACGGTTTTTACCGTCTGCAAGATGGGTTCTAGCGAACACCCCAGAAGTCGTATTGCTATTGTGATCCGGCAGTCATGATCACCGCAATGAAGGCAATCTGTGGCTCGGTCCACGATATACGTTTTGGCTGTCGTGCACCATGTCGGGGCCATCTTCGACTGCACTATCTTTTAAACAATCCAAGACTCTAAAAAACAAATACGTAAGGATTTCTCCTCGCACTATACTCAAAAGCATGCCGCGTTCACAGTGTTTCAACCTGATTTTAAATCACGAGCAATGAGCAAACATGTCAATTTGCAGCTCCAGTCACAAATTAGTATTAGGACGCTTACGTCTAGGTCCGATGCAAGATTATAGCTCTAGGTTAGAACCGTTTCTGGAATTGCTTCTGATAGATATGAGTCTTTTCGCCTGACCAGCTACTAGGCAACGAGATTGGAAAGGGAGCATATGGCAAGGTCTACAAGGGTCTGGACTTGGAGAATGGAGACTTTGTTGCAATCAAACAAGTATCGTTGGAGAACGTATTCCCTGACGACCTTGCAAGTATAGTGGTGCGCTACAACTCTCAATCTTTGTATGGATTTTTAAAAAGTCACGTCAATATAAAACTCAGCTATCGCCATAATGTATATGGATGAAACTGACTTTCTCAATTGTTTGGAATGGACGCTGTTGCAGCCAGAGATCGATCTTTTAAAGGTACAATTATCGTTATCTGTAACTACGGGAGCTTATTTGCTATCCAATGTCTCTCTTTTGCGGTCTGGCAAGGGGTAAATTAACTACTTGTTTTGCAGAATTTGAAGCATAAGAATATAGTGAAGTATCTAGGGTCTTTCAAAACGAAGTCCCATCTTTACATCATCCTGGAGTAAGGAAATGCTCACTGAGATCCCTATTACCTTTATAATCATGCATGCTTTGTTAAAGATTTGGCAAAGCATACCTGCTTTATGTTTTTGAAACTTGTGACTAAAGTATATTCGCCCATAAAGTAATGCGATCCCTGTGATTTTTTTGGTAAATTGTGATGCGTAGGTATGTTGAGAATGGATCACTTGCAAGTATTATCAAGCACTTTGGAGCATTTCCTGAAAGTTTGGTGGCAGTCTACGTTGCTCAGGTCTATATTGGTTGTGACTATCTAAACGGACTGTGTTCCTTTGCAAGTTGGTCTGCGAGGCCATACATATCCAAGGACACGCATTGAATTCTATTTGCTGGAGTATCCTTATTTTGCCTTCTGAACAATTTCCTGCTCAGAACAATTATCAAACGTAGGTTGGGCAAGGCTATTGCATATCATTCCATAGTCTGAACTATAAGGGTTTATGGTTTCTGCATATTATCTCAGGTATTGGAAGGATTGGTGTATTTGCATGAAGAAGGAGTCATTCATCGGGATATCAAGGGTGCCAACATACTTATAACAAAAGAGGTTAGGTGTTTTGCATGTGGTGCTGGTGGTTGTGCAGCTACATTTGCAATATATGCTTCTTGGCTTTACAAATAATTTGGCAGTTATTTCAGGCATGGTGTGTGGAATCTGGACTAGTTTAGAGGGCAGCTCACACATATGGCTTCTACCAAAGTGGAAAAGATCATATACTGGAGAATGGCATCAAGATATTAGAAGTTTCTTGTCTGGTGTGAAGTTAGGATATTCGCCAAAATGCATGCTTGTAAGCAGCAAGGCATGCCAATAAGGGGCTGAATTTATGTACTGAGTGTTTCAAATGAGGCTTCTCTGATTCTAGAAGTTCATGTATGGGGCATCTATTTTGAATGTAGATGGCTGTAATTGCAGCTTCGCCCCAAAATGCCTTTGACAAATTTTTATGCCTTAGCATACACCGAGTCGTCTCCATAAGTGGTCTATTTCTTCTCTCAGCAAGCCCATTTTGCAGTGGAATGTCAGGCACCATTATTTGATGTTGGATCCTATGTTCCTTCAAATATCCCTAAGAAAGCATTGGACATATACTCCCCCCACCTGTCACTTCTGAGTATCTTGCGTTTACAATCTGTTTGGTTCTCAGCCAAAGCCTTGAACTCAAGAGACCAATGAAACACTTGAGATTTCTGTTTTATGGATATGCGCATGTAAAGCGAGAGAAATCATCAATAAAAGTGAAAATGCGTGGGAGTGTTCATAAGACCGCTGTGCACCAGTTGCAACTTTTTCATAGCTCTCATTGAGCCATGCTTGGGAAAAGGCAACCGATGAAACTTTCCAAGTACACACCGTTAAAAAAAAGTTGAAACAGGCTGCTGTAATTTAGGCATCTCCTCAACCATGTTATGTTTGAACAAATATGCTAGATATGAACAAACCGAGCATGCCAAAGTGCACTCATTGAAGACTGAGATAGCCACAGCATGCTGGATGCAGGTTCTGCAAATGCTTGTAAAGACCTTTCTCATATGTGCCGGTGGCAACCATCTTTCATTCTGCATTGATCACCTTGAAACTCCACCAACATATGCAGGTCACGAACAACGGATGGTCTAGAATAGGAATCAGAATCTTTCTTAAATTTGGAACATACCATACATCACGTATGTACTGGGCCTTGCCATTGGCCAATGTCATGGATATCCCGTACCCCCCTGGTTTCTGACATCATTGGCAAACCACTCCTTGTGACGATTCCTGCTTTGGAGGAACCGCTGTCCAAAAACCAAGTATCATTGGCTGAAAATGAAGCACCTAGTGAAGGAATTTCAGGTCCAACCTGCTCATGGGCGTTCCCCTTGCAAACAGTCTCATCAATTGTGGCAAATAAAAAATCCTTGCCATCTTCCACACAATTAGCCTGCGGTTGTGAATCATTTTTCTCATTGATAGGTGCAACAAATTCACGCTAGGATTGCCTTGGCTCTTTCTTTCATTTCCAAGTCTCTTTTGACTTTCTGCAATATAGTGACCAAGCAGCTTGCAGTAATTACATGTAACTTTTTTGACCTTTCTATCCTTTTGTGGAGCTTTGCCAGATGCATTACTTTTTTCCCCTTTGGCATTGTTGTGTTTCTGCAGTTTCCCCATGATAGGGGCAGCAAATTCTTGCTCCACCATTCCTGCAACAACAAACCACTAGCTCCTCAAACGAGATTGGATCTGCCCTTAGGGAAATACTTAGTGAAGTAACGAACACCCTGTATGAAGGGGCCAAGCTGTTGAGAATAATTGAGGCCGCTTTTCTCTTCAATACTAACTGATCTCTCAAATCTTCAAATTTTTGATACATGCTCCATGATGGATTCACCATCTTGCATTCTGAGCTCTTTAAGTTGATTGGTCAAAGCAATGAACCTTGCCTCATTAACATGATACATGTTTGCCAATATTTTCCAAGCATCCTTAGCATTAAGTCACGACTTGACGTTTCTTCATAATGGGCCTTTTCACTAACAATGCTATAAGAGAGACAGCCTGGGCATTTCTCAGAACAAATTTCTTTTGATACTCTGTGGGAGAAGGGGACGAACAAGAAGAAGGGACCTGACTGCCTGCCGTGCTGGCAACAGTAGGAGCAAGAGGTCTTCTTAACCCTGAAACTGTATCCCATGAACCTTTCCCAGCCAAAATATTTTTTAGCATAAATGACCACAATCAATAATTCGACCCATCCAATTTGTCACTTTCAGTCAACGAGCCAAAACTAGCAGAAAGAGACATGTTGGTCAAGTGCAATGAACGGAAACCTAAACAAAAGAGAATGCCTTCTTGTCCTTGCAATTTATCTGTCCACAACTGATTTTCCCTAAATCTCAAGAATTTCCAGCATAAATTTGTGAATTGGCCAGCAATGCTTGCTCCCAAGGATGCAAAACCCAGTGTACGTGCTCAGTGCAAATCAAATAAACTGTATGATACTTGCAAACACTTCAAGAGGGCTTAGAGCTGAAGGAACAAACTCCAATTTGAAAAAGGGCAGCTAGAACTTGAATCGAACATCGCAGTTCAGAATGTCCTCTACAACTCTGTCTTCTACAGCAGCCTGAAATATGAAGTTTGGCTAGAAAATTCGCCACAAGTGTCCCTGGTATTTTTAAACACTGCAAAAAAATCCTCAAAAAGTTACGAATTCTGTAACAAATCTGCCACTACTTGCCCATGAGCCGATTGGATGTGAGAACGACCAGGCTGGAGACCTAAATTTTGTACAAGCAACACTTACTCACACTTTAAAAGCAGGTTAAAAAACGAGCTGTTGGGAAGTAGTAGGAGTTACCACATGCTGAAGGAATTGAGAAAAAAAACAAACTAACAAGCTCAATGAACTAAGCCAGTGACTGAAGCTCTCATTGGAAAGTTCGACCAAAGCTCTGATACTAATTGTGGGTGGAGAACACTTTGTGTGATATTCCACAACGACTCAACTGAGATAGAATGAAGTACAAAGGATGGGTTATATATGGAACCCATACAACATAAAAATAATAAACTAGGCTAATTAATGATTAGACTAACACTAGCCTTCATAGCTATACTATTGTAAATGCTACCTATAGATATCTGGGTGGCTTGGTGCAGTCGTGTGATGGTGGTAAAACAGAACTAGATCGAGCTGTGGCTAACTATTTCAGCCTAGTTAGTCAGTCTTAGACTAGTCCTTTTCAAACCCCATAGCAGGAAAAATAAATTCAGACAGGGAATGCTTGCCTATACATTTCCATTTATTAGCTGAGAGTTAATTGCTGAAATAGACAGGGAGGTACCTTTTAGAGAGAGAGAGAGAGAGAGAGAGAGAGAGAGAGAGAGAAAAGAAAGAAAGATATATTAACGTCCTTGTGAGACCTCACGGGCCTATGGGACAAACACACACCAAAAGGTGAACACCATCAGTTATAGACTGAGAGTCTCTTGTGAGTGTATATAGCACTCACAAAGTTATTAGAGGTTAACAACAGTCCACTAGAGTCTACTACCAACGATAATCGGCCTGCATTACATCATTTTAAGACTGAGAGTCTTTAGGCTTGGATTTGAAGTCTCTCATAAGTGCTTTTCCATCTTTGTAAACAGCCCATTTTCCTTCCTTTCGAGCATCCTTCACTTTAGCCGATTCAGTGGCCTTCATTTTGAGCTAAGTTGGGGTGAGCTCCTCCGCTATCCATATTTTAGTGCCTTTCAGCTTATTGGTTTGCTTAAGAATCTTGCTTCTTTTCATCTTGTTCTGGAAGCATACTCCCCTCCTGTAAGACAACTATTACGTCTTCAGCATCCCATTCTAGTTGTGGGGTTCTTTCCATGACATTTTCCAGTTTTTCCTTTTGAGTTCCTTCAAACCAGCCCTCTGGTAGCCCCCCTATGTGTACGAGTCGTCTATTAGCCACCCTCTTTTCCTGTTCTTGTACTTCTTCATACACATCCGATGTGTTAACTTTAGTGTCCAGTGTTGCTGTAATTTCCTGTTTTACTGATTGGAGCTGACTTGTGACCAGGTCCTGGACTTTAGTCACCATCTGTGGTGTGGGTGCTGCTTTATTGTGTATCTGCAGTACCTCATGAATAATTTCCTGTTTTCCTTGTGCTTCCCATGCATCTGTTTCCTTCTCTAAAGCTGCAAGTCTGAGCTGGAGCTCACGGATTTCCTGCTGTAAGTAATAAATATGCTCTTGAAGGTCTATCATGCTTACCATTCTCTTCTGCTGTAGATAGTTCTTTGCATATGGGGACGGTATCTTTGCAAACATGTAGGGGGGAGGTGAGGGGAGAGCTGTAACGGAGGAATAAAGTGCTTTTGTCGGGGTCGACACAAGTGTCTTGATCTTGGGAAAGGCCACAGGTGTCTTGGCATCCCCATCCATAGTGGCCTACATATATTCCGGCGCCCCTTGCTGTAACTAACCCACAGGGTTGGGTTTTTGGGGCTCAGCCCAAACCTTGGGGTTACGTGTCCCTTGCTGAGGCGGACGGTGACTTCTGGTGGTGGCGACTGCTGGCTGCTGTTGGCGGCTGCTGCTGGTGGCTGAGCGGGAGGCTGAGGGGGTGAGGGAGGTTGAGGCGGAGAGGCTGAGCGAAGGGGCAAGCGGGAGAGAGAGGCTGAGGGAGGGGCTAGCGGGGGGGGGGGAGAGAGAGAGAGAGAGAGAGTTGTATTAATGTCTTCGGGAGGCCTTGCAGGCTATCAACAAAAAAACTCATACAAGCCGCTATGGCTGAAGCAAAGGGCTCGGTAAGACCCTTGTTGAGTGCTAGGCTAAGATAATAATCTCGAAGTCTCAAAATCTCTCGGAAACTCTCAAGAGACTCAAGTAGGTAGTGCGAAAGCTCCAAGGACATATTTAGGTCATGGTATCCTCGGATGAGACGCAAAGATGTCGTGTATCTTAGCTGTTGAGCTCTCTCTCGCTATGGCGGGGGGCATGGTCTCGAGCCATATCAAGGGTGACCTTGGGTATGTCGGTCTCTTCAGGGTAGAGCAACGACGGGCTGGACCTCTATCATGTACTCTGCTCTACGTCGTCTCCTCCTGCTGATGTCGGCTATCTCATGTCGCCCTCATGTCGGCTATCTCCCCCTCCTCTACCCCAGTGTGTCTTGGGGTGACTCGAAGGCATAGAAGTGGGTGATGTGTCTTTGTGTCCGATTGGTGTCTTGTGGTACTATCACCTCTTGCTATCTGATCTGGTGTAGTAGGGTCTCTCTGTGTCATCGCATCTCCATCAGAAAGAGGCCAACGCACACCTGGTTTTGGAAATGGATAAAACGGGAGAGTGGTCCAAACCCGTGTCCCTCTTGAAAGAAGCAATTGTAGCATCCTTGGATCTCATAGTAAGTGGGGCAAATGCATAGGAAGTGCTCCTCTATTTCCACTGCTGCCAGTGTGCATAGCTTGGAAACCTATTGCTCTCTAGGTGTGCCGCGGCCCTACCTACCTCCATCCTCAGCTGGTGAAATGAGACCTGCATCTATCCTATAGCATGTATGTCCTCTAGGTACTGGGGCCTAATGATCAGTCCCTCTTTTGATACTCTCAAGAAGTGGTCACGGTATAGTTGGATCTTGGTTGGGAAGTCTTGGTTCTCTGCCCAAGTCTGTGATGTACATGGCTGGAGTAGGTCTAATTGTAAGATATGGTTGATCTCATCTCATAGGATCTGGAGGGATGGGGCATCTAGACTATATTGAAAGGGGGGCAGGCGATCCGTCTTTTTTTTTTTTTGCAAAAAAAACTTCTATCACGTATGAATGAAAACCGTAGAGCAAGCTCAATGCGAAAGTACATCATGTCAATAAAAAAACATGAGAGAAATCAAAGCTAAAAACGAGCTAGCAAATAACCAGGGATGAGGCTGAAATTGCCAAGTCAACCCTGAGATAGAACTAGAGAAGAAAGGAGATCCCCTTCAAACTCTGAAGAAAGTGTTCCTCCTAGCAGAGGCTGCTCTCGATGACCCTTGCATACTCGCCCAGATGGTCATCAAGGTATGTATAGTGTCAGTCCAAGTACTTGCCAATATCTGAGAGGGGTGAACCTGGGATCCATCCAATGCCTCTATACATGTGGCTCTCCAAATATGCCAAGCTGCAATACTAGCTAAAATCACCCATGATGTGTCTACCGAAGCATGTGCAGCTTTGAAAGGAGTAAAAGCAACATCCTGTAGGGAACATGACTCTACTAAGTGTCGGCGAACCAAAAAAGCCCCATTTGAATCATGTCTCTTGAAAAAGACGTGAGGCCCCGTAAGAGAAAGCCAAACCACTGAACCCCAGGTCATGAAGAAGGGTGAAGTGTGGAAAATACATAATATCCTCGCAACACCCTTCCAAATCGTCTTTGCCTGTCTGCACCCCCAAATACAATGCTGAACTGTCTCAATCGGCAGAATAGCAACGAGGACATGTAGGGTTAGCCTTGAACCTGGACCTCCACAGGTTCACCGCAATCCCTCCATGAATAGAAAAGCAAAAGAAGAGAGTGATTTTTCTATTCCTGAGGGTTTTCCAGAGTCTCCTCCAAAAGTTTTTCTGCACATCTGCAGAAATGTGAAAGCTATCCCAATAAGGAGATCTAGAGGGCCTCCAAACTCTGCAACTAGCTGAAATCTCTTGGCATTTCTAATCGTGTAACGAAAGAAGGGGATGCTCTTCTCTCAGTGTCCTTCATCAATCCACTCCCACTCTCCAGGGTCCCATTGCAAACATGTGATAGGGACACCTCCATAGAGCCAAAGTCTCCATGAACCCGAAGCCAGAAGAAAAGGGACACATCTGAATGCCCTGATTACAAAACCATTTGGAGATGCGTGCAAATCAGAGTGTGTTGACCCCACTCTCAGCTAATTGCCTAGATGACTCCAATACCAACCTCAGTTACCTCCAGCTAGGTAAGGCCCACACCCTATGTAGAGATGTCACTTTTTGGAAGATGGCATCATTCTGCAGTGATGTCATAGTGAACTCTGCCTATATGATTAGGTGAGGAACCGATGGGTTAGTCATGATCATCCTAGACCCCATAGTCACTTGTAGCCTCTCGAATCTCCGCCACTCTGTTGTCGGTATGTCCAGAAGGGTGCTACATACATGGTTGTCGGTCTCGCGAGTGTATCAAAAAGCCATACCTTCATCGGGGGGACTTGGAAGTGTGCCTGGAAGCATTGACTCTCTAGCCGAGCTAGAGCTCTACCCTCGTGTGAGTTGTGCCCGAGCTCCATGTGTCATCGTGAAGACAGGCCCTACGAAAACTACCCCAAGCTAGGTATACAACTATACTATCTCCACTGGCTCTTCTCCATATGTGAAGTTGTGTTGCTGAAGTACAGCTCGTGAGGTGTTGAAGATCATAACCTTAGTCTTGCCAAGGCTGACAGTCAAGTCTCTCTCCCTACAAAACACCTCTAAGGCCTCGACTTGATAGACCTCCAGATGTGCGTACCCTCCCTCTAATTGACTCATATAGGCTCATCACACCCCAGATCATGACTCCCGGTATTTGCATCTCTTGAAGCCTTCGAATCAGGCGGGCTCAGCCGCTCATAGGATTGTGTCAAAAGCGTTCCGAAAGTCTACGAAGCAAGCATAGACTTTCATAGATCTAGATCACGCCTCCTCAAAATGATTGTTCATAAGGTGAAGATGTGGTCAAGGGTGGAATGCTGCCGTCGGAAACCAACGTGTCCCATGTGCCTCTGTATATGAGCTGGTCTCTTGCTCTAGCACCTATCCATATATCTTGGCCAATGTGTGGCCTATCATGAGTGTGCGGCAGTTCCCCGTGTCCATAAGGTCCCCTACTTTGTGTATCGGTACAACAGTAATGGTGCTTCAAGCAGGAGGGAAGCCATGGCATACTGCATGATTAAACATTTGTGCAAGGATCGGAGCCAAGATCCCCTGCCCAGTGTGCAAATTATTCTGTCCTCAACCCCTCATGATCCAGGGCTTTCCAGTTGTGGAGTCGGCATAGCGCAGCCTGCACATTCTATGCAGTGAACAAGGAGGATGTGGTGGGCCTGGGTAAGGAGGACAAGTCTAGTGGTGCCTGTATCGGGAGGTCGTAGAGCGAGGTCGCATATGTGTGCCAAACTCCTGGATGGGTGATGGGGATGGGAGAGTGTAAGTCAAGGACTGTACTTACGTTAGTACTTGTGAGGTGCTGCACAAGGACAGTCAAGGTTAATTCCTTATTGAATTTCAGCTTCAGTCAAGAGCTATGTTGTAAGAATTCAGTGTCGTATTATAACAGTGTATTGATCAAAAGCGGAGTACAAACAGGCAGCCAGGCCTTTTAAAGATTAGAATAGGCTGTTTTTACAAATTTGTATATGGGATAATACCTCAAAACCGTCACATGGCCTTCTAGCAGCCTAAAGTACAAAGTACTAACTAAAAAGCCAATTGAAAAGCCACTAAAGTATCCCTTTTGTTATAGGGGGGAAGTAGACTCCAGTTAAAACCACCCTCATCAGTATTTGGCACAATATTATCTATACACTGAGTGTCATCTGCGAGCAGGGTACAGAGGATTCCAGAGAGACCGCCGAAAGGTGTGAGCATTTCTACAAGCCTTGGCTTACAGGTATCACACAGATCAAGGTATCCACTGGTTCTATACCCCTCCTCTTGGCTGTTGGCATCTGCTTTTGGGGCACTCTAGGCAGTGAACTAAGACCTTGAGAGATGGACTACAGGATAGCCAGCACTTGTTTTTTAATGCCTCATGAATTGCTGAATTTATAATTTTCAAAGCTTCTGGAAAAAAAATGAAGAGTGCAGCCTAACCCTCGTAAGGGTAGTTTCTATGGCCCAAAATGAAATCTAGAGGCCTAATCCCTCGTTGACGTAACCTTTGATATGGCGGCTTCAAGAGAAGATCAATGGGGGCATGGTCTGACATGGGATCCTGGTCAAAAGCTAGGTCGAACCACCCTCTGCATGGCCCAATCGGCTGAATTAAAATGGTCCAATCGCTAAAGGACATCATATCTACTTTTTCCCAAATAAAAAAACAAGGCTGCCATGCATACATGGACTTGGGCTCTCAGCAAAGGCTCCTTGCCTTAGATGTAGAAAATTAATTGTTACTAGGGCCCTTGCTCCCGACGGGGGAAGGGGGGGGGGGCTTCTGTGAAGGAAGGATCAAACATGGGTTCCTCCCCAGACTAAGATGAGAGCCGATCATGTGGAGCTAGCTTTAGTGATGGCTTAGGGCATCCACTAGGCTACTCGGGTTACAAACTGAATTCAAGAAGAATGTTGAGTTGGATGCAACCTTGCCATTTAACCTAGTATAAGATGTGGTTTTATATCATGTTTCTTGATTCGACACACGTGTTTAAATCTTTTTTGTAGTCAACCATTTGAATCTACTTGCCTACAATATTAGCTCATTATATGTGAGGTACCTTATTGAACAAGTAAACACATGGTGAAACTCCATCTCATGGGCCATTTTATTGTATGATATGTTGTGTTTCTCAACCCTTTTACTAATAAGGCTCTATACCATTTTTGTTCGATGGGTCATAGATCCTAACCAGTTGCTTGTCATGGCTCAATGGTGGATGGACACTTCAACACCTAGTGTGGGATCCCAAAGAATGGCAATGGATTGGTTTGCTATCTTCCGTTCTTCAACTATAGAGGAATGCAAAACAAGGCCAGCTTCAAAGCCTGCAATGGATACCCACACAGAGAGCACATTGGGAGACCTATGGCATTTATTTGCCCATGTACCCAAGCTGAACATACATAAAGGATCATTGTTTGCACAAGCATGGTATATAGAAATTTCTCATTAACCAATTCCAAAGATGTGTCTTCCTGCACTTATTTTGGAAGCTATACAAAGCTTCCAAACCTCCCAGAATCCTCCTCTCCACACATGCATCCCATTTGTAGTTTCTTGTAAATTCCAGCCCTAGATATTTATATGTGTTGAATATATATATATATATATATATATATATATATATAGAGAGAGAGAGAGAGAGAGAGAGAGAGAGAGAGAAGGAGAAGAGAAGGAGAAGAGTTTTCTACGTCGTAGGAACAATCCCAAGGAGCCAGTCTGACTCATCCGGCGCGATCCCGGGGGATCGAACACACACACCCAACGACATGAGCCAGAGCCTTAACCACCAAGACCCACGCGGGTTTTACAAAACTTGGTGGGGAAGGATGGCTTATACACGGAAGGAGAAGAGTTTTTTACATGTCATATCAAAATGTGCCCACAAGAGAGAGAGAGAGACAGAGAGAGAGGTAGGTTAGTAGAGAGGAAGCTGAGAGTAGATTGGGACAACATGTCATATCAAAATGTGTCCACAAGAGTGAGGGGGGAAGACTTACATAGTCCCTTCCAAATATCCCCACTTGTGACCCCTATAACATCCTCGTTTGCCCCTAGGGCTATCTCTAACTTAGTCCATTGTGGATCCTTCATTACAGCATCCCTTCTTGAGGAGATTTGCCTCAAAATGTCAATTGCGGCTGTCATAAAAGGAATGCTTAAACAACAATGTGCTGTTGAGCAGCCTCACAGATTATCCAGAACAGCGCGTGCTGCTGATCAGCCTGGCAACAGACTAGGGTATGCTTGCACAATGTTCCCTGGCTGCCAAGAATTTTTAATGCTTCGATAATCCCTCAAATTTGATGAAGTACTTAGTGTATACCTTGTTATAGAGTACTTGGTCTCATAAACCCACAATGGGCTTGAGGACTAGATGACATGGCCTTCTTCATCCATAGGTGGCGATTCAGGGAGAACAGGCACATTCTAGCCCACATCCGGTTTTTAGTAGTGAGACATGAAAACAATTGTGGATCCTGGAGGAAGGTGGTAACTCTAACTGATAAGCTACCGCCTTGACCCTATGAATGATTCTGTAAGGACCATAATACCGACGAGCTACTTTGTGTTGGTGAGACATATTGATTCTTGTGGAGACTTAGATACACATAGTCCCCTTCTTTGAGCAATAGGTACCTCCTATGCTCATGCGCATATTTATTGGCTTGGCTTGGGCTTCAAGAATGTTCTACTCTACTTCTATGGGAGAAAAATCAATGTCAAGACTGATCACAAGACACTTCGATCTTCTCTAACCAAAGAGGCAGTTGGCTTGAGTGCAGTCTTATGACTTTGATATTGAGTAATAGGTCCGCATGACATTGAAAAATGGGTATTAGCAATTAGTCGAAGGGAGTGCGATGGCCGATTGACTTAGCTTTGCAAAGGGCATCGAATTAACCTAAGCGATTCGTGGAGAAATAAATGCTATTCATGGAGAACTAGTGCAAGGAGGCATGCAAGGGCTGAGTTGGCTCCCCTTCGTTGTGTATTTCAACAGTAGAAGACGGGGGTGCAAGCCCTCTCGTTCCTTGCCCGCAAGCTTCCTGCCTAGCTACCCTGCTCCTAATTGAACGGCTCCCTGCTCTTTGCTCAACACCCGACGTATAGTCCGTACGACCTACAAGTACCATCGCTGCTCTTCCGTACAATTCGTACCTTTCGCTTGTAGTTCGTCCGGACAGCCATACAGCAGCCCACGCTGCTGTCCGTACGCCCGTACTAGTGACGAAGCTCCAGCCATACAGCCTGTCGTACATCAGCCCGTGAACAGCCGTATAGCGTCTGTACGCTGTACGGATTTCGGGTTTGTCGTACAGCCATACGTGTAATCCATACAGTAACAGACGCTGTACGGATTTCGGGTTTGTCGTACAGCCATACGTGTAATCCATACAGTACATGCGCTGATTGGCCGTACACTCCTGTGTCAGCCAGCCGTACAGAGATGCACCAGTCAACCGTACGTCCGTACAACACCACCAACCTCTACCTCCGTACAACAGCAGCAGCAACCGTACACTCGTACAGCAAGAGCCGTACATCCTTACATTTCGTCCGTACACAGAGCTTCGTACAAGTCGCCGTACATAGCCCATACATTGTACGGATTTCGTACTGACAGTTCTGTACAAGTTGAGGAGCCCGTACTTTGTGCAGAGTTTTTCTTTGCAGGTGGACTTTGGAAGGTGTTTTCTCATAGGCATTTGCGCAGAGAACCATTGTTTGGTTTGCATTTTGGGAGCTTTTGCATTTTTTGCAGAGAATTGCATAAATTTGGGGCTTTTAGTTGATTTGCCCCTTTCAAGTGCAATTTCTTGCAGAAATTTGGGGCTTTTGCAGGCAGAGTGCAATTTGTGCAACATTTGGGGTTTTCAGACCATTTGTCCTCTTTTGTATGCAATTCCCACAAGAAATTGGGGCTTTTGCATTTGGGTTGCAATTTTGCAGGTAAAAGAGCATTTTGGAAGTTTGCAGACAGTTTTGGACTCAGTACGAGTCAAATTGCAGACTTTTGCCACCTTTTGCAAATTCTATTTGCAGATTTTTGGGCATTGAGCAGAGCATTGTGGTGCATTTTGAGCCTTTGACAGGCTGTGACAGTATTTGACACTGTGGGCATATCTTTCTTTGCAGATTTTATTTGTGCATCTTACATCCCAGGAAGGGATTTTACTTGTTCAGTTTGCTGTATTTCTGAGTTTATCCGGCAAAAATGGCACAGAATAACTCAAATGAGGTGTTCGGGGTTCTCACACAAGAGGATAAGTTGGATGGCACCAACTACTGATTGTGGAGTTTCACGGTTCGAAATATCTTAGTTGGCAAAAATCTTTGGGATTATGTCAATGGAGATGAAGAAAGACCAGATACAACGCCTATACCTATCACTCCTACAGCTGGAGGCAGGGGTAGAGGTACAAATACAGCACAAGTAATTGGAGCAGCCGCTCCAGGAGCTCCCACAGCAAAGCAGAAAAGATGGGACTCTAGAGATGCACAAGCTCTTTCAGTAATTTCTCTTTCTGTCAAGAGGTTCATTATACCTCATATTCGGTTATGCAAGACATCTATGGCAGCTTGGGTAATACTGGAGAGTATGTTTGCAGCAAGAAACGATGCCAGAGTTTCCTTTCTGAAGCGAGAACTTTCCCATACACATATGGAGGAGGGAGATTCCATGAATTCTCACCTCACGAAGCTTCAGGATCTCAGGGAACAATTGCTGAACATTGATGAAGTCATTCCGGATTCAGAGATGATCTCCACCACTATGAACTCTTTTCCTGAGTCCTATCTTGGTTTCCACACCTCGCTGAATTTGTCATTGAGGGGGGGCAGCAATCCTCTCTCCTTTCACGAGTTGGTAGGACTTCTGTTGCAGGAAGAACAAACACACAAAAATATGGCAACCCGGGTTGGCGAGCATGCTATGCTCTCTAACTTCAAGCCCAAGGGTAAGGGGCAGCATAAGCCACATGCCCATCAGCCCACACCCACACATCAGCATAAAGCTGATTCTGGACAGCCTTCTTATAAGGCACAGGGTGATACAAACAAGCAGAAAAAGAAGGGCATCTGTCATTACTGCAAAAAGCCAGGTCATTATATTGGAGAGTGCAAGAAGCGCATAGCCAAAGAAAAGAAAAGGGATTCCGGTATGGCTGTATCAGATGCATTAGGTCCACATTGCCATGATGGAGGAAAAAATTCTCTATCCTTGTTTGCCTCTAGGCACCTTAGGTGAGGAAGGCAAGACACTTTAGACCAGCACATGCATCAATGGACACACATTGTGAGATTATAGCCAACCATGCATCATGGCATATTTACATATCTAGATGCACCTAGGCACATGATGGTGCCCATGTCAACCCATCTCACGTATTTGGAGACTTTGTACACATTTTGATGGTCAGTTGGTCGACTATGTCGGGGTGTTCAATTCTTTTGCCAAGAGGGGGAACTGGAGAGGTTGTCCCTTCTTCTCGAAGGTCACTACAAGTTCGAGGCCACAAACAAATCCACACCCACATATACTTGAGCATCCTTTGATAGAGGTCTGAGTGTTGAGTTTCTATCAAGATGAAGGGAAGACCCAACCATGACAAACGCTAGTACTAAAGGAGAACGCGAATAAAAAAGTAGTCCACATTGACTTCATTCAAGCTACAACTGCTTGTGAGACTATACGATTTCATTTTAGTCTCTTCCCAAAGGGTGTTTTAAGTGAAAAATGCATAGACAAGCTAAGCTGGGCAACACACCACTTTAAGATAGAAAGAATTTATCACAATATCTACTAGCCGCATGGATGAGAACTTCAAAGGTTAAATTTTCATGTCCACAAATATGGCAGGAACATATATTTAGATAAATCCAAGAACATGCCCAAAACTCATCCTTTGAAAACACATTACAATGTATATTTTCAATCTCCTGACAATTACTCTCATGGTCAAAATCCGTGACCCATCATGCATAGTAAAGACTAGCTACTATGATGACCACCACCATCATCAACGATGGGTATGATCTATAGTATAAACATATGCTCTCATAGCATTGGGTATATATGATCATAGTATACATATATGCTTACAAACACACCTACACAACAATGCATATTTCAACATCCATTTATACAAAAGTCTTCATGTTGTATCCATTGATTCGGATATATCAAGATTATCTATCTATTTCCCGATTCAATCCGGTGAAAGAGGATCTGGGAAGTTCGGCACCAGCAATCAAAAAGATTCTGGAGCAGTATCGGGCTCGAGTACGGGTTTCCCAGTCATGGTGGCATTTGAGGTTCTGTCAGGTTTCCAAAGGTGAAGGGCAAACTCAGCCATGACAAAGGGTAGCACTAAAGGTAATCTAAATTTTTAAATGTTAATTAAGTTAAAATCTTTATAAGCACACTTCCGGTAGCAAACACATGTTAGAAATTAGCATCTCTTTGTATCAACATTCTCACTTCATATATTTCTTTTATACAGAGACACATCAGAGTCCGGAGCGCCCACTACTAGTAGTCAGTGGGGGTATGCATGGAAGTCTGCCTACAGAGATGAGATGAGGGATACAGGAGGAGTTCAAGGGTCAGGAGGAGTCGCAGTCCTTTTGGAGGCCATCTCAATGGAGCAGAGAGATGCACATTCCAGGTTTCTTTGGATCCGGATTCGGCACATGGACACTCGAGATTTCTTTATTGCAATTCGGTAATTCCCCCCTGAGACCTCCCACTTTGCAAGAGATATTCGAGGTGAGGAGGAGACATCTCCATTTGCTGCTCTTTATCGGTCCATTGTTGACTTCTCTAGCTGTGGAGAAGTCCTCCTAGTTGGGGACTTCAACGTGAGGACATGCGCTCATCAAGCACCACTCCTCAACTTCAGGAATGATTCCACTCTACTCCCAGACATTGACCTTGAGGAGGCAAGTATGCTATGGGTTTCGACTGACAGACGAGGACCGTTCACATCTTGTTGCAGCCAACTTGGTTGAAGAGCACTATGCCTTTTTGACTTGCACTTCAGATTTTTTAGTGGGTAGTTCAGATACTACAGCCACTAATGATGATGACCCATATGCTTTTTTGACTTGCAATTACGATCCTTCAAAGGATGAATGCTCTTTTAGTGTTGATGAGACACTACATGGTATTTTGATAGTGGTGCTTCAAAGCACATCACTTCCAAGAAAAATCTGTTTGTAACTTTGCATTCTTCACCCACCAACAAGAAGGTCACTTGTGCAAATAATTCTTCTCATTCAGTATGTGGAGTGGGAAATATTATTCTCACATCCACTGATGGCACAGATTTCAGAATTTCAGATGTACTCTATGTGGCAGGTATAAAGAAGAATTTTCTTTCAGTGTCCTCACTCAATAGGGGAGGATTTCAGGTTGTTTTTGATGATGACAAGTGTGCAGTCAGAGACAAAGAAAATGAATATGCTTTGAGATTGTCTAGCACTTTGTATCGGGGTCTTTTTCTTTTTTTTTTTCATGAAAAAGACTTCTATTAAGTAAGAACAAAAACCCGCGAGAGCAAGCTCAAAGCGGAATACATCATGAAATCATGAGGATAATAAAAAACCCCCTCAGGGTGAGGTGGAAAGAAACCAAGGCTGAGGCTGAAAGTGCCATCTCAACCCTGTAGTAGATTCAGAGAAGAAAGGAGAATCCTTCCATTCCCTGAAGAAAGAAGCCCTCCTAGCTGAGGCTGCACGGGAGTCCCCCTGCATACCCGTCCATATCGGGGTCTTTTTCAGCTTGATTTATATGAAAAAAGATCCCATCTTGCATTATCAGTTAGCACTCCCACTGCTGCAATGCACAATGCGGAGTTGTGGCATGCTAGGTATGGGCACATGAGCTATGGCAGCTTAATGACACTTCAGAGGCATGATATGGTTGAAAATGAGACAGGACTCAAGGTGCAGACACTTCGCACAGATCGAGGGGGGGAGTACATGTCTCATGAATTTGAGACATTTCTGAAAGAAAAAGGCATTATGCATCAGCTTACAGTGAGGCTTACACCTCAACAGAATGGCAAAGCTGAGCGGAAGAATCGCACCACCATGGAAATGGATAGATGCATGCTCACAAGTAAGAAGTTGCCTCACAGGTTTTGGTTGGAAGGCCTCATGTGTGCCAACTATATTTTAAATCGGGCTCCTACAAAGGCTTTGAAAACAATGACTCCCTATGAGGCATGGCATGGGAGAAAGCCTTCAGTGGACCACTTCAGAGTTTTTGGTTGTGTTGCATATGCCCAAGTGCCTGTGGAGTTCAGACACAAGTTGTCAGATAAGGCACTAAAATGTCACAAAGCAAAGGCTATCGTCTCTACAATCCTGCTACACGCAAGATTTTTGTCAGTAGAGATGACATATTCTGTGAAAATTCTGCACATACAAATGCTGAATTTCAAATTGTGGCCTCTTCAGATGATGTGTTTGAGGGGATGCTTTCTATAGCATTTGGTTCCCCCGCTGAAAATCAGAATTTACAGCAACCTCTGCCAGTTCCACAAGTACAGATTCAGCCCCCAGCTGAATTGGTACAACCCAGGGTGTGGATGAAGTTGTCAGGCAAGAAATTCAAGAGATACAAGCAGCCAAAACAGTCCCGCATTGGCTGCTTCATATTCTCAGGGAGAGTAGGCTTGAAGCTCCATTGCCTGGCAGAACTCGTAGTGCAGTAAGGCACATGGAGGGAGCTCATTCAGTTGAATCAGCTTATGCAGGTACTCTTCTTGATGAGGAGGAGCCTGAGACATTTGAAGAAGCAAAAGATAATGTGCATTGGATGAATGCCATGCACGATGAGTTGGAGTCCATTAATAAAAATCAGACTTGGGATGTTGTGGATTTGCCACTAGGCAAAAATGCCATAGGTACACGGTGGGTTTTCAAAGTCAAAAGAAAGCCAGATGGGTCTGCTGATCGGTACAAGGCAAGGCTGGTTGCAAAAGGATATGCTCAGAAAAAGGGCATAGATTATGAAGAGACTTTTGCTTCTACATCCAGGATGACAGCCATCAGGTCAGTTATAGCCATGGCTGCAAATTTTGAATGGAATGTTCATCAGTTGGACATTAAAACAGCTTTCCTTAATGGAGACTTGTTGGAAGAGGTCTATGTCAAACAACCTCCGGGCTTTCAAATTTCAGAAAATGCACTTCAGGTATGCAAGCTGAATAAAGCTTTGTATGGGCTGAAACAAGCCCCACGTGCATGGTATGCCAAAATTGATGCCTTTCTGACCAGCAAGGGGCTGCATAATAGTCCAACTGAGAGCACCCTCTACATCAAGAAGGATGGGGGGGATATTTTGGTCATCATTCGTTATGTAGATGACATGCTGCTCACCGGATCAAATGAGGAAGTAATTGCAGATTTCAAGGCCCAATTGAAAGCTACATTTGATATGTCAGACTTGGGCTTGTTACATTTCTTTTTGGGGATCCAGTTTATTCAAGAGAAACGTGGCATTGTTATGTCTTAGTCCAAGTTTGTTCAAAAGCTCTTGGACAGATTCAACATGCATGATTGCAAGCCTATGTCCACTCCCATGGAGCCGGGGCTGAAGCTTACAATGCATGATGCGGGTGAATCAATTGATGTCACACTCTATAGTCAGGTTGTTGGATGCCTCATTTATCTCTGCAATACACGACCTGATATTCAGTTTTCAGTTTCTCAGGTGAGCAGGTATATGCACAGCCCAAAGATTATGCATTGGCAAGCTGTAAAACGCATCCTCCGTTACTTGCAAGGTACAAAGTCTTTTGGCTTGATGTTTCCCAGGGGGGGTGACTTGCAGATGCATGCTTATAGTGACTCAGATTGGGCTGGAGACTATGATACTAGGCAATCCACCAGTGGGAATTGTTTCTTTCTAGGACATGCTTGCATTTCTTGGTTGAGCAAGAAACAGTCTACAGTGGCTACCTCCTCATGTGAAGCTGAGTACAGGGCAGCTTTCACAGCGACAGTTGAATGTGTTTGGCTGCGTCGTTTATTTGCTGATCTTCATCTTTCATTGGAGGGTCCTTCTCCGATTCTCACTGATAGTCAGAGTGCTATAGCAGTGGCAAAGAATCCTGTGTTTATGCTCGCACGAAGCACATTGAGGTTCACTATCACTATGTTAGAGAGAATTTGCATGCAGGAGAGATCAGTATGATCTATGTGTCAACACATGACAATGTTGTTGACATCTTCACCAAAGCACTTCTATGTGAAAAGTTTGAGGCATTTCGCATTGCCCTGAACTTATCTCCTTTTGGTGATTGATCATTTCCTTGTACATGACATTGGCACTGTAGGGGGGTGTTAGAATTATCATAATAATTCAGCAGTGACCAATGTAATGTAATAAGTAGGTTAGGGGCACTTTTCCCTCATTTAGAGGTTCTCCCCCCTAACCTCAGTTAGCTCACTAACTATGGTTAGTGAAGGATAAGGTTTTGTCACTTAGACAAAACCCATCCCACTCCTTGTATTAGTCACTTCTTCTATTGCAAGCACTACGTTCAGCTCTCTTGCTTCCTGCTCTTTCACTCTCTCATTTCTAACAAACTCTGGATGCAAGCATTATTAAATTTTTACTTGCCTTTTTCCTTCACTTAGATTGTTGTTTGTATTATGCATGATTACCACATCTACAAGAGGAACTGTATATACACCTACATGAATAGATGAACATGAAATCATTTAGCCAAGTACTCATTTTGATTTGCATGGAAGGCTTAGGTCTTGAGCTTATAGATAGTATTTTATTTGTTAATGCTTGCTTTATTGTTTAAAATTTTGTGTATAGAACTTGAGTAAATGTTTCTCAATGCTACAGGGCCTAGTAAAGCTTGCAGATTTTGGAGTTGCAACCAAACTGACAGAAGCAGATGCCAATACTGGGGAAGTGGTTGGAACTCCATATTGGATGGCTCCTGAGGTACTGCGTGGTGCAAGCATCATGCATTCATTGCATAATTTAATTATTATTATTTGATTAATATATTAATCATTGCAAGGACGAAAACAATTGGGTTATAGATCAATAAAGTCGTTGTCTTCTAAAAAGAAACCCATTTATTTGTTTTCTATTAGATTAGGACACTGAACTATGTGCCATTCCTGCTTTAATTCAATCAGCATTTCTTCCCTTCTCCTTTTTTGTGTATTGCAGAGTTTTTGTGCCTTTGCCTTGCCTCTTTTCGGATGGCATTTTCTTTGCCTCGATTTTAGGAAGCACTACTGAAATGTGTTGGCAGCATGCAAATTTTAGAAATGATACCTATAAGTCGTGGCTTTTTGTACTCCTGTTTCCTTGTTATTGAAACTTTTTCGTTGGCAGGTCATAGAGATGTCAGGTGTAAGTGCAGCTGCAGATATTTGGAGCATGGGGTGCACTGTGATAGAGTTGCTGACGTGTATACCACCATATTATGACTTGCAACCAATGACTGCATTCTTCCATATTGTTCAGGTTTGAGACATGAAGGATTAATGTTGGTCAGATTCTTTGCTGTTTCTGATTGAGTGCTATCTTCTTATGCGGGATTTTGCTTGTGTGTGTGTGAGTGTGAGTGTGTGTGTGTGTGTGTTTGTGAGTGGAGTGCGTGAGAGAGAGAAAGCTAGCTGCTGGTGAGAGAGAAGGTGTGCACGTCGCATGTGCATGTACCTGTACCTGTGGTGCGATTTTCTGATGAGCGTAGCGGCTAATGGTGTAAAGCAACGACGAGAGAGGGTGTGAGGTGTACGCCGCTCTGCTGTTCGTCCTCGCCAGGAACCCTGCGCAGCCCCGTCCGTACATCTGTACAATTCCGTACGTCCGTACGAATATCTGCGTCGGTTCTGGTTCTCCTCTGCAAAGTCCCGTACATAGCCCCGTACCTTTTGCGTTGTCGTCCTTTTTCCTGCAGGTCTTTCCGTACATTTGTCCATCCTTCCGTACAAGCCAGTCTTCCCGTGCCTTGTCCGTATCTCCGTACAGTCAGACTTCTCTCCGTACAGCCCGTGTGTACCTCAGCACAGTTCGGCGTCGTCCGTACAATCTCGTACTTTTTGCCGTACAAGTCTTGGGTTTTTTGCTCCGGTGTTTTCCCGTACAGTCCTGTGTTTCCGCCAAAATCTTACCTTTCGCTCTGATATCTCCTTACCAACTATACTCTTTTTCTCCTCTCTGTGGGCTTCTTGTGGATATTTCTTTGGGATTGGTTTTTTTGGCTTCCACTACCCTTTTACAGGTACTTCATTCCTGAGTTCCCTTTCTTACAAAGTCATGGCAGAATATTCATATGAAAAAACGTTTCAAAAGGAGCGTTCAGTTCCCTGCAAGAAGCAAAAGCAGGTTGAGGGTCAGCATGACCCGATGCATGATACTCTTGAGGCTCAACTGGTATATGATGTCATGCATGAAGGATTTGCAGATACGAGGAAAGAGTGGAAAGACTCGGTTCCTTTAGTTGGCCTCATGGTGGAGGCAGATGAAATTGTGGATCCAGTCAGAGAATATGCTAAGAATGTAGTCATATTATTTTTTCCAGGCCGGATGCCACCTACTGCAGAGATAGGCAACTGGTTGACACGCACACTGGCTGGCTCGTTTGCTCGTAAAGTACACTATGCAGCCAAGGGCTTTTTTGAGGTTATCATGGTGGATGAGATACACAGACAAATGCTTTTGGAACATTCACCTCTCTTTTTTAGGCAGCAAATGGTGCATGTATTGCCATGGTCTCCCACAAGGGATTTTCAGGCTTTAATCCGACATAGATGCCCGGTGTGGGTTGAAGTTGTCGATTTCCCACAATGTATGGCCTCACTTTTGCCTAAAATTGCAGCATCTTTAGGTAAAGTGGTCTGCCCACCACGGCCAAATGGCAACTCAAACATATTTTGCATTCTCTGGGATATTGATAATCCCACACCGGACTCTTATTCAGTCACGGTGAATAATGTGAACATGGGAAGTGCTTTTTATAAACTCAAATGGGGATTATTTGCAGGGGCTTGTTTTGAGTGCAAAAAGTTTGGACACATTGTCACGATCTGTGACGCATTCCTTTCTCTATTTCTAGACTTATGGATGGTTTGATGAATGGACACTTGTGGAAGGGTATGCCCTTTCGACGGGACACTTCCTAATGAGGCATAACCCTTCACAAGAGACACTCTATTGAAGAGACATTCCTATTGTAATGAATCCTCTCATCAAGGGTCACACCCTTCACAAGGGGTACACACCTCTTCATGCACATACCCTTTGGAGTACACACCTTTTCATGTGTAACTCTTCACTCTCTATATAAGAGAGGCCCAATTGTATGGATGACACACAACATCTACACTACAGACATTCAAGCAATACAATTATTCCTTGTTCTCTGCTATCTCAGTCTCCTTTCTGTTCCTTAACACATTTCTAAATATAGTAAATCTAGGATTTCTTACAGTGGTATCAGAGCAAAATTTGCTCCTGCCTGTAGGAAATGCCCCCCACCTTCTAGCGCCGATCTGATACATCTTTTCTGCTAGAAGGTTATCTGTGCACATTGTGCATGGAAGAGATGGAGAGGATGAGCGTAAAAATTTTTAGCGCCAAACCTGCCTAAAGTCATCTATGGCCTCTCCATCTCCCACACATCACGAGTTGATGTGAATGGACACGACAAAAATCGTGTCTTTTCAAGTGCTTGGGCTGTCCCAAAACCAAGGGACGCACCTTTTCCACCATGGGACACACCTTTTGATGACGAGTCTCGACTCCTCACTCAAGGGACACACCCCATCGTGGACAAAAAGGACATACCTATTCATGTAGGGACACCCCTTTTAAAAACAGGGACACACCCCTTCATGAAAAGGTGCAACTATTCCAAGGGTCACACCCCTTCGAATAGGCACACCTTTTAGGCCCCAAGTGCCTACAAAAGGGTACCTAGAGGGGTAAAAAGGGAAAAAATAAACCCATCCCCTTAGGATTACCCTAGCTACCTAGGGTTAACTAAACCCCCCGTTTAATTTTTGGGGCAACTAACCCTTTAGGCAGTCCCAACGAAAAGTTGCAGCCTCTTCCCCAACGAAAACTGCCCCTTACGGATTTCCTTGCAGCCCTGCGCAGCACCAGCCTGCACCGTACGGACCAGCCTGCACCGTACGGACTTACCTACAGCTTGCGCCAGCCCTCGCTCTCGCCGTACTGCCTGCGCAGCCCTGCGCCATACAGCCTGCGCAGCCATCGCCGTACTGCCTGCCCAACCTGCGCCGTACAGTCCGCCAGCCTGCACTGTACAGTCCGCCCTGTGCCGTACAGTCCGCCAGCCCTGCGCTGTCCTGCCCGCAGCCCTGCGCCATACTGCACGACCAGCCCCTGCGCAAATCAATTGGCCTCGCCAGCCCCCCCTCCTGCGCAGTCCTTGCCAGCCAAGCCTTCGCTCCTGCCTTTTCCTGCGCAGTCCAGCCCTGGGAAAATGCTACGAGCTTCGCCATCAACAGCCTGCAGCCCCCCCTTGTTTCGCCATCTTTGTCCTGCCAAATCAGCACCAGTTGCAGCTCCTCGCGCAATGAAGACCGCCTGTTAACAGCCCGGACCGATCTCTCCTCGCAAAACACTGCAACATGGATCTCCGGACAGCGATTTGCAGCCTTCTTCTACGCAACAATTTGGCAGATTAAATTATTGCCAGGTGGAGTCTTTCCAATCAGCTTTTAAGGATTCTCTTGCCATTAACAAGTTACAGCAAATGAAGGAATCTACCTTAAAGCATGGAAACCCCTGGTAATTCACCCGGCATTTCAAGGACACCTCAGGCATCAGCTACCACACAATATCGTGTTCAAATTGCACAGCCAGCCCATTTCGGAGCCTTTGCATCTTGGGTCTTCTGTGTCACGTGCCCTCCTAGTGATTTGGACCACATCCTCTACCTTCTGCGTGAGGCACCTCAGTTGCATTACTTCCTCAGCACAGTACAGGTTGTGTTCCACGAGACACGAAGATACCCAGAACCCGATATTCCTCAAGAGTTTGCTGTCCATCTTTGGAGAGAATTTTACCCCTCACCTTCGGCATCTCCAGGGTACTCTCCACCTCCTTCAGCCCCCAGATATCCTCCTCTATAGGTTGTACCTTCTCCAAGTCAGTATTTACACTCTGAAGGCACTCTTTCTCCTGGATATCCTCCATTTCCGACAGCAGCTCCCTATCCCTTCTCAGATCCGTGGACTCTGCAACCTACTCTTGTCCTCTCACGAGCAGTAACACCACTTTCGGCATCCCCAGTGTTCCCTCAGACAGGACCTCCTTTACCAGACTTCCACGGGTGGTTCCATCCTGCCTCGCCTGCCCCCTCCAACATGAGCAACCTCAGGGAGCAGCCCGAATCTTCTTCCAGGAATGGTACAAACTAGAGCACAAGTTCGCGCTTTTCTTACGGGGATCTCCGATATGTCGCAACGCTCGCGTGAAGTCTCTCCAGAGATCAAAGAATCAAGTCCAAAAAAGACCCCTGAAGTCAACGTACAAGGCGAATCACTATTGCAACTTCAAATATCCCAGCTTCAGGACAGCATCTCCGACTTGGTCCAGAAAGTTCAACAACTTCAAGATTCTCGAAGTACCGCACATACAGAGGATGACGTGATGCAACTAGACGACTATGCGGATTCATTCCCACCAGAGGTAGAAAACACTGAACTACTTGCCCTCTACCATTTACTTTAAGCTTCCAAAACTAAAAGACTTGACATCAAACTTCCGGAAGCCTACACTGTCAGGGATCATATGCGAAAAGCACAAGAGCGGTATCAACGGTCTGCCAACAAACATAGACGTCACCTGGAATTTAACACTGGTGACATGGTGCTATTATTTGTAGCCCCACATCGCTATAAGACGGTTAAGTCTGTGTTTCCTAAGTTGCGACCAAGATACTATGGACCTTTCCGGATCGTCAAGAAAAATTCACCTTTAAGTTACAAATTGGAATTACCACCATCATGAGGTAAAATCCATCCAACATTTCATATTTCTTGGCTAAAGACATACATTCCAGGCGATGAAGCAGTTCCTTCTGCAGGTGATTATGTCCCAGAAATCGAAGACGATTATGTTCTCCTTATTCCTGAGCGTATTCTGGACCATCGACAGCGAGAGACTCGACATCGATTTATCACGGAATTCCTTGTTCTTTGGCGAGATCTGGACGACTCTGACGCTACTTGGCAGTCTGATGAAGACTTACAGCAGTACCTTGACATTTTACAACAGATTTTCAGAATTTACAGTGATATTTTCTACATCAGTTCATTATCTCCACCAGGGTCTTCTTTTGAGTGGGAGGGGATGTCACGATCTGTGACGTATTCCTTTCTCTATTTCTAGACTTATGGATGGTTTGATGAATATGCACTTGTGGAAGGGTATGCCCTTTCGACGGGACACTTCCTAATGAGGCATAACCCTTCACAAGAGACACTCTATTGAAGAGACATTCCTATTGTAATGAACCCTCTCATCAAGGGTCACACCCTTCACAAGGGGTACACACCTCTTCATGCACATACCCTTTGGAGTACACACCTTTTCATGTGTGACTCTTCACTCTCTATATAAGAGAGGCCCAATTGTATGGATGACACACAACATCTACACTACAGACATTCAAGCAATACAATTATTCCTTGTTCTCTGCTATCTCAGTCTCCTTTCTGTTCCTTAACACATTTCTAAATATAGTAAATCTAGGATTTCTTACACACATGGCTTCACAGTGTCCAATGAATCAGCATAAAATGCCTCATATCACTTTGCCGGTTCAAATGCCTACCAAGGATGCTCCTACTCCAGTTGCAAATAAAAACAAAGGCAGTAGACAGCTTTTTGGAAGTCGGGATAAAGGCAAAGCTCCAGTGGCTCCCAATGGGAATCTCTCTTCACATTCACCTCCTGCTTTTCAATCCTTGACCAAAGGACAGAAACCTCCAATTGATGGCTGACAAAGTCCAAGAAAAGTTATTTCTGCTCGAAGAATTCCACACCCCCGCACTTGGAATGGTGCATCTTCTAGTGGAAATACCCTAGAGATAAATACAGGAATTGGGATTACATGCGCTGTAGTAACAGCCAGCAGAACACTCTTCCCTGAAGAAGAGGTTGCTGCTTTGCTGTCTACTTCTCAGGTGGCTACTTCTTCTCAGGGACGAGGCCTTGACCCTGAGATAGAAATGCAAGGCTGACCTCATAAATTTTGCTGCTGTACATAGTTGTTATATTACTATAAATATCTGTACATATGACTGCTCACATCAAATGTTTTACACTCAATGTCCAGGGGATGTGTGACAGTAGGAAATGGAAATCTATGTGGCTGTACATCAATAGATTTCAGCCTGACATAGTGGCATTACAAGAACACAACCAACATGTCTATGCAGGCAAGACAGGACACTACTGTGGATATGATATTTTCTATGCTGGGGAGCACTCTTTCTCAGGGGTAGCCCTTCTGATCAAACATGAGCTTAAACCAGTTATTGCTTTAAATGGCAACAAAGGCAGATGGCTTGTTCTCCAATGCATTAGTAGAGGAGAGGTGTTTGAATTTGCTTCTGTTTATGCACCTCAGTCCTCTAGAGAAAGAACTGCAATTTGGGATGCCATGCAACAATATCCGTGGAGATATCATGCCTACATATGTGGGGATTTCAATAATGCTCCACAACAGGGTGACAACACCTCCAGACATGACCATATGTTATCTTCTGAAAGGCATGCATGGTCTCAATTGCTATTGCATCTGGATTTGGTTGACCTTTGGAAGGAATTGCAGCCTTTGTCACTGGGCTACACATTTCAACATAATGCTTTTTCTTCTTATCAGGCACATCTAGATCGATGGTATAGTGTAGCTCCACAACAAAATGGGGATTTTACATGCAAAATGTGGATTGACTATGCCTTTGTGCATTCAGACCATGCACCTCTATGGTTGCGGTTATCCTTTCATAATATGCCAGATGATAGATTGCCACAAAGGAGACATCTAATCATAAACAATAGCTATTTGCAACATGCTGATTTCAAGGCAATGGTTACTGAAGCATCTCATTGTTTGTCCTCTAGCAGCCATATTCATATTGATGGTGCCTGGGATTCTTTTATTTCCAAAATGCAAGTTGTGATTAGAGCTTATGGCAAGTCTTACATGAAGACTCTGAGGGAAACCATTGCTCAGGCCAAATCCACTTGTCAAGACCTCACTGAACAGCCATCATCGTTCGTTGTCCATGCATGAGCAAACAACACTATGCCAGGCCAGACATTGTCTTAAACTAAATGATCACAGGAAACTGGCCAAATGGGAGACTAGAGCAAGACAAAGAGCCTTTACAGATAAAGGTTGCTCTTCCAATGAATTTTTCAAAAGTTTACATCAGAGGAGACTTAAAACAGAAATTTGCAGAGTGCTTATGCCTGATGGATCATGGACTACTTCACGGTCACAGCTTGCTTCTGTTTGTGTGCATCATTTCTCTCAGCAATTTGGCTCTGCAGCTCCTCCCTCGCAACAGATTTTGCTTGCATGAAATTTACTGTTGCAACATGTTTCTTCTATCATTTCCCCTACTCAAGATTTGGAATTGGAGGAACCCTTTACTGAGAGGGAACTGTCAGATGCAATCAAATCATGTGGCAGATGGAAATCTCCAGGATGGGATGGTTTAACAGTCGAGTTTTTTCTAGAATATTGGCCTATTTTGAAGCATACATTGCTATATATGGTGAATGCTGCGTGGCAAAATCAGAAAATGCCGGACACATGGAAGAGAGGTCTTGTTAAACTCCTTCCAAAAAAACAAATTTGTGAGTCTTTGGCAGACTGGAGACCTATCACTCTTATGCCCATAATTTACAAAGTCACTACCAAAATGATTGTTGATCGGCTAAAGGGGTTTTTACATGATGGGTTGCATCCTGCTCAATATGGCTTTGTCCCGCGTAGGCATATCACAGATAACATTGCTAATGCCTACGTTAGAATTGAATATGCCAAATACACACAGCAGGATGTTTTGTTATTGCAAGTTGATATTGCCAAAGCCTTTGATACTGTTCAGTGGGATTTTATTTCATCGACTATGCAGGCATTGGGATTTGGCACAAAAATGCAGCAACTCATCACTTGGCTATATCAAGATAGTAAAGCTGCCTGCATACTTTCAGGGGATATTTCTCCATCTTGGACTCTTGGTTGTTCTGTTAGGCAAGGATGTCCCCTAAGTGCTTTACTTTTTGCTATAGCCACTCATCCACTGCTTCAGTATCTAGACCACCTCTTGGACACTGACCAGTTGCACGGTTTGGAGATTCTTGGTAGTCATAGCATGATTGCTCAGGCATATGCTGACGATTCATTCTTTACTCCAAAAAATACTCGGGCTGATCTGTCCATGATTATGCACGCTCTTTCTACATATGGATTGGCTGCTGGTCTTCGGGTAAATTTTCAGAAATCAAAATTGCTGCCGTTGCATGCACAGGAATGGCACAACCTTCTATGGCCTGGGGAAATTGTCCCCGCTTCTCAATTCATTCGGCATCTTGGTTATCCTCTAGGTTGGGGACTCACCCGTTCACAACAAACTGATTGGGTGCTAACAAAGTTAAGGGCAAAACTTGAATATTGGAAGCTTGCAACTTGGCCATTACATGTTCGTTTGCGAATTACACAATCCATTTTGATAGCATACATACAATTTTATCTGCCTCTCACTATGTTCACTAAGGCAGATCTGGTTTCATTTATGTCAGCTATCATGGAAATTTTCTAGTGTTCAAAACATGGCAAGAAAAGTCTCAGATTACTCTCTATGCATCGTCTCTGTTCTCCAAAGATGCACGGGGGTTTGAACATTCTCAATATTCAAATGCATTTACTTGCTCATAGAGGGAAAATGATGATACAGTTTATGCAAGGAGATCAGCCTAGGGCTTTCATGATCCGCTCTCTCTTATTACATCTTCATACCTCTGCCTTTGGGAATTGGCAGCCTACTCAGTGGGATTTTTTATTTGGCTCTATCCAAGGCAAGATTAGAGGCTGCCCTTTTGTCTCTCGTCTGCTTCTTGATTGGAAACATATCTTATCCCACTTGGAATGGCATGGCAGTGATTCTCTGTCGGGAAACTCTTTGAGGGTTGAGAATATTTTTTGTTTTAAAGTATTCCACCCTCCTTGGCCATACAAGAACCCAGACGTTCTTATTTTCTCTCCTTCAAAGGCATTTCATCTGTGGCGGATGTACTTCAGGATGATGGCACGATTTTATTCTTTTCTATGGCTGCTCGCAAATACGGCTTGGGAGCTCATTATCGTCCTTTATGGCATAGGATTTCAGCAATGCTTCAACCGTACTTGCCGGTACCTCATTTGGAACTTCACAATCGGCTTGAGGATTGGATTTTACGCTCTTCTTCCTTATACGCCCATCCCCTTTGAAGCTCTCACATATCACAGTGTCATCTTTGTATAAAGTGTTATTACCTCCACCTTGGATTTCTCACAGAGCAAATACTGTTTGGCATATGGATCGCTCAATGAAGTGGTGGAGAAAAAGGCTGCGTCTCCTTTGGCATTACAAAGTCCCTCTTCGGCAACAGCTTTTCCTATGGCGAGTTCTCCTTGGCATTTTTCCATCCGGATAGTTACTCGCACATAGACATATTGCTCCAGCTGTTTGTCACAGATGCCAGCACTCTACTGAATCTGTGCTTCACATTTTTTGGTTCTGTCCACATACTTCTGATCTCATCGCTCTCATCCGACAGAGGCTTCGAGCACGGTTTCCTACTTTTGGCAGATTTTTCTGGTTGTTTGGTTTTCATCCACGGAGACAGGGTTTTGATTTATTTTTTGTATGGGTGCGTTATTGGACCCTATGGACTTTATGGATGGACAGAAATCATAGAGTCTTTGGTGATCCACTATTTTCATCCTTTCTTTTTTTTCCAAACGCTCTCTGCAACAATCATTCTACGATTGTTTTCAGACTCGTTTGATCGATCAAGATGTGTATACAGCTTATACTGAGATCTTTAGTTGAGTAGTAGCTACTTCGTTTTTGAAGTAACTATGAATGTAATTATTTTACAGCAATAAAAGATTTCTTCCCACAAAAAAAAAAAAAGTGTGTGTGTGTGTGCACCATAGCGTGTGAGAGAGGTGCGATGGAGACCTCCTCCTTTGCCTTGCCAGCCTCGTCTTCCTCCCCATTTCCATCCGTACATTCGCCCTCGACGTCCTTGCTGCCTACCTTGCCTTCCGTACAGCTGTCGTCAGCTGTACGGCCTTCCGTACCAAATCCGTGCAGCCTGCTGTCCCCCGTACAGCTCCCGTGCTCCCTGCACCTCCCCGTACGGCCTTTCGTGCATGCTGTATGGCCATCCGTACAGGCTGTACGGTCGATTGTATAGCCTGTACGGTCAACTGCGCAGGCTCCTTCCTCTTTTGTTTTCTCTGCCTCAGCGCCTCCTTCTGCCTCAGCTCCTCCTACTCGAGTTTTTCTTCGACGGAAGCATGGTGGTTTGTCTGCCTCACCTTTGATCAAATCGATAAAGCTGGATGTTTCCGATGGCCCTTCTTCTTCCTTGCAGCTGGATCTTCTTCGCCAATTGTGCTCTACCTCTGTCACAGAAGCTCCTTCATCGAGTTTCCCGCTTGTTTGTTCCTTGGATTCTGTCCTTTTGGTCTCTGGTCTTCGACACGCTCAGCAATTTGGAGTCTGCCTCTATTTCATGGGCAGGGTTTTATCTTCAGCTCAACTTCTTCATTGGGCTGATGTTGCAGTGGGTCTGGATTGTATTTCTTCCTTTGTCTTTCTGGGCAAAGGATTTTACTATGCCCACTGCTCTTCGATTGAGGTGGTAGAGCGCCTTGTCAGTCCTGCTGGTGTTCCTGGGGCTGGTTTCTTCGCTTATGTCATGCCTTGGGATCCACTTTTCGATCCTTCTGCAACCCTTCTGACTCACTGTCCGGTTTGGATTACTCTCAAAGTGCTGCCTGTGCCTCTTCTTCAGCATCTTTCAATTCTTGCAGCTTTTTTGGGAAGGCCTCTTCATGTTTCGAGACAGGAGTTCTTGCAAGCCTCCCGTGATGTTCGTCTTTGCATTTTGTGAGATATGACGCAGCGCGTGCCATCTACTCTAGATCTTGATTTGGGATTTGCCCATCCGATGCGTATCAGGCTCCATTTTGCATCTTTTCCCACTGCATGTTATCGGTGCCGACAGGTTGGTCATTTTGCATGTGCTTGCTCTTCTACATCCAGGCCCATTCCTCCTGCTCCTTCTTCAGCTGTCAAGGTTACTCTCCCTTCTCATCCGATTTTTGCTATGGCTTCTTTGGCGAAGCCCTCTACTGCTCCGAAGCACTACTGGAGGAAGGTTGATAAATCACAAGCAAATCTTCCTCTTGCTGAAGAAGCTCAGGATTGCACCCTTGTTGAGCACCATGAGTTTCCTTCTACTTAGGATATGGATGTATTTTTTGTAGAGGGCATTTTACAAGATGATCTGCATGCTCTCTCTCAGGATGCTACCCCTGCTCTTACTCCAATTGATCCTCAGAATGAAGCTCAAATGCTGAACCCTGCTTTATCAGATGTAGCTTTTTCATCGAAAGATACGGATGCTGATTTAGCTTCTTTGCCTTTGATGCCTGTGCTAGAGTTTTCTTCTGTTCGGGATGCAGAAGTACCTTTTTTACTGGAATCTTTTCATCCCATGTTACAACAGGTTTTTGACCCTTTGATTCAAAAATTTCGGGTACCAGCCTATATCAAGAAGAATCACAAGGGCAAAAAACAGCTTGTTTTTATTGATGGTGTGGTTTCATCACTGCATCAGTTTTTACAGAGCAACAATTTGAAGCTGGAGGATGCTGTGTTTGATACTCCTCCAGCTTGATATGTCACTTTTTACTTGGCTACCTGATGACTTTTGCTTTGAGTTTTTACTTGTACTTATTGGTTTTTTACCTCTTTTGAGGTTTCGCACACAGAAATATAAAGATTTCACTAAAAAAAAGTGTGTGTGTGTGTGTGTGTGTGTGCGTGCGTGGTGAGAGTGAGTGAGAGAGAGAGAGAGCTCTAGCCTTCCGCAACAGCTCTAGACCCTCCCCCAACCAGCCCATGAGCCTCAGCTTCCTGTTGTGCTGTATCAGAGCTCAAAATATGGTGATTTGGAGCAGCCACCATCTACCATACAGCCCCGTACAGATTTCGTACAGGTGTACGGCCTCTACGGACTATTTTGCCTGCTACAAGTTGCTGCTGCCAGTTCATCTCTGGCTCCTGGATCGATTTTATATAGGGATTTGCGTGCGGACTACATCTATACACTGATTTTGAAGGCTCTTTGCTCCCGTTTCTCTCCTCTTGGGTCTCTGGGTCCCGTGCATCTTTTCCATCGCCAAAATCTTCCCTCTTTGTCTGAAATATAGTTCATCTGGGAATTTTTATTGTTTTGCCTCTCCTTTTCCTCTATACCTGCTGCAGAGGTAGGCAACTGGTTGACTCGCACACTGGCTAGCTGGTTTGTTCGCAAGGTACACTATGCAGCCAGGGGTTTTTTTGAGGTCATTATGGTAGATGAGATTCACACGCAAATGCTTTTGGAACATTTGCCCCTTCTTTTTGGGCAGCAAATGGTGCACGTATTGCCATGGTCTCCCACAAGGGATTTTCAGGCTTTGATCCGACACCAATGTGCGGTCTGGGTTGAAGTTGTAGACTTCCCGCAATGCATGGCTTCAATCTTGCCTAAAATTGCAGCGACTTTAGGCAAAGTGGTTTGCCCACCACGGCCTAATGGCAACTTGAATCGATTTTGCATTCTTTGGGATACTGATAATCCCACACCAGACTCTTATTCAGTCACGGTGAACAATGTCGACATGGGAAGTGCTTTTTATAAATTGAAATGGGGATTATTTGCAAGGGCTTGCTTTGATTGCAAAAAATTTGGACACATGGCTTCACAGTGTCCAATGAATTAGCATAAAATGCCTCCTGCTACTTTGCCTGTTCAAATGCCTACTAAGGATGCTCCTACCTCTATTGGAAATAAAAACAAAGGTAGTAGACAATTTTTTGGAACTCAGGATAAAGGCAAAGCTCCAGTGGTTTCAAATGGGAATGTTTCTTCACATTCACCTCCTGCTATTCAACCCTCAACAAAAGGACCGAAACCTCTAATCGATGGATGGCAAAGTCCAAGAAAAATTATTTCTGCTCGAAGACTTCCACCCCCTCGCACTTGGAATGGTGCCTCTTCTAGTGGAAACTCCCCAGAGGTCAATACAGGAATGGGGATCACATGGGCTGCAGTGACAGCTAGCAGAACACTCTTCCCTGAAGAAGAGGTTGCTGCTTTGCTATCTACCCCCCAGGTGGATATTTCTTCTCAGGGAAGATGCCTTGACCCAGAGATCGAAATGCAGGGCTGACATCATGAAAATTTTATGTTGTACATAGCTGTTATTTTACTATAAGTATCTGTAAATATGACTGCTCATATCAAATGTTTTACACTTAATGTCCAGGGGATGTGTGACAATAGGAAATGGAAACCTATGTGGCTGTATATCAATCGATTTCAGCTTGACATAGTGGCATTACAAGAACACAACCAACATGTCTATGTAGGAAAGACAGGTCACTACTGTGGCTATGATATTTTCTATGCTGGGGAGCACTCTTTCTCAGGGGTAGTCTTTCTGATCAAACATGAGCTTCAGCCAGTTATTGCTTTAAATGACAATAAAGGCAGATGGCTTATTCCTCAATGCATCATTCAAGGAGAGGTGTTTGAATTTTCCTCTGTCTATGCACCTCAATCCTCTCGCGAAAGAACTGCAATTTGGGGTGCCATGCAACAATATCCATGGAGATATCATGCCTTTATATGTGGGGATTTCAATAATGCTCCGCAACAGGGTGACAATACCTCCGGACATACTCATATATTAACCCCTGAAAGGCATGCATGGTCTCAATTACTGATGCATCTTGATTTGGTTGATCTTTGGAAGGAATTGCAGCCTTTGTCACCCGGCTACACCTTCCAACATAATGTTCTTTCTTCTTATCAGGCACGTTTGGATCGATGGTATAGTGTAGCTCCGCAACAAAATGGTGATGCTACATGCAAAATGTGGATTGACTATGCCTTTGTGCATTCAGATCATGCACCTCTCTTTCAAGGCCATGGTTACTGAAGCATCTCATTCTCTGTCTTCTCACAGACATATTGATATTGATAATGCATGGGATTCTTTTGTTTCCAAAATGCAAGTTGTGATTAGAGGTTATGGCGAGTCTTACATGAGGACTCAGAGGGAAACTATTGCTCAGGCCAAATTCACTTGTCAGGACCTCACCGAACTCAGCCATCTTCGTTCGTTGGCCCTGCATGAGCAAACAACACTATGCCAAGCTAGACATTGTCTTTAACTCAATGATCACAGGAAACTGGCTAAATGGGAGACTAGAGCAAGACAAAGAGCCTTTATAGATAAAGGCTGCTCTTCCAAACAAATTTTCAAAAGCTTGCATCAGAGGAGATTAAAATCAGAAATTTGCAGGGTGCTTCTGCCTGATGGTTCATGGACTACCTCACGGTCACAGCTTGCTTCTGTTTGTGTGCATAATTTCTCTCAGCAGTTTGGTTCTGCAGTTCCTCACTCGTAGCAGGTTCTGCCTGCACGAAATTTACTGTTACAACATGTTTCTCCTATTATTTCCACTACTCAAGCTTTGGAATCGGAGGAACCTTTTACTGAGAGGGAATTATCAGATGCAATCAAATCCTGTGGTAGATGGAAATCTCCAGGATGGGATGGTCTTACAGTTGAGTTTTTTCTAGAATATTGGCCTCTTTCGAAGCATACATTGTTGCATATGGTGAACGCTGCTTGGCAAAATCAGAAAATGCCAGACACATGGAAGAAAGGTCTTGTTAAACTCCTTCCACAAAAGCAAATTTGTGAATCTTTGGCTGACTGGAGACCTATCACCCTAATGCCAGTCATTTATAAAGTTACTACCAAAATGATTGTCGATCGGCTAAAGGGGTTTTTACATGATGGGTTGCATCGTGCGCAATATGGTTTTGTTCTGCGTAGGCATATCACAGATAACATTGCTAATGCCTATGGTGGAATTGAATATGCCAAATACATGGAGCAGGATGTTTTGCTATTGCAAGTTGATATTGCCAAAGCCTTTGATACTGTTAAGTGGCATCGACTATGCAGGCATTGGGATTTGGCACAAAAATGCAGCAAGTTATCATTTGACTATATCAAGATAGTAAAGCTGCTTGCATACTTTCAGGGGATATTTCTACAACCTGGACTCTCGGTTGTTCTGTTCGGCAAGGATGTCCCTTAAGTGCTTTACTTTTTGCCATAGCCACTCATCCAATGCTTCAATATGTGGACCACCTTTTGAACAGTGACCAGTTGCACGGCTTGGAGATTCTTGGCAGCCGTAGCATGATCGCTCAAGCATATGCTGATGATTCTTTCCTTACCCCAAAAAATATTCAGAGTGATCTGTCCATGATTATGTAGGCTCTTTCTACATATGGATTGGCTATTGGTCTTCGGGTCAATTTTCAGAAATCAAATTTGTTGCCGTTGCATGCTCATGAATGGCATAGTCTTTTGTGGCCTGGGGAAATTGTTCCCATTTCTCAATTGATTCGACATCTTGGCTATCCTCTAGGTTGGGGACTCACCCGTTCTCAACTAACTGATTGGGTGCTCACAAAGTTGAGGGCAAAACTTGAATATTGGAAGCTTGCAACTTGGCCATTACATGTTCGTTTGCGAATAACACAATCCATTTTGATAGCATACATACAATTTTATCTGCCTCTCATCATGTTCACTAAGGCAGATCTGGTTTGCTTTATGTCTGCTATCATGGAAATTTTATGGTGTTCAAAAAATGGCAAGAAAATTCTTAGATTACTCTCTATGCAGCGTCTCTGTTCTCCAAAGATCCACGGAGGTTTGAACATTCTTAATATTCAAATGCATCTACTTGCTCACAGAGGGAAAATGATGTTGCAGTTTATCCAAGGAGATCAGCCTTGGGCTTTCATGATCCGCTCTCTTTTATTACATATTCATACTTCTGCTTTTGGGCATTGGCAGCCTACCCAGTGGGATTTCCTATTTGGCTCTATCCAAGGCAAGATCAGAGGCTGCCCTTTTGTCTCTCGTCTGCTGCTTGATTGGAAACATATTTTATCCCACTTGCAATGGAATGGCCGGGATTCTTTGTCGGGAAATTCTTTGAGGGTTGAGAATATTTATTGGTCTAAAGTATTCCACTCTTCTTTGGCCTTACACGAACCTAGACGTTCTTATTTTCTCTCGGCATTTCTTCTGTGGCGGATGTACTTTAGGATGATGGCACTCTTTTATCCTTTTCTATGGCTGCTAGCAAATACGGTTTGGGAGCTCATTATCGTCCTTTATGGCATCGGATTTCAGCAATGCTTCAACCGTTCTTGCCGAGGATTGGATTTTACATTCTTCTTTCTCTTCAGCCCGTCCTTTAAAGCTCTCACATATCACAGTGTCATCCATGTATAAAGTGTTATTAATTGTGCCTTGGATTTCTGACAGAGCAAATACTGTTTGGCATATGGATCGCCCACTAAAGTGGTGGAGAAAGCGACTGCATCTCCTTTGGCATTATAAAGTCCCTCTTCGGCAACAGCTTTTTCTTTGGCGAGTCCTACTTGGCATTTTTCCATCTGGCCAATTACTCGCACATAGACATATTACTCCGGCTATTTGCCACAGATGCCTACACTATGCGGAATTTGTGCTTCACATCTTCTGGCATTGTACACACACTCGTGATTTCATCGCTCTCATCCGACAGAGGATTTGAGCGAGATTTCCTGCTGTTACTTGTTCTGGTTGTTTGGTTTTCATCCAGCTAGACAGGGTTTTGACTTATTTTTTGTATGGGTACGCTACTGGGCACTGTGGGCTCTATGGATGGACAGAAATCAGAGTCTTTGGTGATCCCCTATTTTCATCTTTTGTTTTTTCCAAACAATCTCTGCAGCAATCATTCTATGATTGCGTTCAGACTCGTTTGATTGATCAGGATGTATATACAGCTTATACTGAGATTTTCAGTTGAGTAGTAGTTACTCCACTTTCGAAGTAACTATGAATGTAATTATTTTACAGCAATAAAAGATTTCTTCCCACAAAAAAAAAGTGTGTGTGTGTGTGTGTGTGTATATATGCTGGCTACTTTCTGTGTTTCTATTTTTTTAGTATGGGGAAAGACAGAATATTTATGTGTGTGTCTGGTGATGTGAGAGGGGGGGCGGGGGGGCACGCAGCCTGTGTTAGTTATGGCACCTACGTCAGCAGTCTCCTTTTCACATGTCACATTGTTAGATTGTTTGTAATGCTGAAACTGATTGTTTGTAACTTGTTTTTCTGATGTATTAATGGTGTATTAATAGAGACTTTGGATCCCAAATGACTGTTTGATTTCTTTTCGTTAAGTTATGGAATGCTATTAGTTTTGTGGAGTAACAACAAGCAAAGTTGCAGAAGGGTACGATCCTATCATGGTGCCCTTTTGAAAAATGTGTGCTTGTTGCTACCAGCACGTAGAGCCTTGGTTAAAAATCACATAGTTTGTGAAGATACATGATGATACCATTCCACCCTCTACACAAAACGTTTGTACAATATAAAAATTCTTAAACTTCTGGGTACCTCCATGGCCTCACCATATTTGATCACGTGCTAACTTAAAGATAGATTAAACCCAAAAAAATGCAATATACAGATGCCTGTTTCTGAGCTTCCTGCCTTCTGCTTCAGCTTCCTCAATTTCTGCCTCTCTTCCTCCTGCCTGACCCCTCCTGCTCTTCCCTCTCCTCCCTGCCTAGCCTTGCCTAGCTGCGTACAACTATTGTCCCATCCATATACGTTTCCTACCCTCCATACACTTCATTTACATCTTTCCCTGCCTACATATTCATCCCTATACCTTCTGCTACAGCCTATTTCCTTCTGTACCTTTCCGTAGAGGCCATACAGTAGTACAGCCTGTTCTAGATCTTGAATTTCTCTTCCACTCCTTTGCCTCTCCTCATTGCCTCCTCCTCCTACCTCCTTTGCCTCTCCTCATTGCCCTCCCCTATATCATGCTTCCCTCTCCTACCTCCTATATTTCCTTCCCTTTACTACCCTTTCTTTGCATTATTTCTTTCCCTTGCATCCTATCCTCAGCAGGAGTCTGGATTGTTTCACATTGGCCTTCCACCCCTGTTCGGGTAATGGCTTTGAATCGGCTGATCCACTCCCACCTCCACTGGATGGGAAGACAGTTTATCTTGGAAGACAAGCCAATTACCCTCAAGGAGGATATCACACTTGTGCATGGCCACACACTCATTGGAAGATGGTCTAGACAGGAGTTTTATTCTCATACATTACCTCCTTCAATCTGACATGGGGAGTAGCTCTTTGGGGCAGAGGGTTCGGTGCGTTTGCTCTTTATGAGTCAGTGGGGTAGGTGACCATGCCTTTTCTTCATGTAGAGGCATTGCGGATGTGGCCCTACAGCTCTGAGCACCATGGAGCCTCAAGATTTGTTCTTACTCACCATCCTAACTCAAGACCCATTGCCTTCCTCACAAGTGGGCTCGGCTTGGGATGTGGTTTCCATCATTACCCTATGGCGGATATGGTGTCTGAGATGTGCTCAAGTCATTGGCCGAAATGCATGGACTACCGCTGATAAATTGGCTTCCATTTGGACTGATGTCATTCTTACTATCCGGGTTAGGGGAGAAATTCAGTTGGACCTTGATGAAATGCGGAGTTCCAATTCAGCCCGTTTGAGTGAGCAAGCACTTGCCACTCATGGAAAGGGTAAATTTCAGAAAAAGACCAGTCATACTTATCAGCCCAAGGAGGAGGGGAATGCAAGTACAAATGTAGGGAATGTAGATAAAGGTGCAAAGATGAAGAAAGGGAAATGCAATTATTGCAAGAAGCCTGGTCATTACATTGCAGAGTGCCATAAAAGGATTGCCAATGAGAAAAAGAGACAAGGCACAAGTAGTAATTATGTGGTACCAGCTGAAAGTGCCAATGCTTCACCATCTCATGCAAACTTTGCACAAGAGGAAAAGGATTATGTGTTTACTGCATAGTTTTGTGCCAAGGGGGGATTTAGTTGCACATGATGCTTCTCTTGCTTCATTTGGGGATTCTTCATTTGTTGCCATAGATACTTGGTATCTAGATAGTGGTGCATTGAAGCACATGACTCATAGGAAAGAGCGGTTTGAAGAAATCAAACCTGTTCATGGCAAACAAGTTACTTGCGCTAATGATGCAACTCAGGATATCACAAGAGTGGGAGATATTCCCATCCTTCTGGATTCAGGAAAGAAAAAGTATATCCGTGATGTCTATATGTTCTTGACTTGAGGAAAAATCTTGTTCCAGTTTCATCCATGGCCCATGATCGGCACATGCTTGTGTAATTCCAGGATGATCAATGCAAGATCAAGGATCCAAAGAATGTTAGAAATGACCCAACAGAGGGTATGCAAATCGGAAGATTGATAGAATAGCCCAGGAGCTCACACAGTGTGGTGTGGGGTGTGGAATCACAAACTTCTTAAACTTATGTGTATATAGAGGAAGAACAAGACTCTCATGGAGATGACACGGTGTATGCTGAAATTTAAGAGAGGAAGAACAGGACTCTCATGGAGATGACACGGTGTATGCTGAAATTTAAGAGAATGTCAAAGGCATTTTGGGGTGAAGCAATTGTTGCAGCCACATTTATTTAGAATTGTTGCCCTACACAAGCATTGGTCGATAGGACACCTTTTGAGGCATTTTATGGGTACAAGCCCAAGGTGAATCATTTCAGAGTCTTTGGGTCTGTTGCATTACCAGCTAAAAATTGATCTCAGCTTGATGATAAAAGCATTAAATTCATTTTTGTGGGGTATAGCACTGAAAGCTGAGGCTTTAGGCTTTATGATTCAGCCACAAGGAAAGTAATTATAAGTAGGGATGTTTTGTTTGTAGAGCATGATAGCATGCAGCCCATTAGTGAGGAGTTGCCTCCATATGATGATACTACACCTCTGGACATCATTCAGTTTGAGAATGATGCTGATTTGGGTTCTCCAATTGATGTTCCCTCTACCTCTCAGACTCTAGCAGGGTTGCCACATCTTGAGGGTTATTTTCCCTCAAATGTTTGAGATTTGTAGCCAATTCATGGGGAGGGACAGCACAATATTTGGAAGCATTATCAGCGCCGTGCAAAGGATGTTACTTCAGATGCTATTCCCAGCGGGACAACTGATAATTCAGTTCCTAGATGGGCTAGGTTAGTAGGTTGACACTTGCAGATGCTAAAGATCATCCTATATTGGGGAGAACCAGGGCCAGCACTCAAAATGCTAATAACCAGGTGAATTTTTCTCTCATGACCCAAGTGATGCAAGCTAAAATTGAGCCTCAACGCTTTGAGGATGCTCAGGGCAATCCGGCGTGGCAGAAAGCCATGGAAGCTGAGATTATATCCATTCAAAAGAATGCTACATGGGACTTGATTGATGCGCCCATTGGCAAGAGTGTGGTTGGCACCAAATGGATCTACAAAATAAAGTATCATGGAGATGGTACAGTTGAGAAGTACAAAGCCCGTTTAGTTGCCAAGGGGTATGCACAAGCACTGTTTAGACCATTTTTCAGTTGTTTTGTTGGTTTCAGATTTTGGATAATCTGTAGGAAGCCCATCCTGACCAAGAGGTCATTATTTTGCAATTTCTTCATGTCATCAAAGAGTTAATCAATCTGAGGGGGATCTTTGTTGCTTCCTTCTGTTTTGTACAGCTCCTTGGCTTGTCTGTTGTGGTAATTGGACAACTTAGAATTGTGGAGATGAGGTTTTGATTCATCTATCAATTTGCAAAGCATCAGCAATTGTACTTTGAACACAACAGATTGATGAACAAGCCTACTATTGTACTTTCTCTTTGTGTTGGTGCCTAACTTCTGACATTCTGACATTTCCCCCTACCAAAGAGAGTCACAAATTGCATTCCAAGGAATCTATAGAGTGTGTGTGTGGGGGGGGTTATTGAGACAACTGATTCTCTTTTACGTTGGACTCCTTTTTCCTTTGATCAGCTTCTTTCTTCAACCACCTTTGACCTTGTTCTGAAGTTTCATGTTCCAAATCTCCTGAACCCCTTCGATAATTCTATTGTTTCAGGGGAAACATTAACAAAGTGCTGCAGGACCTACTGTGGCTACTCAGCGGTCAATTAGTAAGTTACGATGGAATGCTTTGACACCAACTGGGGAGGGACACCATGCAATGTTTTGATAACTGAGTGGGGAGTGGAATTGAACAGAATAAGCTCTATTTAGTTTGGCCATAACGATTTCTTCCTTTAGGACCATGTAAGGTACCAATAATCTCATCTAAGTACTTTTTGTTTTTCAAGTTATTTCAGTCACAAGTTTTGCCAATTTTAGAAATTGTAATCTTACCTCAGCATTGTTCTCCACTTGCTCCAATCATATCACGAAGACATTGTCTTTGATCTTCAGCTTTCCTAGCTCCTGCCAAAAAGGAGTCCTTTCTTTAATTTTCCTGGGAGGACAGACATTGATGCTGGCCTTCTTCATCTTGGTTTCCTACAAGCTCTCCTTAATTTGTTGAAGAATCATGGTACAGTTAGCTTGGCCAACTAGACCCCAGACATTCCCATCATAAGCTAAAGCTATAGGCTTCACCTCCTAGTGACTAATGGACCCTACCTTTGCAATTCCATTAGTCTTTTATTCTGTTGCATGTAAAATCAATAGTGACCCTACTGTGGCATTAATCTTGACTGTTTGTCCTTGTTTAAAACCTAATTTTCAATATTTACATGAAGTTTGTGGCTAATACTGCTGTTAGATGGTAGTTAAGGTGATTAAGATGGACATTTTGCAACAATAACAGGATAAACAACTACAATGTTGTTTGTTTCACAGGAGGAGCACCCCCCTATACCAGAGCATCTTTCCCCTTTAGTCCATGATTTCTTAGGTCAATGCTTTCGCAAGGCAAGTAAATGCTATCAGAAATTTTGTTGGGGGCATGCATTAGTTTTTCATGCTCAAACTCAAGTTAAGGACAGTCAAGTATTGATGCACAGAAACGTTATGTCAGGACTCTAAGCTCAGGCCTGATGCAAAAACTTTGCTGAAGCATGCTTGGATTCAAAACTCGAGGCGTGCTGCATATTCTTTGATCCAGCCATCCCATGGTAGACTCAAGTATGAATCGATTGCCATGATTATGATTGAATGAAATGCGTCTCTTTTTTCTGAAATTCCAGGTTCACATAGAAACTTTCTCTTTGATTTCTTCCATTTACTTTGCAAAGGAGAAAACTCAATATTAATTTGCAGTATGGCATTGCAAAACTGGGTATTAGGGTTATCTATTTTTGTTTTCTGTTGGAGGGAAAATAGTTCTATGTTGTCGATGGCTTTGTAACAACATATAATATGTAACAAAAGCACCATTTTGTGCCATCTTACGAAAAAGAGAGACGAGAAGCAAAAAGAACCTAACAATGAAAAAGACATTTGATGTGTGCAAATAAGTCATGCCAATACTATTTTGTCCAATGTGTCCTTACTTTTAAGTAACATGAAGGTGATGTACAAAAGGCTAGGATAGGTTGTTTGCTATTAAATTTGAAACCCATGAAAATTTTTTGTTCGTCAAATAGACTTCTATTAAGTAAGAAAAAAACAGCCAAGAGCAAAGCACTCAAGGTAGAAATATATCACGCAGAGCATGGGAAACAACAGGCAAAGTGCCACTCAGAATGTCTAAGCATATGTTGAGAGGAACCAGGACTATGGCTGTAAGTGCCACACAGTGTCAGTAAAGAGACTTTGAGAAGGACTGGCTCTCCACTGTTGAGAAAAATCGTCCTCCTGGCCAATGTAGATCTACAAGTCCCTTGCATCCCCGACCAAATCCCCATCAAATGTCTGTCCAGATACTAGCCATGATATGAACTGGGTTGATGCAGGAGCATAGGTGCTCAAACAAGCACCATGGTGCATTGTTGTAAAGTAGAGTTTAAAAGGCCACTAACCTCAACGAAGAGGCATGGGCATGTGGCGTACCCAAGTGTAAAGTAGGGGAAAGGTGGACATAGTGGGCTATTAACTCCAGATATAAGCTTGTCACCTTCTTTCCCTAGCATCCTGGTTGAGACTCACATTCTGAAAATAGCCCTTGAGAGATTACAAAGTTGAGAGCAGCTCCTGGGTTCTTCTTGGTATTGCAATTGTGAATAGAGTCTGCGGACTTGCACAACCTCCATTGTGCAGACTCTCTATTGGTGTGAGTGAGAAAGCGAGCGAGCTTTGGAAGCATGCTTCAGAGAATTGAAGCATGCTGCGACTACCGCACCACTATTGCATAGTATGCCTCTGGGTAAACTATTTTTCGTTGAGACAGATGCAAATGATTATGTCATTGAAGCAAGCTTTCTCTAGGTTGTTTGATCCATGGCTTTTGTTAGTTAAAAGATGAATGTAGCATAGTTTAAATATCCTCTGTATGAAAAAAAGTTATTTCTTATAGTCGCTGCGGGAAGGAAGTGGAGTCACTATTTATATGGCCTTGAGTCTGTGGTATGTGTGATAACACATTACTTTTGCAATGCCTCAGATTTGTGGGTGCCCTTAAGGCTAGGTGGTCTAAGAGTATGGAGGACTTCAATTTTGAGATGCGATATAGAAGGGAAGCTACTGATATGGTGGCTGATGCTGTAAGTCAAATTGGTTATCTGAACTTTATGAGACTGATCTTTTTATCCCTAGAAGGTTTGAGTGACCATGATCATTACTTCGGTCATATTTGGCAGTAGGTCAAGGTTTGGGCATTGCCGAATGAAAGAGATTCAAGTGGGAGAGAAATCTGAGATAAGCATTTCATTCGGAATGGTCTCTTGTTCCAAAAGGATAAAGTCTGCTATATGTGTATCTATAGATACATACATACATGCATACACATTGCCTTTTTTGGATGGGTTTAGCAACCTATTTACTTTGTTAGATACCTAGATCAAAGATGGTTAGCCTGTTCCACTTTGGAGATAGGGATATGCATATATGGTATACCACCTACCATGAGTTCTCAATATTGCATGGACAGAGATCACACAAACACTTACTGCCTCCTACAAGAGGAGGGGGAATAGGGCCAGCGTAGATAGGACCATAAAGCTGATTCCATAGACCAAAAATTTAGACAAAAAGCACATGTACATTTATTGCAGGGTCTGCATTGATAAAATCGAAGAGATTGGCAACAACAAAACACCCATGAGCTAGGCACAAGTAGTTGTTAAAATAATAATTATTTTTTTTCAAAAATATTACTCACTAAGTATGAATGAAAACCGCAAGAGCAAGCTCTAATGCGGGAGTACATCATGCTATGCATGAGAAAAAACCAGCTCAAAAAGAGCTAACAAAAATCCAAGGCGGAGGCTGAAAATGCCACCTCAACCCTAAAGGAGACTTAGAGAAGAAAGGAGATTCTCTCCAAACTCTGAAAAAAGTATCTCTCCTTTCTGTAGCTGCTCTGGAGGATCCTTGCATGCTTGTCCAGATGGCCATCAGTGTGTGTATAATATCAGTCCATATACTGGCCATAGACTGGGAAGGGTGAACCTGGGAACCCTCTATTGCCTCCATACATCTGGTCCTCCAAATATGCCAAGCTGCAATGCTAGCCAGAATCTCCCATGATGTGTCTACCAAGGCATGAGCAACTCTCAAAGGAGTGAAGGGAACATCCTATAGAGAACATGACTCCATAGAGTGTCGTTGTATAATGAAGGCTCAGTCTAAGTCATGTCCCTCGAAAAACACTTGAGGGCCGGTAAGAGATAACCATGCCACTGATTCCTAAATCATGAAGAAGGGTGCTCTATGAAATATGCTAAATATCCTAGCAACACCTTTCCAGATTGTCCTCGCTTGCATGCACTCCCAGAGGCAATGCTGAACTACCTCAATTGCTGCGTGGCATCGAGGACAAGTAGGGTCAACTAGATCTCCACAGGTTCACTGCAATCCCTCCATGAATAGAGAGCCAAAAGAAAAGAGTGATCTTTCTATTCCTGAGGGATATCCAGAGCCTCCTCCAAAAGTTATCTGCACCTCTGCAGAAATCTGAAAACTATCCCAATGAGGAGCTCTAGAGGGCCTCCAACCTCTACTACTAAGCTGAAATCTCCTGGCATTTATGACTATGTAATGAAAGAAAGGAATGCTCTTCTCTTAGTGCCCTTCATCAATCCATTCCCACTCTCCTGGGTCCCACTACAAGAAACTAATGGGGGAACCACCATGTAACTAGAGTCTCCAAGACCCAAGTGCCAGGAGAACAGGGTAGGATCAAGATACAATTAAGCAGAAGAAGTCATTAGCCACCCTCTTCTAATATTTCCTGCATCGTATTACTTTGTCCCTAGGCCATTTGGTCTTTTAAAGAAATTCATGAACCACCCACTCCCCCCTCACTGGAAGAGGACGTCTGAAGAACCAAGAGAGACCACACTATTGCATGTTTTGGGCTACAGAATGCAAAGGAACTCTCCTCTGGCACTTTGAAGAGCTCAAGAAAAACCCCAAAAAGTTTTTCCAGAAGCTACATGGAAACAGATCTAAGGTGGGGAAAGCAACATGGGAAGACATGATACACTTTGTCTTCCCATGATGCACTTTGTCAAGAAACACTACAAAAGAGACAAAGAAGAGAGGTGAAGAAACCAGATTGGGAAGACATGATACACTTTGTCAAGGAACTCTACAAAAGAGACAAAGAAGGAAGGAGCATTGACAATGTCTCATCTAAGCTACAGATGACATCATCATAGAAGAGGATGTGGCAAGAGGACTGGGGAAGTTAGCCAATGGGTTGGCTTCGGACTCACAAAGCTTAGTAGCATAGATGTTGACATGGGGAGGGGACAACAAAAGAAATGCTGATAGCGATAACTAAAAAATCTTTGAAGACTCCACAAAGTACAACTAAGCAAGATAGTACCAATCCACAAGAGGAGACAATAAGGTAGCAAAACACTATAGAACTCCCCATCGTGATCCTTCTTCCTCTTCCTTCCTAGCTTAGATTATGAAGGAACAAAAGGAGATGGTTGTGAACACAAGTGAGCAAGAATGTGGTAACATAGAAACAATTCGATGAAATGAAAGTACAAGTACTTGGTATTTATAGTACCCAAGTACAACACTAGAAAATAGACTGTGTCTATCCTCCTACACCACCTATCATTGTATGTGTCTACAAATCCCTCCTCAATGATATGGCTGAAGTACTCTAGAATAGTCTCAGAAGCATCTACGGTACCTAAAGTACCATGGTTGCACAAATTCATCCAAGTGTGGATATAACAACCTATGGGAGTACAAAAGAAAGAATGTCATTTTACAACCCCCCTTGACATTGTTTTAATGTCTCTGATCCCGAAGCCATGTCGATGACGTGTGAAAAGAGGTGTTGACAAGCTTTTGGTGAAGATATCTGCCACATTGTCCTCAGTAGAACAATAGATAAGGTCAATGAAGACATCTGAAATACAATCCCATATTTAGTAATGAGGATTTTCAATGTGTTTCATGCGAGCATGAAAGACAGGATTGTTGCCAATGGCAATGCAACTCTGGCTATCACAAAGGATAGAGGTTGCCTCACCATCTTGGGCATGATGCAAGTCATGCAAAAGCTTCCTTAACCACATACATTCCATAGTGGCTGCATTTGCTGCTTTATACTTTGCTTCACTAGAGGGAAGAGAGACTCGGTCTTGCTTCTTACTAAGCCAAGATATGCAAGCTGAACCCAATGAGAAGCAATGGCCGGAAGTGAATTTTCTATCATCAATGTCCCCTGACCAATTTGAGTCTGTGAAACCACTCAGAGAAATGTCACAATCAGGAGCATAATGCAAACCACAAGAGAGAATACCATGAACATATCTAAGAACTCTTTTGGCTGCATTCCAATGTGTGACAGTGGGACAATGCATAAACGGACTGAGCAACCCTGTAGCATAAGCAATGTCTAGCCTATGGAGCATAAATAAAATGAGACTGCCAACCAGCTGCATGTAAAGTGTGCCATCAAACTTTTCAGCCTGATCATGCGTAGTAAGTTTGAGTCTGTTTTCCAATGGAGTAGCCACAGGTTTGCAGTTTTCCATCTTGAATTTCTGCAAGAGACCTTTAGCATACTTTGTTTGTGACATGCATATTCCCTCTTGGGTCTGCCAAAACTCAATGCCAAGACAATAGTGCAATAAACCCAAATCTATCATGTCAAATGTCTAACATAAAACGGACTGCACTGCTACAATTTGCTATGTATTACTGCCAGTGAGTAATATGTCATCCACATAAAGCACTAGAATGACCAAATCTGAGTTTTCTTGGAGAGCATATGGATTAGGCTCTGTATGTGTATCGACAAAGCCTTGGTACAGCTAGAAAATAGTGTATCATGTGATACCATGCATGAGTTGCTTGTTTGAGCCCATATAAAGCTTTTCTAAGCTTACACACCTTGTGCTCTTGTCCCTTTACCACAAATCCTTGGGGTTGTTGCACATAGACTTCTTCTTTGAGATCTCCATTCAAAAAGGCAGTCCTAAGACTGGCCAAGCTTAATTTGCAGCAAGAGAAATGACACAATGGATGGTAGTCATTTTGGCTATTGGAGCAAAAGTCTCCTCATTGTCAATTCCCTCTTCTAGAGTATACCCCTTGGCAACAAGACGGGCCTTATATTTTTCCACAGTACCATCTGAATGATACTTGACCTTATAGATCCATTTGGTGCCAACAATATTTTTACCAATGGGTGCATCAACCAAATCCCATGTGGCATTCTTTTCAATGGACCTAGTTTCAGATTCCATGGTCTTCTGCCATGAAGGATGTCCTTGTGCATCCTCAAAACTTTGAGGCTCAATATCAGCTTCCACAACAGAGGTCATCAATGTAAATTTGACCTATCCACGAGTACTTTTAGTGCTTTCCTTGGTTCTCCGCAAAGTAGGCTGATCCTTAGCCATCCTGAATGGTCAACCTTGCCCATTTTATCAGCTGTACCGACTATTTGGAGTTGCATCCTTTGTTTGAGTGACTCCACGATGGTGGTATTGTATCCAAACCTTGGCTGTCCTTCCCCACTAGCTGGTTGCACATCTGGAACATTTGAGGGAGAAGCACCCTCAACATGTGGCAAACTAGTTGAAGTATGAGAGGAAAAAGGAGTATCCTCTGGAGAACCCATCTCATCATCCTCAAACTGAATGATATCCAAAGGCTTATCATCATAAGGTGGCGAATCCACATTGGTTGGCTGTATGCATTTATTTTCAGCAAAGGCAACATCTCTGCTAATCATGATCTTCCTTGTTTCTGGATCATAGAGCTTGAAGCCCTTTTTGTACTGTATCCAACAAAAATGCATTTGATGCTTTTGTCATCATGCTTTGATCTATGCTGAGATGGAATCAAAGCATAAGCAACTGAGCCAAACACTCTGAAATGATGAACCTTTGGCTTATAGCCATAAAACCTCTCCAAAGGTGTCACATTGACCAATGCTTTGGTAGGGCATCTATTCTGTATGTATGTGGCTGTAGTTGTGGCCTCTCCCCACCATAAATCCAAGGTGGAGGCATCAAAACCTTATACAAACAGGCCACTGTTATATTAGCCAATGGAAGAGGATAAGTGCCCGAATCGTGGCAATGCAGTGCCCAATCTGTAAGACAATAAGAGAGCTCTAACTGCGGTATTGGTAGGAAAGAATGAAGCATTTGAGAAAGAGAATGCCAAAACTGTCTATAATCCAGCCCCAAACCATACTGTCTGACTGTCAATGGAAAGGAGATCAATGTACCATCTGGATGTATCACATCAGCCACGAATTGTAACCTTTTGGATGAAATGAAGTAAGACCACCTGGGTTCTTGCAAAGCAAGGGGAGGATCAAAACCCTTCAACCAATGCAAACTTTCTGCATGCAGAGAATTGCCCTCTAGGGAGGTGCAACCTTGCTGTTTGAGACGAGAAAGAATTTCCTTCGAATCGGAAAGCATGGTAGAGGCAAAAGGGCAACCCTTAACTTTGCCTTCAATGTGGCCCAAAAGTAAATCCCCTTCAAATGAATGGACACTAGATAATAACTTCCGCATTTGGGCGCTGGCATCCATCTGGATGATGACAGCTTTATCTAAGCACCAAGTTAGTTATAAAGATACATCTCTCCAAAGCAATATGGTCACCACGGGCTAGCTTAGGACATCATCTCAGAGATTCTAGGTAAATTTGCACCGTATGTGACACACATGAGATGGAGGTCAAGAAGCATGTCTTGATGTGATGATGCTTGCGAAACTATGAGACTAAGGGAGGTACCATTGCTTTTTCACTGGGGGATTTAGCGGCACGAGTTGAGTTGTTGACCACCTAGACGAACATTGTACTCTTTCGACCTCGGCAACAAAAAAGGTCAGTGCCTTTAATGAAATAAAAAAAGTGATGATCCATGATGATGCTAAAAGCGGATCCTTCGTTTGATTTCCTTGATGAAGAAGATGGCCATTAAGTTATTATCTCATCACTAGAGAGTCCCCATTCAGAAAAAAATATTTAATGTATGCTTGAATATGGTTAGCTAGTTGGTCTCGAGGTCAATGAATCAGATGCCTCATTCAGTTAAGGTCATGGTATGTCTACTACAACATCAATGTGATCAACACTATCTGTTAGGAAATGGAATCAAGATGAGTCAGTTTCGTGTGCTCTAGTGAGTCCTAGTGACAGCGATTCTGAATATATATGGCTGCAACAATTGCTTCACTCCAAAATGCCTTTGACATTCTCTTAAATTTCAGCATACACCGTGTCATCTCCATGAGAGTCCTGTTCTTCCTCTCTGCAATCGGATTATGTTGAGGCGTGTATGGCATTGTTTTGTGATGCTTTATCCCATGCTCTTTCAAGTATCCCTCAAAAGCATGTGAAGTATACTCTCCCTCATTGTCAAATTTAAGTGTTTCAATTCTAGAATTGGTTTGCTTCTCAGCCAATGCGTTGAACTCCTTAACCCAATTGAACACTTCAGATTTGCTTTTCATGAGAAAGAGCCAAGTGAACCTTCAATATTCATTAATGAATGTGACAAAATATCAATATCCTCTATGGGTTGCCACATTCATTGGTCCACAAATATCACTATGCACAATCTGCAAGACCTGTGCTTTTACTGAACTTGCACCGTCCTTTTGGAATGGTAGGCGATGCAACTTTCCAAGAGCACAAGCTTCACACACCTCTTGAGTGGGCTGCTTTAATTTTGGCAATCCTTCAACCATATTATGAAAATGCAAATATGCAAAAGCTCTGTGATGTGCATGACCAAACCTGGCATGCCATAAATCACCTTGAGTAGTAGAAGAGACAGCCATAGCATGTTGATTATAGGACTCTTCATCAAACTTGTAAAGACCCATGCTGGGCTCATACAAACGTGTAGCCGCAATCTCATACCCTTTCTTTGGATCCTTGCTCCTGCATTGATCATCCTGGAATTCCACAAGCATGTGCTGATCATGGGCCATGGATGGAACTAAAACAAGATTTTTCCTCAAGTCATGAACATATCACACATCACGGATATACTTTTTCTTTCCTGAATCGAGAAGGATGGGAACATCTCCCACTCCTGTGATGTCCTGAGTGACATTATTGGCACAAGCAAGCTGTCTGCCATGAACAGGTTTGACTTCTTTAAACCACTCTTTCCTGTGAGTCATATGCTTCGATGCACCACTCTCTAGATACCAAGTATCTTTGGCAGAAAATGAAGAATCCCCAGATGAAGCAAGAGAAGCATCATGTGCAACTAACTCCCCCTTGGCACCAAAGCTGTCGTGAAATGCACTAAACACATAATCCTTTCCCTCTTGTGTAAAGTTTGCATGAGATGGTGAAGCATTGGCATTTTCAGCTGATGCCACATAGTGACTACTTGTGCCTTGCTTCTGTTTCTCATTGGCAATCCTTTTCTGGCAATCTGCAATGTAATGACCAGGGTTCTTGCAATAATTGCATTTGTCTTTCTTCACCTTTGCACCTTTATCTGCATTCCTTGCATTTGTGTTTGCATTCCTCTCCTTCCTGGGCTGATAAGCATTGTTGGTCTTTTCCTGAACTTTACCCTTTCCATGAGTGGCAAGTGCTTGCTCAATTGAACGGGCTGAATTGTAAGTCCGCATTTCATCCTGTAAGAGCAAGCCAACTAACTCCTCAAATTGAGTGGAGCAGCCCTTAGCATAATAATCAAGGGAGTGACAAATGTATCATATGAGGGTGCCAGACTATTGAGGGTGATAGAGACAAATTTCTTGGTTTCTATTTCCTCATCAATAGTTGCGAGCTCATCCCGAATGTCAGTAATCTTTGCATTATGAGATGAAATAGTTTGACCTTCCTACATGGACAAGTTATTGAGCTTATTATTCAAAGCAATGCTTCTTGCTTCATTCTTCACATTCCACATACTTTTCACTCTATCCCAAACTGCCTTTGAAGTCTTGCAAGACTTGATAGTGGACTTAATGTGTGTCTTCATAGACAATTCAATCAAAGACAACGCTTGGGCATCCCTGCGATCAAATCTCATCTGATCCTCTGTGGAAGCGGTAGTAGAGGACTTAGTGGTAGTGCTAGAAGTGGAAGATGCACTCGTGCTAGATCCAGCGAGTCTAACCTCATGACCAGTCACGATGTCCTATAAGCCCTTTCCAACCAAGATATTCTTGAGTGTAAATCACCACAAGGCATAGTTGGGGCCATCCAACATGTCAGCCTCAGTCATGGTTCCAAAATTCTCTGAAAGAGACATGATGATGGCTCAAGAATACCTGCAAATAAATCTGCAAAGAAAGGCAACAAATGGACACCTGAAATGCACCTGACTGCTATGCAATCACTTCAGTGGCATATACCTATAGTGGCTGCTCTAAAATAGCTGTAAATCTGTCCCAAAAATTGCTTGCACTAAGCCCAATCCCTGTTGGGATCATAAGTGCAAAAATCTGCTCAATTACAATCCCGTTCCGGGATACAAAATGCAATCAAGCACCATATTTCGGCCCCTAAAAATTCTGCTAAATTGCAGCCAAAGAATGGGTCAATGCAATGCCAAACAATGGTCCAAATGCAAAGTACTTCTACCCCAAAAATCAGCCAAGCATTGGCTCAAATTGCAATATTCTGAAGCACTTCACGTGCTAGAATGCAATCCCAACTGCAAGTAACTGTCAATGAGTCACAAGACTCATAAATGCAAGCTGAGTAGGCACCAAAAGGGCTGTTCCAGCCACAAATCTTGCACCCAACACAATGGGAATCTAAATGCAAGTCTGAAAGAGTTGCAAACAACCTGTAGAAGCGTGCCCAAAACAGCCTCAAGGTGTGTAACACTACAAATGAACAATGTACCTTGCATTGCACCTGCAATATGGGCAAGAGAAGTTCCCGAAACTGTCCTAGAACTGAAAAGAGTCCAGATATGAGCAAAAATGCCAAAAAATGCTCGGAATTGCCTTCTAACAAGTCGTACAGACTCTTGGCATTGTCGCGCAGCTATCCATACAAAGTCATATGGTCGTACGAACGTTCATACAACTGGTTTGTTTGTTTGCGGAGGCAGCTCTGAAATTTGGAAAAACGTCGAAATTGGACCTCAAAAAGTCAAAAACAGCTGCTGGACTGTTTCTGGCGATGAAATGAGGCACCAGACTGAACTCCAGCAAAATGTGGCCTGCCAGGGTCGAATGCGAGCTATGGGAGCTAAAACGGAATAGAATGTGGGAAACCAAGAACAAAATAAAGCACCAAGCTTGTGGGAGTGTGAAAGCAAGCACGGGAATGGACTCTAGTGATGGATGCTCTGATACCACATGTAGGAACAAGAATGGAGAAGAGTTGTAAACACAAGAGACCAATAAGTGAACACAAGTGAACTCCAACTGAAATGTTCAACCAAATGAAGTACAAGTACTTGGTATACATATTCCAAGTACTAGAGCACACAAAAACTCTAAAATAGACTAAGTCCTAGTCTATCCTACACCACCATATCATTGTATATATCTCTACATAGCTGTGTGGAACTACGAGATCATCCCGAGAGTCAACATTTACTGGAAGCATTATGTTAGTGGGAGGCTGGAGCTGTAGCATCACGTTGATTCTTGACAAACAGCTGAAAAGCATTACCACTCACTTGATTTGATTTGGTTGTAGTACATTACAACTTTTCATAAGAGCTTTGGTCATGGATAGGTAGTCTAAGATAATAGGTTTTATATCAAGATGTACAACGTGGCCATCTGGAAGAAAAATCTAGATGTTACATGTTTTGGAACTTCCCTTGAGACCGAGCATAATGATTGGAAATACATACAAAATTCATCCCGGATTGGTACTCAAGGCGATTGCATAAGGCATAGAAAACCAAGGTTTTCCTTGCAGATGGGCATTTTGGTTGCTCTGTAGAAAACCAATTGCACATTTGAGACATGAATGGCTTCTGATTGCCTTAAAAAAAAACAAATAAAGTAAAACAGGGTCACCAATTAGCAACCAGTTTACAAGCACTTTAATGATGGCAACTGCTCAATGCCGTTGTCCTTTAGCTTTCCAAACGTCTGTCAGATTTTATACCAGTTACGGTTTTGTTTCTTAAAGTGCTTACTGCTTATCATTTCATGCAGGAACATAACGGAAAATGTTCAAAATATTGCTGTGAGAACAGTTGAGAATGGCAAACAGGATCCAATAAGAGCACCTGTGGATGAACATACAATAAAAGACCTGCATGGCGGCAGTGCTCAAAGTCCCTCCAGTTCTGTAAATATAAAACAGGTGAGACTTGTGCCTATTTTAACAATTGATGCAAAAATCCTTGTTTATGTAGAATCATCTTTGATATGCTGTACTTATATCCTGTTGTACAATGTAAAGTTCTTCTTCAATATGCTTATACGGAGTCTATTGACGAAGCCATAGCAAGACTAATGAAACTATGCCGTTCAAATCCTTGGTTTCTGAACTTACCCGAAGTGTCATAATCAGATCTGTTTACTGTGGGGGTAAACTAAAAAGGAGAACTGCCTTGGCATCTTCCACTTGGAACCGATAGCATGCAATTGCTTTAAGATGGCCTGCATATGATCTAGATGCATACCCAAATTGTTTCCTTCATCCATATGTAGACCGATACCTCTGGCTTCAAAACTGAACATAGTCGAATCCCAGAGCTAAGCCAAGCATGCTAAGTGCTCTCTCATTCTTTTGCTCTCAAGCTGGTATCTTCTCGCTCCCTTGATTGTTGCTTGGCTTTTTCTCTGCACCTGAAATTATGCTCCAAAGTCCTTGCTCCATGAAAAACAGTCGCACTCCCAACTACCAAGATGGAAAGTTATTTCCTTTGAATGTAGTAACAAAATTGACTCCATTGTAGTGGACATCTCCATTGTAGACCCTTTGCTCTAGTACCAATTGTTAGAAATTGCTACCTTTACGGCTAGCTTAGACGCATTATGACTCAATTGAGATACTCATTTTACATATACGGCTCACACATATCTCTCAGAATACATAAACAAAATTACAAGATCAAATTGATATGAAACAAGAAATGAAATGTCACAATGCTAAATGGACAGAGCTCATCCCTATGGGGACTGTTGCTCGATACGTCAACGATTATCTAGTAATGACAACAAATCCTCTCTCTACAAAGGTAAACGACATCTTTGATAATAATGCCTTCTCAGAAAGATCAACTACAACAAAAGCTATATAGCCTGAACTAACAAAAGTGTCACACTAGTATGATGCCTGCTAGAGAGCAGAAACCTAGAAATCTCACCACTCAAAGAAAACACGCTGGCTGACCATGGTATGTACATATTTACAAGATAATATGTGTGACATAAACCCCCAAAACTATTCCTGCATGGCCACATCAGTGGGTGGTGGACAAGCAAACTCCTAATATGCATTCCTTTGTCATCATCTATAATAGGACCAGGAGAAGAAGGGGGAAAAGCAGGGTTATCAAAAGGCACAGCTAACATCAAAGGCAAACATAGTGGATCTGCACGAACCACTGCTGACCAAAGCTCACCAACCCCAAATCCATCCATTGCTGCATTTTCTTTAGAAGAGGAGGCATTTTCCGTCCAATTCCTATCAGCCAGTGTCCTTGGCTTGACAACCTCTCTAGGTGATTACCGATTCGAAGAAGAGGGCTTCTTTGAAGTTTTGTCAGCCACCTTGGGAGGCATGGCCTGCATTTTTTCCTTGCCTTTATCATTTACCACCAGAGGGGAGGCATTTCTCATGTCCCTTATACGTGGTGCAGCAACATGATTTGGAAAAGGAGCTTGGGCATGCAGCCGCCGGGGGAGGTTTTAGCAATACCTGATGGCATTCATACTGCATATGCCCAAATTTACCACATTCAACGCAAGAGCCTGCAAATTCACCCCATTTTAATTTAAAGAAAACCTGCGGGGATGGCATACCTGTTATATCAACCTGCAAAGCCACATGTGGAGGAGTGGGCTTGTCGGTATCCCACAAAACACAAAACCGGTTGACATTATCCAGAGCACGTGAAGGGAAAACCACTTTCCCCAAAGCTTTAGCCAAATGCCATGGGTTGTGGATGCCTGTGACATCCCCTTCTACTGAAATTAGAACTAGGGTAGGTGAAAAGCCTCCTTATATGCTGAAGGGAGGTGGGGATCATCTGTGAAAAAAACCTCTTCGACCCATGGTGCTTCATGGGAGCCCTTGTGCTTGAACTTGGCTACGTAACAGTTGCCTGTACCCTTCTTGAAGTGATGAAGCAAAATCTGTTCGGACTCGAGTACCGGGGACGAGTATTTTTCAAGCGAAATCTTTCGAGCATCAGAGCGAAGGAAAGAAAAACCTTCCAACTAGCAAAATAATGGCAAAAATGGATCGGAAGAAAACATAGTTTCACTTATAAATATGCAAAGTATCATAGAAATGCCTATTTTATAAACAAATATTTACATGAATCTTTGGGAATGGTGAGAACATAATGGGATGGCTTTTGAAGAAACCCACATGTAGAGTAGACTTCTTTATGAAAACTCCCTTATGATCCTTCTTACAACTTTTACTTAATAGGGGGTGACATTTATAAACTCTCTCAACCTATCGTCATGAAAGGGTTTCTCCAAAGAAAACTCATTGAAGCAAGCCATTAAGGTAGTTTTGCCAGTGAAACCCCTTTGAGTAGGTCTTTCAAGGACAACACTTTTAAAAGGGATATAACTTTCACATCCAATGTCCAAATATAGTCATTTAACCACTCAAATTGATCGGAAAAACCCCCTTTGAGCACATATATGGGGTTATATTTTGAAAAATCTTGCATATATAGTATTAAATATTACGTGTATTTTATGAGAGTGATATAGAAGCCCAAGTTAATACTTATTTATAGTAATTTAAACTTCTTTAGAAACATGTCCATAAATATCTTGTTATTTATGCTATAAAAACACTAGAAAGATATTGCCATATGATATAAATGTGTTTAATAAGTAATTATATATGTAAAATATTATTACATTGAGAGTGATTATGAGGGATGTTTCTTAAATGAATTATTTTTCAATACTTTTTAAAGGTAATAGCAGGGGTATAAAGGGATGCCTATGAATAAGAAAATTTATGTTATGTAAAAATGAATGAGTGACTAGTCTGTATATTTTTATGATAAAGGGATCTAGTTCTAGTGAAAATGAACGTGTAAAAACCATGTTTCCTAAAGAACTACAATTTTTTAAATCTCTTGAAAAGCACGCTCGGATAAATGTGCTCATAGGTTTTTGCTCGTAAAATTGACGCATCCCTCGACCACCCCTGTCTCATCGACAATCTTAGGCTGCTCCACATCTGGAACCATTGTCAGTTTCTGGACCCACACATGGCTTGAGCCACGAGACATGGAAAACTGGATGCAGAATCCATCTCGTAGATAACTGTAACTTCATGGCCACATCATTGATAACCTTAATGATTGGAAAGGGACCATTGAGACATGGAAAACTGGATGTAGAATCCATCTCGTAGATAACTGTAACTTCATGGCCACATCATTGATAACCTTAATGATTGGAAAGGGACCATTGCTTCGATGTAAGCTTTGGGCACGTTGTCCTAATTAAGCCGCTTCCGAAGATAAAATCCATTGCCCTTCTTTGCAGCCCACATCACGCTTGTGTTTGTTGGCTTGCATTTGGTAGGCCTCCTATGTGTTAGCAATGCGGTCTCTTATGGACTCCATGATCTACTCATATGACCTTATGATGTGATCGGCTTCGTATACCTTCTCAAAAGTCCTGGTGAGAGGGGACTTGAACTACTCGCCAAAGGTTGCTTCATAGGGAGTCCTACCCACATTGGTGGAATGGGTGTCATTGAGGATCCCTTGAACCAATGGTAGATACAACTCCCATTAGGACTGTGCATCTACAACATATCATTTCAGAACATCGAAGGCCAATAGGTTGTAGAATCTAGATCTCTTTTTGGCCATCTGATTGAGTATGGAAGCTGCTAGTAAAGTTGAGCTTTGTACCAAAGTTGTCGAAAAGGCCTCTCCAAAGCTCACTGGTGAACTTGGGATCCCTATCAAACACACTGATATGAGTCATACCACACATTGGATACCACCATTTGATGAAGAGTCAAGCCGCATCATGTGCATCAATTGTATCCTTGCATGGAATGAGCATGACAAATTTGTTGAACCTGTCCACAATGATCAGACACATAGTATTTCTAAAACCAGCGTGGCTAGTGGAAGGCTTGTGACAAGGTCCATGCTGATCTTTTCGAAAGGATGATCTAGAATCTCAAGGGGCTGAATTAGACCTGGCAACTTCCCATGGGATACCTCCACATGCTGGCATATCTGGCAGTGAGACACATACTCGTGGACATCATTGTGTAAATGAGGCCAAAGAAACTCGTGCTTGATCTTCTCAAGTATGCATGCAACACCTCAGCTTCCGCCAGCTATGAAATCATGCGAAAACACTATCAGTAGTACTTGTAACCAAGGCACACAGAGCATCTGTGTTCTTGCGTTTCCAAGCTCGTAGAAGGTTGGCATTAAGAGGTATCGTTCTCCCTGGATTTGTTGGGTCGGGGGTTTCTTGTGGTTCTGGGTCAGTCCCCAATACTGTCTCCAAAAGCTAGCTTGCCTTCAGTGAAGGTTGGTGGGTGAATCCTCAACGCTTGGATTGTTGGTGCAGCTGCTGAACTCGAGCCAGTTCCAGTTGCTGAACTCAGGCCGCTTCCTGATGCCATCACTTCGTATGATGTTGAAGCCCTTGCCTCTCTTATACTCTTCGATCCTTAGAGCCGCCTGGGCTCTGATACCATGTTAAATTACACAGGGCAATGGAACAGAAACTGAACAAAGAATAGAGAGTACACAGCAAACTCGAGAGGAACAGACTTTTCCTTCAATACTGATGTAGTACAGATGATGGCTCCATCCACCCGTGCGCTCCCACAGTGGAGCTTAGATGGTGATCTAGACAGAAACTAGGTGAAGAGCTACTAGCTGGAAGATCTGATCTGATACAATGGACTGGGAAGGTCGCCTCTTTATAGCTATGAGAACGGTAGTCGAATCAACCTAGTCGGTGGAGCCGACCAATCAACCTAGTTGGTGGAACCGACTAGTTGTCCATGGAATATTCAAGGAATATTTCCTATACGTCCTTGCTCTCGTCCCCAAATCCCCACCAAGGAGGCTGCTGGCTCCCAGACCCCAGCGAGAGCAAGGGACTCCCACACAATCAAGACAATGTGCCTCGTGCTACCAGCTTACCTACCCTGCCTAGCCCATAGGCTAGACTCACATAGAGCACCTTTCTACCATTAACGGTCTCATTGATAGACCTCATTTGACATGCAAGTCAAGATCCATCTAGTGTCCTAGGCTCACACATGGTTTCTCCTCATACGGGGGCCTTACAACTTGAGCACCTTTAACCACTAGTGGTTACCAGGAGAGTGGGGCATTGAGCATATCTAACAGACAGGAGCAGACTTCTCCCTTGATTGATACCTCTTAGAGCTCTATCACGGAGTTCTTTCAGCCAGATCACATAGACCCCCATGAGGCACGACCTCGACATGACCGTGACCTGGAGCCTGTGACTCGACAGCTCAGATAGAGGGTTGACTCACAGATCACACTTGGGGACATCCCCTCCTTGTTTAGGGTCGGAGCCCGACCAACGATGGTCACAGTGGCCTTGGTTAGATGCAGAGCTACGACCAGGAGACGTACCAGGACTGCACCCTTGAGGGGGCGACAACGTTCTATTGCTGACCTCATGCCTACGCTTCCACAGCCTCATCCATCTTGATGTCTTGTTGCTAACGATGATGATGATGATGGTTATGCTGACGATGATGCTGAGATTGATATATATATATATATAGTCGAGATATGACTATGTTGTACTTAGGACTTAGTACTGCCATTTTGCATTTTATTGCATCCTGCATTGGTGTGGGTGCTCGTTTAGTAGCTCCACTACCACAGCTCATTGTAGTCAGGTTTTTTTCGCAGTCTCATTGACCCATCGGTCTTCTGAAGGGCTTTAATAAACTTTCTTTCTTTCTTTCTTTCTTTCTCTCTCTCTTATGACCCCTACTTCGGAGGTGTCATACACTGTTTCGCATTATGCTTCACTCTCCCCTCTCCCTCTCAGTCAACCCACGCTCCCACACCCCATTGGGGCTGCCTCATCCATTCCACTGTCATCTCCATTCCTCACTCAGTCACTGTCCAGTTTCCAGACTTAGTCCCACACTTTCATGCCACAGTCACCATAGTTTCAACATGGACATGGGTGGGCTGATACACCAGAGGCCCATGATACCTTGCTCATGGAGATACATAGTTTCCGTGAGCGTGAGATGGAGCTGACTCGCTTCGCATGGGAGCAGATCCGCTTCAACCAGGAACAGAGCCGCATCATACAGGAGCAGGCTAGGGCCATTCGAGAGCAGGCGGGTCTTATTCAGGGACTCAGACAGGATATCATGAAGCTCCGACAAGAGGTCACAGCCATACACACTGTCCCAGGGAGTACCCCGGTGGTTGAGGCACAGATTGCGAGCATGCAATCTGCTATTGAGGAGACTTCCAGATGGGTTGACGTGGCCAAACGAGAACCCACAAGGGTAACCGTTTTGGCTACCCTCATGGAGCAGTAGCAAAGAGCCAGTAAGGCTCTCAATATCAGAGTATGTGGGATCCCACGCACTGAGGCTACACCGATGGTAGATGCAACTGCGTTCATGGCCGCTACCCTGGGTGTCGCTGAGCACAGGATAGAGAGGGCATGGCGGGTAGGGAGAGATCCCAACCGAGAGCAACCCCTAATCATACGGTTCCATGACACTCAGGCACGACTTTCAGCTCTATGACGCAGGTCAGTCCTTCGAGATCAGCCAACGATCTCTATGGATGAGAACCTCACACCTCTACAGGTTGAGGAGAGGCGCTCTTTGCTGCAGCAGCGGGATCACGCTCGGAAGGAGGGGAAGTGGACAATGGTACAAGAGAAACGACTTCTTACAAGCCCCCGTAGGGCACCTTCTCCCTCCCCTACATAGGGAAGCGCGGTCTATGAGACTCAAATATCCGAGACCCTATCCTGTACCATTTGGAACTGTAATGGTACCTTATGTTCAGAACCAGGGGACTTCTCGAAATCCTATACAGGCCACGACATAGTCTTTTATACAGAGACACATCAGAGTCCAGAGCACCCTCTTCCAATAGTCAGCGAATATACACGGGAGTCTGCCTACAGAGATGAGACGAGGGGCACAGAAGGAGTTCGAGGTTCAGGTGGAGTTGCAGTCCTTTTCATATCCACACTTCCGGGGATCATTTCAGTAGAGCAGAGAGATACACATTCCAGATTTCTTTGGATCCGGATTCGACACATGGACTGCCGGGATCTGTTTGTCGCAATTTGCTACTTCCCCCGGGAGACCTCCCACTTTGCCAGAGATATCCGAGGTGATGATGAGACATCCCCATTTGCTGCCCTTTCTCAGTCCATTGTTGACTTTTCTAGCCGCGGAGAATTCCTTCTAGTGGGGGACTTCAACGCGAGGACAAGGGCCCATCAAGTACCACTTCTTGACTTCAGAGATGATTCCACCCTACTGCCAGATATTGACCTTGAGGAGGCAAGTATGCTACGGGTTTCGGCTGACAGGCAAGGTCTATTCTCATCTTATGGACAAGCCCTATTAGACCTTGGCAGGATACATGATCTCATTATCTATAATGGCCTTGACAGATGGCCCGCTTCAGCTGGTTTCACATGCTTTCCACATGGGGGGGGCTCTAGTGTTGTTGATTACATCATGGGATCCCCTGTCTTCACATCTCGCATTACTGACTTCACTGTAGCACCTCTCCCCCCAGGGGCTGATCATACATACCTTTTCTTTAGCATCTCCACCTCCCTTCACACAGCACCTTTCACCCCACTCAGTGCTTACTCCACCTACCACGATACACGCTTTGATCAGGATCACTCACCTTTTTACTCTGGCCGTCTGTACATACTTCTCGCTTATATTGACTTCATATCCCTTTTAGAGGATCGTGCTGCCCTTGTCACCCGCTCACTACACGAGGCTGCCATTCACGCTTTCCCCCACACCACCCGCTCCATTCACCCACCACTCCCTGGAACCGTACCCTGTAATAGTTGGTACGATGATGAGTGTAAGGCTTTACGCCGTCAACTCAGATTTGAAACCAAAAACAGTCTTCCGAGCGCACCAGATACTCTACGTGAATACCGTGGACTGGTACGGAGGAAGAAACTAGGCTTCATTCGTCGGAACGAGGAGGAGCTACTGAACATTTTGTTTAGTAACAACTCTAAGGACTTCTGGTGGAGATTTATAAAAGGACAGTCCCCTCCGCCACTCACTGACACTCAGATCTGGTTTGATTATGCACGCACACTTTACGACATCCCAAATCAGCCAGTCCGTCCCACATCCTGCACCCTCTTCACTAGAGGAGGAGTAAAGGATGCCATAATGAAACTTCATGATGGCCGAGCAAAGGATCATGAGGGGCTATGCACCGAGTTCATTGCATATGGGATTAACCTCCTAGCCCTAATCTTAGCAAAGCTTTTTAATGAAGCGGTTTGTTTGGGATTTCCACACACTTGGACCATTAACACTATCTCACCCATCCACAAGGCAGGGGATCCCATGAGCCCGGAGAACTATAGGACCATTATGATTGGACATGTCATGTCCAAGATTTATGCATCAGTACTTAACTCCGAGGTTAGCAGACTTGCAGAGTGTCGAGGACTTAGAGCAGCACGACAAGCCGTTCCGGCGTGATCATGGAACCATGGACCACATTCTCACGCTCAGATGTATCATCAAGGAGGCGAGGTCACGAAAACAGAGAGTTTATTGTTGCTTTGTGGATTTCCGCTAGGCATTTGACACGGTTCTGAGAGCCCGCCTCATACTGCTCCTACAGGACTTGGGTTATGACCAGGAGATCATTTGGGCTGTCATGGCACTTTACGAGAGAGTTTCTGGCAGAGTTCGGGCAAGATTCAGGTGGATAGACGAGATCATGAGCACTATCGGGGTCAAACAAGGGTGTCCTTTGTCGCCTACCTTGTTTGGCCTCTACATTGACGAGCTTGAGATAGTGATGCAGACACAGGGGGGTGTAGGTTGCTCTCTTGCAGGCAAGCTGATCCAGATTTTGCTCTACGCAGATGACGGGGCTCTCTTGTCTTCCTCAGCAGAGGGGCTTCAGAGACACCTAGACGCACTATAGTCCTTTTGTGAGTCTCATGATTTGAAGGTCAACTTGGGTAATCCGTCCCAAGCACTCAATGGTGGATCAACTGGATAAGAGCAACAATGGAGGGGAAAAAGAACAGGAAAGGGATGTCTATGATTGCTTTGTAGGCTTCAGTAAAGCCTTTGACACAATACCACGTAAAAATTTATGGGAGAGACTAGAAACGCTCAATTTCCTCTGGAACTCAGAGAAGCTACATACGGACTTTACAAGAAGGTACTAGTTGAGTTAGCTCACCCACTTGTAGACTGTCACGGGCATCCACACCTCGTGGCATGCTATAGGCTGCCACATCAATAGCCGTACAGATGCTTTATCAGCAGCCACGTCAGTGCCATGTGGTAGTCAAGTTGGCTCTCTTAACAAACCTGACCCACACAGCATGTTATGCATGTCCAATAGGTACTTCACCTATTGAAGGACAACCAGCTGTACATCAATTCCAAGAAGAGCAGTTTCCTTTCAAAGGAGGTCCATTATTTGGGATACATCATCACTCTGACAGTTGTTCTATTGAATCCTACAAAAATAGTGGAGTGGGAGGTGCCTACAAAAGCCCAAGAGGTCTACATATTCATGGGCATTCGCCAAGCATACAAGAAACACATCAAGGATTTAGCAAAGATTGCAGTTCCCATCACCAATCTACTATAGAGGGTAAAGGTCACTCCATCTCCATAGTTCAAAGTCTACGATGTGCGACTAGTACCATACAGACTCAAATTTTGGTTCACCGGTACAATTTTATGCTGATAACAAGCCCAGCAATTATGCCATTTATGATAGGTAATTGTTTTTTTGAGGATGCCTATGTGTGCTGCCCCAATCTTTTGACCTTGATTCAGCATACATCTAAGGCAACTGTGGCCTGGAACATATTGAAGAGTCAGTATGAGACGCGGAATCAAACAAAAAATCCAGAACTTGGAGAATCAGCTTGCAGCTGAGAAGTTTAATGCTGGTGCTGGGATACAAAAGGCTAGCGAAGAGCTAGCTCGGCGGTGTCTCTAGATATGTCTACCAAGGTATGATGGACTGGTAACAACGCTTAACACTCAGGTGAGACCCTAGCCATTGACATTTGAGGAGTTTTGTGCTTTACTTATGGAGGAGGAATTGAGGCTTAAAGCTCGAGATGGAGGTGGCAATGGGGATGCTACGTTCTCTGCCACTGCGAAAGGGAAAGGTGGTCCTTCCACCAAAGGTGAGTTCTCTACTAGTGGTGACAAAAAGAAGAAGGGCGGCAAGAAGAAGTTTCAGGGAGAATGCTTCTACTGCAAGAAGGGGGGCTATGTGATTGCAGATTGCTGGGTCAAGAAAGCAGATGAAAAGAATGGTACTCTGAAGAAGTCAGATAAGGGGAAAGAGATAGCTAACATAGCGGAAGCAGAGTTGGATCTATTTTTGGCCATTGAGGAGGAGTGTTTCTCAGTTGAAGAAGCTTCAACCACTGATTCATGGGTGTTGGATAGTGGTGCCTCCCGTCACATGACCTGCAAGAAGGGTCTATATTGTTCCATGCAGCCTCTACAGAAACCCATCACCGTGATGGTTGGAAATAACGCAAAATGCCCTGTTGAGGGTACAGGTACTGTAACTGGAGATGTTAAGAAACTATCTAATGTACTGTATGTTCCACAAATCAAGAGAAATTCGCTATCAGTTGCTTTCATAACTGACGTTGACCATGAGGTGAGGTTCAACAAGATAGGAGTAAAAATTCTGGATAGTGCTGGCAATCTTGTTGGCATAGGAGTAAGGAGGAATAACCTGTATGAGCTAAGTGCTCTTACAGCCACTGCTGGAGTGGGCACAAGCAGACTTTGGCACGAAAGATTTGGCCATATCAGATTTGCAGTGCTGAAGGAGATGCAGAAGCAAGGTATGGTTGCTCACTTACCTGCAGTAGCAGAAATCAAAGAACTGTGTGAAGCTTGCATGATGGGCAAGCAACAGAGAAAGGCATTCCCACAAGAAAGCAAGAGTAAAGCAAATGCTCCTCTAGAGTTGGTGCATGTTGACTTGTGCTGTAAGATGCCTACGCAAGCCTTAGGGGGATCTTCCTATATTTTATTGATTGTCGACGACTATAGCAAGAAGATGTGGGTGTACTTTCTTCGTGAAAAGGCTCAAGCTTTTGGTAAATTGAACGAATGGCTACAGCTTGTTGAAAATGAAACAGGGAGAAAAGTGAAGAAAATCAGATCGGATGGTGGTGGTGAGTTTGTTTCTACAGAGTTTGGAGATTTTTGCAAGAGCAAAGCAATCAAGTGAAAGAATGGCTACAGCTTGTTGAACATGAAACAGGGAGAAAAGTGAAGAAAATCAGATCGGATGGTGGTGGTGAGTTTGTTTCTACAGAGTTTGGAGATTTTTGCAAGAGCAAAGGAATCAAGCGACAAACAACGACATCACATACACCTCAGCAAAATTCTGTTGAGCAGTCACATGTAGTGGAGGCAGAGAAGAGCTCTTTCAGTTTATCATCAAGCGAAGAGGTAATTCTCTATGGACTTGTCTCAAGAGCTATAAAGGAGGAGGAAATATCAGATGATGAAGGTATAAGTCACCAACCTGTTGTTACACCATCAGAAAAGCCATTGCCGCGATGGGTAAGGCAGCTCTACGACCATGATAACCAAATGCCTATGTTTGTTGAGTAGCATGCAGATGAACCAAGGCGGTCTCAGAGAATCGAGGAGCAAAGGAGGGCTTTTGCTCACATAGTCAATATGGCCTTGATGGCTGAGATTGGCTGAGATTATTGCAGAAGTAAAGGAGCCTGCGAGTTTGGAGGAAGCACTTGCAGACTGAGATTGGAAAAACGCTATGCAAGTAGAATATGACAACATCTTGAAGAATGAAACTTGGGAGCTGGTAGATCGACCACCTAACAGAAGGTTTATTGGCACCAAGTGGGTTTGGAAGGTAAAGTACAAGGCCGATGGGACTTTGGAAAAGTACAAAGCCAGATTGATTGCACAAGGATTTTTGCAGGTTGAAGGGTTTGATTTTTAGGAATCTTTCGCTCCGATTGTTAGAATGACCACTATTCGCATAGTACTATCGGTGGTTGCTAAATCAACATTCTTAAATGGTGACCTCAAGGAGGAGGTGTACATGGCTCAGCCACCAGGATTTGAGGCTTCCCATTCTGAGAACAAGGTTTGCAAGCTAAAGAAGGCACTGTACAAGCTGAAACAAGTCCCAAGAGCATGGTACCAACGGATAGATAAATTCTTTCATAAATTAGACTTCAAAAGATGTGCCTCAGATGCTAACTTGTATGTGTACAGGAAAGGTGGAAAATCTGCTATTATTGTTCTATATGTGGATGATCTCCTTATTACAGGTGACTATGAAGACATGATCTAGCAGACTAGAAAGGCATTGAGCACTGAGTTTGAGATGACAGACTTAGGCTTGATGCAAGAGCCTGGCAAGATCTTCATCTCTCAGCAGAGATATGCAAGGGAGATCTTGAAGACATTTGATATGTCCGAGTACAAGGAGATAGCTACACCTATGGAGGTAAATGCGAGGCTGTCTATGGAGGATGCCTCACCATCAGTAGACATCAGGAGGTACAGGAAGTTGGTCGGCAGTCTCATCTATTTGTGCAACACCAGACTGGACATTAGTTTTGCTGTTGGCGTCGTTTTGAGCAGGTTCTCCAATAAGCCCAGGGAGAATCATTGGAATGCAGGGATGCGGGTGCTCAGGTATGTGAAGGACACTCTTGATTATGGCATCACCTATGGTATGGGCACTTTCTTGGTTGGTTATTGTGACTCAGATTGGGCGGGAGATGTTGATTCCAGGAAATGAGTTTCTGGATATTGTTTCTCTTTAGGTTCAGGTATCTTCTCTTAGATCAGTAAGAAACAACTAACAGTGGCATTGTCTTCTACCGAGGCTGAGTACAAGGCAGCATGTTTTACTGCATGTGAAGCAGTGTGGCTAAGGAGGATCTTATGGCACATGGGAGTGCAAGAGGATGAGGCAACTGTGTTGAGGTACGACAATCAAAGTTGCATGGCCATTGTTGAAAATCCAGTGTTTCATGCGCGCACAAAACATATAGAGATTCGGTATTACTATGTGTGTGATTTGATCGAGGACGGGATAGTGGAATTGGTCTACTGTTCAACAGAGCAAAATGGAGCAGATATCTTCACCAAGGCACTCGGGAAGGATCAGCTTCAGGGTCATCTTCAGAGACTCGGCATTGGGCCGAGAAGGTAGTTCACCTACGGGGTGGACATTGAGAGAGGATGTTAGATATGCTCAATGCCCCACCCTCCTGGTAACCACCAGTGGTCCAAGGTGCTCAAGTTGTAAGGCCCTCATATGAGGAGAAGCCATGTGTGAGCTCGGAACACTGGATGGATCCTGACTTGCATGTCAGATGAGGTCTATCAATGAGACCGTTGATGGTAGAAAGGTGATCTATGTGAGTCTAGCCTATGGGCTAGGCAGGGTAGGTAAGCTGGTAGCACAATGAAGCACATTGTCTTGATTGTGAGGGAGCCCCGTGCTCTCGCTGGGGTCTGGGGGCTAGCTGGTCCCCAGCTGGGGGGTCCAGGGGGACCAGCGGTCTCCCTGGTGGTGTTCCGGGGGCGAGAGCAAGGACGTTTAGGGATATTAACTGAATATTCCATGGACGACTAGTCGGCTCCACCGACTAGGTTGATTGGTCGGCTTCACCGACTACGTTGATCCGACTACCGTCCTCATAGCTATAAAGAGGCAACCTTCCCAGTCCATTGTATCAGATCAGATCTTCCAGCTAGTAGCTCTTCACCTAGTATCTGTCTAGATTGCGAGCAACCTACCCCACCCTGTGCCTGCATCACTGTGTCGAGCTTGTCGATGTAGAGGCCAAACAAGGTAGGTGATAATGAGCACCCTTGTTTGACCCCGATAGTGCTCATGATCTCGTCTGTCCATCCAGATCCTGTCCGGACTCTGCCTGAAACTCGCTCATAAAGTGCCATGATAGCCCAAATGATCTCCTGGTTGTAACCCATATCCTGTAGGCTTCGTATGAGAGGGGCTCTCAAAACGGTATCAAATGCTTTGCAGAAGTCCACAAAGCAACAGTAAACCCTTTGCTTCCGTGCCCTCGCCTCCTCGATGATACATCTGAGTGCGAGAATGTGGTCCATGGTCCCATGATCCCGCTTGAAAATCGGCCTGTTCCGTTGCTCTAAGTCCTCGACACTCCGCAAATCTGCTGACCTCAGAATCAAGTACTGATGCATAAATCTTGGACATGACATGTCCAATCATAATGGTCCTATAGTTCTCCGAGTTCATGGGATCCCCTGCCTTGTGGTTGGGTGAGATAGTGTTGATGGTCCAGGTGCGTGGAAACCCCAAGCAAACGGCTTCATTAAATATATTGGCTAAGATTGGGGCTAGGAGGTTAATCCCATATGCAATGAACTCAGTGCATAGTCCCTCATGATCCTTCGCTCGGCCATTATGAAGTTTCATTACGGCATCCCTTACCCCCCCCCTTAGTGAAGAGGGTGCAGGATGTGGGGCGTGGTATATGTGATAGGTTAGGGGCTGGCTGATTTGGGATATCATAGAGCGTGCGTGCATAATCAGACCACACCTAAGTGTCAGTGAGTGGTGGGGGGGACCGTCCCTCTGGAGAGAGAGAGAGAGAGAGAGAGAGAGAGAGAGAGAGAGAGAGAGTTTTATTGTCGGCGGAGGGTCAAAGAGATCTAAATCATAGTTACATGGTGGTCTTATGAAGTAGATGCCTGCATGAAGAGAATCAAGCTGAAATGAGAGAATAATGTGGTGAGGAAACGAGAGATACAAAGCTCAATGGCGAGAAGTGAGAAAGAGAGAGAGAGAGAGTTGTATTAACGTCTTCAAGAGGCCTCACATGCCTATGAGACAAAGTACAAACCAAAAGTAATTCATACAAGTCACTGTGGGCTGAAGAAAAGGGCTCACTAAGGCCATTGATGAGTGCTAAAATGCTAAACTAGTAATCAGCAAAATAGCAAAATAAGCATCAAAATAGCATGAATATATCAAGTGCTCAAAGCAAGTGCTCCAAGTACATGTCTAGGATCCATGTATCCTGGCATCATGGTGGCTCTCTGATGAGATGCAAAGAGCTCACGTATATGCATCTGTCGAGTTGTGTCTCTTGGTGGCAGAGGGCGTGGTGTCCTCGATCTCTATATCCGATGGACTACGTCAAGGGTGACGCCTCGTCTCTGGCGATCTCCTCTAAGGAGAGCTGAGATAGACCGGACCTTGATCGTCTGTGCTTTGGTCTCTCTCCGTGCTACATGTGGTCTTTGCATCTCGCTCGGTAACACTGCTACTCCAGGATGCCCTCATCTCATCTAGCTCCTCCTCCTCAACCTCCTTTGGAGCTGACTCAGATGCATAGAAGTGTGTGGCTTGTATCTGTGCTCGGTCGACCTCAGTACCCTATGGCATCACCCCTGGCTGCTCTCTAGATTGTCACATCAGTGTATCTCTGTGTCATCGCATTTCAAACAGGTAGAGCCCAATACAAACCTTGTCAGGAAAGTAAGTGGATCAAAACCATGCCCATCCTAAAAGAGAGTGGTATCGTCCTTGGATCTCATAGTAGACTAGACAGACACATAGAAAATGCTCCTTTGTCCCGACCTCCCCCATTGTGCATAGTTTGTAGATCCTCTACTCTCGGGGTATGCTTGGAGCTCTCCTTGCCTCAATCCTCAACTTATGGGATGAAACTTGTAGCTGTCCATGGCATCCCTCAATGCGTGGACATATGATAGTGAATCAATGTCGCGGACACACCAACTTGGGGAATTGAGCTTGGCTTCCCTTGGATTGAGAGGGGCTCTATTGCTAAAGACTTGGGGATTCCATGTAGGTGTGGACATCAGCTCCATTCAATAGTTTGCTCTAGTTCTAGAGTCCATGAGGAGGAAATTGTTGTGTTCGAGTGAAACTATTCTAGATTTGGCTTCAAGAGTTCTGGTAATCAATTAGATACTTATGGTTTGTGCTTGATGTATTGCATCTTGTTCGAGATTCTCGTATATATACATTAGTCAGCTTAAGAGATTGATCCGGAACTACCTTTGGCCGAGCTGTGATGGCACAGTCGACCAGAGCTAGGGTACAGTAGTATTTTCTTACCTATACATAAAGGTGGATTGAACATCTTTCATCCTAACATTTAGTATAGAGCCCTACTAGGGTTTGGCAGCATAACCTTTATCCTTGGCAACCAGCCATGGAAGGGTTTTGTAACCCACCAAACTAGCAGTACTTCCTCTAGAGGTGGTGATTGGCTGCAAAGCATGATGTGGATTTTCATAGAAGCCAACACTAGACTTCCCTCATGCCTTTACTGGCAGAGATTCTTGGCAACAGATCAAACACTCACTTACACGGACCACGTCAAAGATGGGATGAGATTGATGGGCAGCTCATGATGTGGAATGATGCCATTCGAGATGATTCAGGCGATCATCTTGGTCACCAAAGCTACATGTAATGGTCTAGATGGGAGAGGACACTTTACATCTACCATCAGTGCATTCATGGAATTGCCTTCATGAGAGATGTACATCATCACTCAGGACCTCTGTGCTGCATGCATACATACTGGGTAGATTGATACAGCCATCCCCGTGGTATTGGTTAGATGGGACAAAAGAAGTAGACACAAATAGGTGTATCCATTGGCTAGGAGTCTTCCCTAGCATAGCTCTTTGCCTACACGTTATTCAAGTTCTTTGGAACCAAGAAGGTGACACGGTTCTCTATGCAGTCCAAAAGGGTTGGAGGCTAGTCGTACGACCAGTTCAAGAACCCATCTAGGATGCGGTTCTCCACACATCAGGGTTCACTCTCCCAATTGTAAACCCCAGCATGAGGAGAGTATGGGGACATGGTAATAGATTGGGGGCGCTTGAGAGACTGCTGTATTAACATCAAATATGGATGCCATATGGGCAGATCAAGGTGGAAAGAAAAATTCACATGGTGGCTCACCTTCAGAGGTGGGCAGCAAGGACAGCAGAGAAAGCTATCATGTAATTGAGATGAAGTCTGCATCATCCTGGAGCACTAGAAGATCTGCAAAGACTGCTTGACGCAGCTGTTTGGGCTATGGCAGTAGGCTGCAGACCTGGATAGAAAACATAGAAGAAATGGAGCAGGTCGGGGCACCCAAGCAAGTGGAAACAGGGTGGAACAGAGCCCTCTGGTGCACAGCTGCCATGCAGCAGTTTGGTGCCTGTTTTGGTCAGGCGGAGGCTGCAGGGAGGTGCTATTTTATAGGTGCAGAAGTGGCAGCAGATTCAGACTGGGTTGTTCCAGTTTGTGGCAGAATGGTTGGTTCATAGACCAAGTGGGCCAGTCTGGGGGGCTTCCAGCCCTCTATATAATGGGGAAGCGCTACAGGGCGCCTCTTCAGGGCAGCAATGCTGTTATCACTTTCTCCAATCCTGTGCCAGAAAGAATCGGTAAGATGGTTCCCGAGCTTCTGCGTACGTCCCAAGCGCACATCCGCTGGCAAAGAGAAGCCTCCAGCCTTGGGGGATTTCTATCCATTCATTCCAGGCATTGGGACTCACAACAGGCTGTCCAGAAGAGCAGCAAGGAGGCCGACATCCAGTGGAGGTGGTCCAGAGAATGCGCAACAGACTTCAGTGGCAAGAAGGGACACCGGAGGAGGATAAAGTAAAGATTGGAAGCATCCCTTACCTTTGGGAGCAGTCCAGGGTACATACCTACAGCCAGTAGGGTAGCGCAAGTCTGTGGGAGGGCGCTGTCCAAGGAATCAGCACTGCACAAGGTCAGTGAAGCTCACTGAGAAGCATGTAACCAAAGAGAGTGCAAGGATAGAAGTAGGAGCAAAGTTTGTGATCACCACAGAGCATCCAGGGCAGCAGATTGCTGAGGGTTTTGAGATCTCTTGTGCACCTTATTTTAACTCAGATTTTTGCAATATATTCTGAGGCATTTTGTGAACTACTCTTGAAGTTTGGTCTTTTTGTGAGTTCTCTTGTGGACACATAGTCAAAAGTTTTGAATTACAGCATTCCCTTCTCGTCGCTACTGGCGTACACCTTAATTATCTACTATATTCCTGTTAGAAAAGTCACTGCCCCACCTGTGAGCCCCCATTTTGAGGGGACAAGGGGGCAGGGGACTGTAGGGGGGTAGGGGACAGAGGACCTACCAGGCTGGAAACCGGTGCAGCAGAGAGGGGCGCGGCCCTTCTACGCAGCTCATGGAGCAGGAAACGGCACGGCAGCAGCAACCCATGTGCTGGGCACATAGGCCCTTCTATAGGGTTGGGCCAAGCCAACTAACCAGGTCGGTGGAGGCCAGCCTACAGGTCGGTGCTGCAAGCAGGGGGCCGACCCCCTGCTGGTCGGTTTTTACAGCCCCAAGCAGGGCCTATATAAAGCCCCCTCTCCCCCCCTCATTTCCCATCACTTGCACAGACAGCCTTGCACAGGCAAGCGCGCAGAAAGAAAGAAAGTTTATTAAAGTCTTCGGGAGACCGTGAAGGTCTATGAGACTAAAGATAACTGATACAATGAGCATAACGGTGGCGGTTTCGAAATGGGCCAGCCAACCGTTTCTGCAAAAAAGAGGTTATGAAGGACGGTGTGTCTAGTCCTGATACAAAAAATATGTGTCTACCTCCAGATGATACAAAAAAGAAGGGGGGGGCACCAAAAATGGGGCAGAGGGGGGAGATACAGTATATATGTGCAGGTGGTGATCGTCGGAGACCAATCATAGAGGGGCCGTCAAATGGGAGGCCGGAAAAAACCCTGCTATAGATGATTGGCCTCTGATGTCACGCGGCCTAATCGAGCTCGGCTGTCGGGGGCGGTGGGTGGCCCTGTGGATGAGGGCAACAGTAACCCCGGTGGGACGGGCAGAGAGCAGAGACGAGATAACAAGGGGATGTGTGAGTCTGTCCGCTGGCGCAGCTGTCGTGGCTCTGGCTCTCGCTCACGTCCGCGTCGTCGGCTAGACTGAGGAGAGGTATCCTGTGACTAGAAGAAATCAGTGATAGGCCGCTGGGTGTCCTCACGCTGTGTGTGGTGCTCGTGTCACCGTGCTCGGAGAGAGGTATCTCGGTGGCGAGTCATCTCATGTAAGAAAGCGGCTAGGCATTGTTGATCCGGGAACTGCAGCATGTGTGGGAGGGGGCCGAATCCGTCGCGGAAGAGGCAGTGGTACCGGCCTCGAATGGCATAATAGATAGGACATCTGAAAGCAAAGTGCTCCTCCGACTCGATCTCCTGCAAGTTGCAAAGTGAGCAAAGGCGGTCCTCTCGTGGGATACCCTCTGCGCGTCCGCTCTCGATCCGTAATCGGTGTGACGAGACCCTAAACTGACCGAGGGAGATCCGGAGCGCATGTGGTAGATGAAGTTGTGTGTATCCGAGGTCCGAGGAGATCCGGAGGTGTGATGAAGCCCTCCTATGAGATCTGGAGGCAGTGTCGACGGTAGAAGTCGAGCTTTACAGGAAGCTCGGAGTGAAGAAGCCATGTTCGCCAGGTGTGGAGCTGGAGCAGATCCGCTCGAATGAGCCGGTTGACCTCCTAGTCAATGGGGGAGAGGGGAGATGGTGGAGCGTCGAGGCTATACTGAAAAGGAGGCAACCGGTCTAAGTCGAGGCCCAGTCGGGTGAACCAACTGGAAAGACGACTATACCAGCATCGCTGGTCTCCATCAACAGATAAGGCCATAGAGGAGGATAGGGCTAGCTAAGGTAGGTGGAGGCAACCGTCGGCAGAGGAGCTGAAATCCCTGACTCTGTGGAGATAGGTGATAGCCTGAAAAGCTGCATTAAGCTGTAGGGGTGAGGCGCCGAACTCTGCTAGAATGATCTGGTGTGGTACCGATGGTTTGCTGCGGATCATCCGAGCAAACATCAGTATCTGTAGGCGCTCGACTCGAGCCCACTCTGTGTTTGAAAGGTCGACTCTCCACCACGGGCTACCGTACATGCTTGCTGGGCCGACCAAAGAATAAAAAAGGAGAGACTTGGTCCACGGGTCCTGGAAGTGGGAGTGGTAGCACTGTCGCTCCAGCTTGGTAAGAGCGGCGTATCCCCGGTTGATCCTGGCCTGCATGGCCGGGCGCATCATGAAGATCGGGCCTGAGAAGACAACGCCCAAGTATGTGTAAGAGTCAACTATCTCAACAGGGTCGCCAGCGAAGAGGAACTGCTCTCGGTGCATAGCAGGTCTGGAAGTGTTGAAGATCATCACCTTGGTTTTCCCAAGATTGACCTTCAAGTCATGTGTATCACAGAAGACCTGAAGTCCATCCAGGTGTTGTTGAAGACCAGTAGCAGAAGACGCAGGAAGGCTAGCTTCTTGCGATGGACTAGTCGACGATAATTCCTGGTGAGACGTGGGTTGGCCCTAGCGTTTCGCTGGGTCGTGAGTCAGAGTGTGCGCCGTAATGCTTTACACTTGTCATCATACCAGCTATTGCAAGGGGTGGAGCCAGCGGGTGGAGGGCGGGTGGACCGAGTAGTGGAAGGAAAAATGTGGCGGGCTGCATTGTGAAGGGAGTGGGGATAAGGGTGGCTCGGTGATCTAGAGAGGGTATGGTGTCTATGTGTCTGAGGAGGGAGGCTAGGTGGGCTGAGTAATCAGGTGAGAGGTTATGATCAAAGTGTATATCATGATAGGTAGTGTAGTGCGGGGTATGGCTGGGAGGGGCTCGGGGCGCAAGGATATGAAAGAACAGGTAAGTATGATCGGCTCCTGGGGGTAAGGGTGCAGTGTGGAAGTCAGTGATCTGTGGGGCTAAAGCAAGAGATCCCAGAATGTAGTCGACGACACTGGCTCCTCCGCCATGTGGGAAACATGTGAAACCAGAGGAGGCAGGCCACCGGTCTAGTCCATTGTAGATGACCAGATCATGTATACGTCCAAGGTCCAAAAGAGCTTGCCCATACGCAGTAACGGGAGCGCGACTGTCAACCGAGGAGCGGGGGAAGCCTGAGTTCTCTGTGTCCATCTCAGGTAATAGGACCGGATCTGAGTGGAAGTCCAGGAGTGATGTCTGATGTGCACCTGTCCTTGCGTTGAAATCCCCAACTAGGAGGACCTCTCCGCGTCTGGAGAACTCCACAATGTCTGAGTAGAGATCTAGATAGGGGGATACCCCCGTATCCTCACGAAGCATCCGTGCGAAATGTGACGTCTCAGGAGGAAAGTAGCAGACTGCAATAAAGAGGTCGCGTGTGGAGGGGCGTCGAAACCGGAGCCATAGGTAACGGGCATGGACATCCTGTCTAACCACGGATATCAAGCTCGTGAGCACTGAACGAAGGAGTACTGCAACTCCGCCTGACCCTCGGACCCCCCAGTATATCTGGTCTCCTCACAGAATACTGACTCCCAGGTATAGCCACTGACCGAGGAGAGAGGGCGCTCGGGGCTCTGATGTGTCTCTGTATAGAAAACGATGTCGCGTCCAGTGTATGACTCTGAGAAGTTCCCAGGGTCAGACCATAGGGTACCATTACAGTTCCATATGGTGCATGCCAAGGGTACTGTGTGCTGAGTCTGAATCTCATAGACCATGTCTCCCTATTTGGGGGGGGAGTCTGCTACCGTGTCTGGAGTACCTGGTGGGGCTCGGCGGCGGGGGCCAACTAATAGGTGGCCATCTCGGACGACAGCCCACTTCCCCTCCTGACGGGCTACATCTCGCTGCTGAAGCAGGGTGCACCGCTCTTCCACCTGCATAGGTGTGAGATCCTCATCCATGAAGATAGTAGGGTGGTTTGCACAGCAGTTGACAGCATCATGGAGCTGTTTGCACACGCTCATCCTTTGAGCTTTTGTCTGCCCACGATTGTGGAATAATATATTTGCGTTGTATGAGCTAGATCGGGAGTGAGGTGTGAGTGATTTTATCCTCTATTTCCAACATGGTATCAAAGCTAGGTTCACAGCTCTAGATCAAAGTACCTCAGCAAGTAGGCGACTGCAGTCGACACTCAGGTTTGCTGCGTGGTCAAGTTCTCCGCTGTAAATTCAGTTTCAGATTACTGTTCTTTATTATAGCAAGGATGGAGGACAAAGATTCTACTGTTGCCTCTTCAGCCCCTTCTCTTCCTCCTCCTCCAGATTCCTCTCATTCACCATCCCGAACTTCGGAGAGTTAGGGAAGCTAGACAGGTCAAACTACCCGATCTGGAATAGGAAAATTCGGAGCCATCTAGTGGCCCGGAAGTTGTGGAAGCTAACAATGGGGGTGGAGGCAAAACCGGAAGACTTGTTGGACAGCAAGGGGAAGATGGTCATTCCAGTGGGTGGTGAAGAGCTTGAGAATTGGGAAGAGAGAGATGCCCACTCCCTAGCATTAATCATTGGGACCTCGGCGGATTGTGTTCTGCCGCACATCCAGATAGCCGAGACGTCTGTAGAGGCGTGGGGTATCTTGAAGGATTTGCATGAAACTGACAATACATCTCGAATTCTAATGCTCCAACATCAACTGTACAATGTGGACATGACTGAGGCAAACAATGCTCATGACCATCTGACAAAAGTCAAGGTGGTAAGGGACCAGCTCGCGGCAGTTGGTCAGAAGGTAGAGTCACGTCAACTAGCATTGTTGATTTTATGCAAGCTACCTCGAAGTCTTAAGAGTTTCGTGACTACGGTCACTACAGGACAGAGGAACAAGCCTCTCACCTTCGAGGAGCTTGGGCCTTTACTATTGTAGGAAGAGGCTCGGGAAAAATTGTTTACTCAATCGGACGAGAAGGCTCTCATGGCAAGGGACAAGCCCAGCAAGGGTAAGTTCAAAGACTCCAAGAACAAAAGCAAGACTGAGGATGCAGAGAAAAAGAGGCAGATGATGTGCTTCTACTGTAAGAAGCTTGGTCATTCTGCTAAAGAGTGCCGCAAGAAGAAGGCGGGCCTCAAGAAGGAGTCTAAGTTCAAGGAGGAGCCAAAGACCGAATCGGCAAATGTCACGACCGGCGCTCTCTTCATCATCACTGAGTACTGCTCCGCTTATGCAGTCAGTGAAGGAGAGGAAGGTTGTTATGTGGACAGTGGAGCTTCAAAGCACATGTATGACAATAAGCAGTGGTTCAAAACCATGGAAGGTATGCATCTCCATTCCAAGGTGACTGTGGGGGATAACCGGTCATGCCCTGTGAAGGGTGTCGGTAGTATTCCATTCATCACGACCGCAGGAAACGAGGAGTTGATTTCCGTTGTACTGTATATACTGAATTTGTGCTAAAACCTATTGTCTGTCTATTAGATGGACAAGCACAATATGTTGGTCTTATTTGACAACGGCAAGGTCACTATCACAATATGTCGGTTAATGGACAGGTGGTGGCTCAAGGTGTCGAGGAGCATGGGCTATATCGGCTCAACACTCTGTTGGTGCACGGGGACCATGGCAGATCCAGATTATGGCATGAGCGGTTCGGTCACGTCAACTATGGCACTCTCTTGGAGATGCGAAAGACAAAGATGGTGGATGAGCTTCCACCGATTGCAGGCAAAGATCGTGTCTGCAGGGCTTGCGTGGAAGGCAAGCAACACAGGGACAAGTTCCCATAGGAGGCCTCATCACGGGCCAAGAAGCCGCTCGAGTTGGTTCACACCGACATCTGCGGCGCAATGTCGACAAATTCATTTGCAGGTTCGCGGTATTCTCTCTTATTAGTGGATGATTTTAGTCGCATGACTTGGGTATTCTGCCTAGCCAAGAAATCTCAGGCTTTCGAGAAATTCAAAGACTAGAAGGCCCAGGTAGAGAAGGAGAGCGGGGAGGTAATCAAAGCCTTCCGCACCGACATAGGGGGAGGGTTCACATCTACCAAGTTCAATGGATTCTGCAAGAAGCACGGGATTAAGAGATAGCTCACTACAGCTCGCACATCTCAACAGAATGGAGTTGCTGAGAGAAAGCACAGGACCGTCATAGAGACAGGGTTGACCATGTTGCGAGGGAGGAATCTCTCGAAAGCCTACTGGGGTGAAGCCATGAACATTGTCATTCACATCCTCAACAGAACCAAGGCCAAGGCTATTGATGACTAGACTCGATACGAAGCTTACTATGGTAAGAAGTCCATCATATCTCATTTAAGGGCTTTCGGTTCTAAAGCATTTGTGCATGTACATAAAAATGAGCGGACAAAGCTGGATCCCCATAGGCGGAGCTGTATCTTTGTGGTATACATCGAAGAGTCCAAGGCCTATCGCCTATTTGACCCGGACAAGAAGATCCTTATCAGTAGGGATGTGATCTTTGAAGAGACTGAGCCACAGCCTGCAGAAGAGGTTCGAGAACTTCCAGCATTACCCCCACCCAAGGTCACCATCGAGAGGTGGAGACGATTGAAGATCCCAAGGAGGAGTATTACGCTCAAGTTGAGGCAACATGACCTCGGAAGGGTCGGTCGGCATTTTCCTTTAAAGGATCAATGTTTGTATTATATTTGTTTGGGCTTCATGTAAATGATCAAAAAGGAATCAAGGTCAAGGTCCTTGGTGAGGGTGTTATAGACTAGGTGGATCTAAGGCTAAAGGGTCTAAATGGATTAAATGTGCCAAGGGGCAAATAATTTAATGATACCCCAAGAGAGGGGTAAATGATGCATTTAGGAGGTACCTTAGAATGAAGACATGTGGCATACTAGATCCATCTAGGGAATTGTGGACTCTGGTCTTCAGCTTGCCGTCCTTATCTTACAACTAAAATTTACAGCTTATTCGTGACCACAAATTGGATGAACACCAATTAACGGGTGATAGCACCACGAATAACCTCCCAGCGGTCCTCTAGTTCAGCAAGCTTATTTCAATCATAAAAACGTGAGAAGGACTTGCAAGCTGAAGACCAGAGCCCACAATTCCCTAGATGGATCTAGTATGCCACATGTCTTCATTCTAAGGTACCTCCTAAATGCATCATTTACCCCTCTCTTGGGGTATCATTAAATCATTTGCCCCTTGGCACATTTAATGCATTTAGACCCTTTAGCCTTAGATCCACCTAGTCTAGTGCTATAACATCCTCACCAAGGACCTTGACCTTGATTCCTTTTTGGTCATTTACATGAAGCCTAAACAAATATAATACAAACATTGATCCTTTAAAGGAAAATGCCGACTGACCCTTCCGAGGTCATGTTGCCTCAACTTGAGCGTAACATTCCTTCCCTCTTCAAGCATCAGCGTCCTCGATGATAAAGTCTAGGAACACTCTCTGTAATTGGTATACGGATTCCCAGGTAGATTCTGATAGAGGTAGACCATGCCATGCAACCAACACCGTGGGTATCTTCCGGTTGCGTACTTGCATTGTTCCTCGGTCCAGGATTCCCTTTGGTTTACATCTTGCATTATCCTCTATCTCCTGAAACAAAATAACACCCTCGATTAGTGAGTCACCTGTATGCAAAAATTTCTTTGAACAAGAAACATGAAACACTGGGTGCATCTTACAACCCTGTGGCGATTCTAATTTATAGGCTACCTTGCCTATTCTTTTTAGAATTAACCATGGCCCACAATATCGAGGTGATAACTTAGCACACTCTCCTACAGTCAAAGACTTAGAATGCAAAGGAACTCTGAGAAAAACTTTTTCTCCTTCCTTAAATTCTCTAACGGATCTGTTTTCATCTGCATATACCTTAGCTCTATCCATAGCTTGGTGGATGTTAGCTCTCGCAAGTGCTAGCATATCCCACATCTGAACCACAAAGTTCGCGGCACTAGGCACTTTCTGAGGTACTCCAACTGTAGTTGGATTCGCTGGTCTATAACCATAGTTCAGCTCAAACGGACTGAACCCTGTAGAGGAATGTTTTCTATCATTGTAGGCAAATTCTAACAATGGCAACTACTTGTCCCATGTATGTTGCCTCAATGACACATATGCTCTAAGCATATCCTCTAAAATTTGGTTGATTCTTTCCGTCTGACCATCCGTTTCTAGATGATCCCCACTACTCATTTGCAACTCAGTCCTTAGTGTCTCAAACACCGCAGTCCAAAAATGACCGGTAAATTTGACATCCCTGTCTGACACTATGGATTTGGGTAATCCATGCAAACGAAATATATGTCTAATAAACAAATCCGCCACTTGCGGGGCATTAATAGACTCTCTAGTTGGAATGAAGTGAGCCATCTTGGTAAGACGATCAACCACCACAAGGATAGAATCATATCCCCCTTGTGTCGTAGGCGGACCTACAATAAAGTCCATGGAAATGCTCTCCCACCTACTCAGTGGTATCTCCAAGGGCTGTAAAAGTCTGGGTGGCTTCACCCGCTCTGCCTTACTTACCTGACAGGAAAAACAACGTGTCACATATTCATGAATATGCTTTTTCATCTTTGGCCAAAAGAAATCTCGTCTCACGATATCATATGTCTTCTCGACTCCTGGATGTCCCGCACATGGGCTATCATGGCATTGTTGAATGACTCTCTGCATGAGATTATTCTGATTAGGTACTACTACCTTGTCATTTCTTTTCAGCATACCATCCCTTATGGCATATCTTGCATAAGTTTGGCCTTTTCTGGATGCCAGGCCATCCTTCTCCCCGGGTTTGAATACATGAGCCTTAGGCCAAAGGCTCTGGACGAACTCGTCCACCTTTTGAGTTTCTCTAATCTCGGTCATTAGAGCACTCTCTAACACCGTGAAACTCATATTATGCATAATGTGTGACAACGCATCATCAACTTTATTATCCTTTCCTCTTTGGTACCGAATCGTCCAAGTTAAACTCCTGCATGAGTTCAACCCACCTAGCTTGGCGGCGTCTCAAGTCAGGTTGTTTACAAAAATGTTTCAGAGTATCGTGATCAACATCAACATAAAACTCTGACCCATACAAATAATGTCTCCATGTTTTTAGAGCATGGACAACAGCATACAACTCTAATTCATGAGTTGGCCAATTTCGTTGAGAGGGAGAAAGCTTCTTGCTTTCAAAGGCTATTGGCCTTCCCTCTTGAAGGAGAACTGCTCCTACCGCAATGCCACTTGCATCGGTTTCAAGGAAAAACGGTTTCTGGGGATCAACTATTTTTAACACCGGTCCTGAGACCAGAGCTTGTTTTGTGGGGTTAAAACTTTCTTGTTGATTCTGTCCCCATATAAAAGGTACTTTATCTGAGGTCAGATCAGTCAATGGCGATACTATTTCGGAATATCCTTTGATATGCCTTCGTTAAAATTGGACAAGAATGATCGCAAAGCGTCAAACTATGAGAGATTGGCCAAGTCAGTATCGCAGCCACTTTCTTTGGATCCATTTCGTAAATATTCACGTCTTACCGTACACAGTATAGTTTTCTTTTTATTTACATAAAGACTAGCTTTCCTCAAAGTACTGAACACTATTCTTAAGTGTTCGTAATGCTCAGTAATACTTTTACTGAATATCAGAATATCGCCAGAAAGTGTACTACAAACTTTCCGATATATGGACGTAGTAAATCGTTCATAAGCATGACGAATGTAGCTGGAGCATTGGTAAGTCCAAAAGGCATTATCAAAAACTCATAATGTCCAAACTTGCTTCTAAAAGCGGTTTTATGCATATCCTCGGCTCTAATATGGATCTGATGGTAGCCACATTTAAGATCTATGTTACTGAAAATTACGACCCCATGTTATGCATCTAGCAAATCATCGATCCGAGCCATCGGATACCTGTGCTTAATAGTGATATTATTCAATGCTCTGTAACTATACAGAGGCAAAAAGTATCATCGTCGGATGGCTGAGATGGTGATCTCAGAATGCGACGTGGAAATGGAGGGAAGTCCCAGAGCAGAACAGATGCAGATTCAGCTAGCGGGATCTTCTCAAAGGTCAGTACCTGTTTTGTTATGTGTGCTTGTTGCTAAGTTAGTAACTAGTGCACCTGATAATATCCTGTCAAAGCCTGCAGCAACGGGGTATACAGCCTTTAATGATACGAAGTTAATTAAGATGAAAGGGCAAGTAGCTAATCATGATGTCATTGTGTTGTTTGACTCAGCGTCAACGCACAATGTAATTAACTCCAAGCTTGTAAAGAGGCTGAAACTAATGACTAGCCCATCTGACTATGCATATACAGTCAGAATGGTAGATGGAAGTTCAATTGAAGTATGGGACCAAAGGGTTACCCAGTTGGAGCTTCGAATTCAGGGCTATGCTGAGAAGCTTGATTTTGAAATGACTAAGCTTGCTCATGCAGACATAGCCCTAGGTAAGGCTTGGCATTCTAGGAAGAATCCAGCCATAGATTGGAAAAAGCACATTTATCAATTCAAGATGAATGATGTGCTGTATGTCTTACGAGGTGAAAAAGATATACCTCAAGGACCGTTGGTTTCCATAATGGAAATTCGAAAAACTCAAGAAGAGTTTTTGTTTCTTTGTACAGCATCGGTAGAGCCGATTGATGATTCTTCGGCTAGTACTAATGTTGCTCAAAATGGAGAGATGGCCAAGCTGGCTGATCAAATAACAGAGGAGTTCTCTGATTGTTTTAGGGATGAGCTACCTTATGGGTTACCTCCAGAGTGGAATGTTTAGCATAAGATTCAACTAATCCTAGGGCCAGAACCTGTAAATAGACCTCCCTATAGGTTGAGTTTTACCGAAGAGGCGGAGGTACGAAGACAACTGGAAGAATACCTCAAGTTGGGGCAGATTATTGAAATAAGCTTGCTGAACTAGAGGATGGCTGGGAGGTTATTCGTAGTGCTATCACCTGTTCATTGGTGTTCATCCAATGTGTGGTCACGAATAAGCTGTAAATTTTAGTTGTAAGGAGGAGGAGGAGGAGCATGCGATTCCAGAGCCAGCTCCCAAGTCAACTCTATCAAAAGCGCCTCCATCAGAGAAGAAGCTACCACAATGGTATTTGAAGACCTTAGCAGACTCACGGGTCATGGACATTCCCGAGAGCAGTTTCGGAGCGCGGCGGTCTCAACGTAACATGAAGACTCCCTCTGTGAACTATGCTTTGGTGGCTCAACTTGTGAAGCCCCATTCCTTCCAGGAGGCGAAGGATATTCCAGAATGGCAGGAAGCCATGCAGGTAGAGATGAATGCCATTTTGAAAAATGACACCTGGGATTTAGTGCCCAAACCAACCAAGCAAAAGGTCATCGGGACTAAATGGGTGTACAAGCTTAAGTTCAAGTCAGATGGGAGCTTAGACAAGTACAAAGCAAGATTGGTGGTGATGATGGGATATCTCAAGGTGTATGCCTCAAGCACACCTTGGTTTCTATGTGTGAGTGCTAGAGCCACAGTTAGGTGCCCACAAGCACAGGTAGGTGGTGGAAAGCCACATAGGATGATCGAGAGAATCTAGGAGCAGATTGAGGAGATGATTGTGGAGCTCTGAAGTCATCAGTGATGTCAGTGAGCATGTATGAGGTGCCTACTTAAGGACCTCACTCTTCTTCATTCCAAAATGCAAGTATTCTGAGTTTGTGTCCACTCTACTCTTTCTTTTCAGTTTATCAACATGGTATCAGAGCCATTTGATCCCCCTTGATCCATTTCTGCCACATCATCATCTTCTTCTCCATCTTCTTCTTCACCATCTCTTCCTCTTCTTCCCAAAGTTTGCTTAAGCCTGTTCTCCTCCGGTTCTCTACCATTTTCCACGCTCTTCCTGCTGGAGATCCACCTCGAAGGGGCGAACCCCTGGCTGAAAGGAATTGAAGAAAGACGCCCTCGTTTCCTCGCCATTACACGCAGTTCGTCGACTTTTGCTTCTGCTTTTTCTCTCAGCATACTCCATACTTCTCTAATTCCTTTCAGGGGGAGGTAGTCCATACCTAGAGCTATCCTGTGCTGAAATCTGAGCAGCAATGGTTGCTTATTCAAGCTGAAAACAGAGAAAAACCAGTCGTTTTTGAAGACGCTCCAGCCAGCAAAGTCGCGCGAAATCTCCTCAGACCTCTGCACCAGAAGTTCATCTTTATGTGAGCTTTCTTTTGCTTCAGAAAGCCCCTTTTCCTATGCTCTGAAGAGTAAGCTACAAGCCCTCCAAGTTCAGTCTTTTGGTTTTGACAGTTTTGACAAGTTTTTTTTTTGAAGATGATGCTACATAAGATGCTATTCTAGCATTTCTGGTTTTTGGAAACTTTCAATAACATCAGTACAAGTGTGGCTTCAGTTTTGCTTTGAATTGCTATACCTGGTTTTGATTGGAAAGCTTTCATTTTAGCCACCTCTGTGAAGCATATAAGTGAAAGCATCATTGATTGAAATTTGGTCACAAGACTTTGCTACATTGAATGCTTTATATTCTGAAGCTTTTTCAGTTGTTATTCTAGCCTTGTAAGAGAGAAGACACTGCCCAATACTTGGGTTAGACCCTCTCATGGCTTGCTTATGCAAAATATGTGAAAAGCCAAAACATAAAGCAATGTCTTGTTATGCTACAAAGGAAGAAAAAGCCAACATGGCTTCCTTGTTGAAGATTGCCAAGATAATGGTTACAAAAAAGGAAGCAACTTCAAAGACAGAAAATGCCAATCTACTTTCAGTTGATGTGCCTCCACAAGATGAGGCATCCTTTGAAGATTATGCATTTTAAATCATCTCTATGTATGCTCCAGATCTCTCTTTTTATGTTAAGGTACTCAGCCTGGATAGTCCTCCAAAATGAATGAAATAAACTATTGTGTTTTGTGTGCTTTGTAAACACCTCTGGTCACCTTATGATGTAGGCCATGTGTATGTTTTGCTCCATGGTACCTCCTGCAGACATTGTGTGCATGTACATGCAGGGGAGATAACCATTGGAAGGTCTTTTTGTATCCCTTTTTGTTTACCTTACACCCATGGGAACCCTTGCTAGCATGAGAACCTAGCCATAGATTTATCCTTGACCACCATGAGATGGCATGAGAAACTATGAGACTAGATATATCCTTGACATAGCTTGTGGCATTCCCTTGAGGGGGGGTTTGATGGGATATCTCAAGGTGTATGCCTCAGGCACACCTTGGTTTCTATGTGTGAGTGCTAGAGGCACAGTTAGGTGCCCACAAGCACAGTTAGGTGGTGGAAAGCCACATAGGATGATTGAGAGAATCTAGGAGCAGATTGAGGAGATGATTGTGGAGCTCTGAAGTCATCAGTGATGTCAGTGAGCACATAGCATTTGAGGTGCCTATTTCACGTTCAATACTACCTCTACCACTTACTTTTGTGAGCTGCGGCCATTCTTATTGATTGTTGCCAGGTTGCAAGAACTCACCTAGCCGAGGTTTCCAATGTGGCATAGTTTAATGAAGTTTAGCTGTGATGTAACTTTGAGGTTTTTTATGGTTTGGTATTTATGCTGGGATGCAACTATTATTGGGATTGAAAGCGGCTGTAATGTATGCTGTTCTGCTGCATAAATGCATGGCAAGTATAGTAGCTGCTTGCTGCATTAGTGAACAGTGTAGGCGTTGAAATATTTACGTTGTCCTTTAGTCAATGGCTAAATGGATGCATCTTTTTAGTAATGGTTGTTGAATCCAAGGCAGAGTTACAATTACAAATATGTGGAAGACATGGATTTATTTTGAATGTTTGGAACCAAATTACATCCGAATATTTGGCAGTCAGTTTGATTGAAATCATTATCTTTCTCAGTTGTCTTGTGGGTCTTCTTTTCCTTTTCAGGATGATGATGCACAGCCACATTCCCCCACAGGTGGTTCAGATGTGAGGGCTGGCAGTGCCAATCAAAATAGCAATATTGGATGCAATACCTCCATTTTGCAACAGATGACAGAATGTTCAGAAAACAGAAAGGATGGACATATGGGGGTAGCATGCTTTGACAAAGTGGCTGGTACATATGAAACTCTGAATACAATTTCTTCAACCTTTATCACATCAATCCATCAGAAACAAGCTGCCATTTCAAGAAGACCGTTGCCAATTTATGGATTGCATTTGGAAGAGCACTGCAGTTCTGTCATTGAGGAAACTTCAAACTTGCACCTGACAAATTTGCCTGATCAGGCGGTCTCAACAGTAAGAGACAACCATGAGAAGGTAAATGGTCTTATGGCAGTTTCCCCAAAGTTAAGACAACATTGTTTTCCAATACTGCACTGAGATTTTATTGTTAAGAACTTTTGTAATTGCAAATATAAACTATGGTGGAATAGAACCTTAGGGAAGGGAAGTCAGGTTGAAGAAATATTAAATTGTCATCTGGAGATTTGGGTTGAATATATGTCGGCCTCTCTCTCTCTCTCTCTCTCTCTCTCTCTCTCTCTCTCTCTCCCACTTGGTACTAACCACTCATACCTAGCCTTTTGTATTTCATCTACTAGGCCAGTCCCTCCCACGCCCACTCGTGTCTAGATCCACATTGACCGTGCCCTTGATCTAGTATATGTGAGCCAATTAGCCTGGGAGCTTCCGGCCCTACTTGGAGATGATGTAGACCTCGCCACACCTCGGACACCCTTGGCTCAATGGTGGAAGTTACCACCAGATCTTTTCCCACAACTCGATCCACACATGCCCGAGCTGGGAAGATGCCTCAAAACTCTTGGTTCGACGACAAGGAGTGCGGAGAGATGAGAGCCCACCTCACATGGGAGCGAGCCTTAGGTCACCTGATGTCATTTGAGGCACGACAGATCTCACGACAATTGACACGTCATAAGAGGCGGGCTGTCCTCACACGCAGGATGGATGAGGTGATTAGATCATTTGGAGGGGGAGATCCTACCATTGGATGGGGGCTTCTATCAGAGGAGTAGCCACCTATCCTCATCACAAATCCAGATGTTTGGCACATTTATAAGATTACACTGTTTACTTGTGTTACAATGAAATTTTCTGATCTTGTATTTTGCTGCTCTCCACTTTGGGGACAGCCTCTTGTAATATAAAGATACATGGATTTCACTTTAAAAAAAAGTGTGTGTGTTTGCTGCGCTGTGCTCTGTGTGTGTGTACATATATATGAGTGTGTGTGTGTTGCTTTGTCGGTGTGTGTGTGAAGCTCTTAGGCATTTGGGTAAACATAAATCCCCTGGCTGGGATGGTCTGACGGTTGAATTTTTTGAAGCCTTTTGGCCTGAATTGAAGGGTCCAATTCTGCAGTTTATAAATGTAGCCTGGCAGCATCAACATCTTCCCTCAGCTTGGAAGCATGGTTTGGTTAAGCTTGTGCCCAAAAAACCTCTATGTGAGACTATGGATGCTGGAGGCCCATCAATTTGATGCCGGTTATATACAAACTGATTGCCAAAATGTTGGGACATCGGATAAAGGATATCCTTCATGAAGGACTTCATCCTAGGCAATATGGTTTTGTTCCAAGACGGCACATACATGACAATATCTCTAACACTATCGTCGCAATGGAATATGCAAAATATTCAGATCAAGATGTGTTGGTCATGCAGGTGGATGTGGCGAAGGCATTTGATACAGTACAGTGGGATTATGTTTCTCAAATCATGTTAAAACTTGGTTTTGGGCCAAAGCTAGTTAATATCATATATTGGCTTTACTCAGATTCCACTACACAATGCTTTATAGGGAATCATTTGTTTGAGTCTTGGACTCTCGAACGTTCAGTTCGATAGGGATGCCCTCTCAGTTCTTTGCTTTATGCCATCGCTTCACATCCTTTGCTTCTTTATATGGATCACATGGTTGATACTGGACAGCTAGAGGGGCTTCAGATTTCTGGTTCACGACCCTTCATTGCACAGGCCTATGCAGATGATTCATTCTTCATGCCAAAGAATAGTCCTTTGGAGATTCGCCTCTTGATGGATACCCTTTCAGATTTTGGGTTAGCAGCTGGTCTTAAAATTAATTTTCAGAAATCAAAACTCTTGCCTCTCAAGCATTGTGACTGGCATGCTATCTTGTGGCCAGGCCATATTATTTATCCGGAAAACATAGTAAGACATTTGGGTTATCCCATTGGCTGGAAAATCAGCAATAAGCAACAAATGTCGTGGGTGGCAAACAAAATTCAGGACAAATTAGAATATTGGAAGATCTCCACTTGGCCTCTGCGTGTACGGCTTCGAATTGTCCAGTCTATTGTTCTAGCGTATGTCCAGTTCTACCTTCCTCTATTACATTGGTCATCTCGAGATCTCACTTCCTTTATGTCTCAAGCCATGGAGATTTTTTGGAAAACTAAGCTTCATAAAAAAGCTTTACGGCTGCTCAAAATGGACTTGCTTTGCTCACCAAGAATGCATGGTGGTTTGAATATAATAAACATCAAATTTCATGTGTTGGCAAGAAAGATCACTATGCTCAAGACATTTTTTGAACAAGAGCAGCCTTGGTCTATCATGTTGGCAATTTTGTGTGGACAGATGAGCACAAATGCTTATGGACATTGGCTAGTTGATCCATTGGAAGTAGTACTTGGCAAATTGCAAGGAAAAATCCCTGGTTGTCCATTTTCTAATTCCTTGATTCAGGACTGGAAGCAAGTACTCTCTCACATCAAATGGTCTCCCCATCCTGCTTCTATAGCTTCCTCACTCAGAATGGAAAGTTTTCATTGGAGTGCTGTGTTTTCCTCTCCCCTTGCTATTCAACAACCCATCAGAGCTTACAATCTTATGAAAATGGGTATTCGGTTCATTGATGACGTGGTAGATATGCAAGGAAATATTCTCACTTTTCCAGTGGCATGTCGACAATACAATCTGGGGATGCATCATAGACCTATTTGGAAAGCTATTGCTGATCTGTTACTCCCTCTGGTTCCGATTCCGACATTGAATGTTAGAGACAAGCTTCAAGATTGGCACCTTCGGTTTTCAAATACAAGCATATCCTCTAGGCCTTTGAATTTATTGACTTTTATATAGGCTTATCGATTGATATTACCTCCTCCCTGGATTGCCCATCATGCTAATTCTCTATGGCATTTGAACAAGTCATTAGCCTGGTGGAAAGGAAGATTGCAATTGATATGGAAGTTGAAAATGCCATTGAAGCAATGACTCTTTCTATGGCGATGTATTATTGGTATTCTTCCAGTAGGGGGTGAAATTGGCTCAAAGAAGGATAGCTTCACCTCTTTGTCCAAGATGTCACCTTACATCTGAGAGTATTCCGCATTTACTGTGGTTTTGTTCATATTCCAGAGACCTTCTAGATAGAATCTCCTATTTCTTATCTCTCAGATTTTCTGGATGTATGGCAAACTATCAGCTTCTTTGTCACAGTATTCTCTTTTCTTCCACTGGATCAGATACTGGGCTTTATGGACCCTCTGGCTACAGCGCAATCAAGCATATCTAAATTCTCCCCTTCAGCATCCATATGAGTTCTTCCGAGCCTCATTGCGGCAGTCTTTATATGATGCCTTACATGAGGAAGATTTGGATGTTTCTTGTATTCAGCTTTTCTTTTACTGCTTCTAATGGATAGGGCTTTGGCTCTCTTTTGAGCACTGCCCAGATGTAAATGAATGTTTCATAATATAAGTATCTTGGTTTCACAAAAAAAAAAAGTGTGTGTGTGTGTGTGTCAGTATAAAGAATACCAACATTATACTGACACACAATGCTTTCTTCAGAATGTCCCTCAAGCAATCTTTATATGACAGTTATGCTGCGAGGGACTTGGATGCTACTAGCCTTGAAGTGTTTTCTGACTGTTTTTGAGTTCTTTCATTAGGCTCTCTTTTGGAGTCTAATGTCATGTACATTGATTTCATGTTAATAATATAGTTATTGGTTTCACCAAAAAAAAAAAAAAGTGTGTGTGTGTGTCAGAACTGGTGTGTGTGTAGTTGAAGCAGAAGGTTTGTGTGGTGTTGTGGTGTGGCTCGAGAGCGTGAGAGAGAGGAGGTCGAGACAGAGACAGGTCCCCGTACAGTTCCCCCACCCGTCCGTACACCTGTATAGACGCCGTACGCTTACCATACAATCGTACGAACAGGCTCGGCCCATCCCTGCGCAGCCCCGAGCAATCCCGCTGCTGTTTACCTCGCCATCGCTGTTCCCCTTCTGAAGTTCCCTCCGTACGTCCGTACACCCTTGGCTTTTCCGTACAGTCTAGTCCCTTCATGCCCCGTCAGCATTTCTGTTCAGTTCCTTTCCCTCCGTACAGTCCCTGCGTGCCCTGTCAGCATCCCGTGCAGTCTGTACAGTCCCGTACACCCGTACAGTCCGTACAAGCCTGTTTTATCCGTACTGTTTGCCCTGCACTTTTTCCGCGTTGTTTGCCCTGTACAAACCCTGCCGTACAGTTCTGTTTTTTCTGCCATTTTATCAATTCTGCCCTACTTACCTCTATGGAGGATCATATCAAAAGTTATTCCCGGAAGGACTTGTCCCGGGACTCCAAAAGACAGCAAGTCCACTTTTCTACCTCAGCATCTATAGATGCTCACTATGTTTTTGACATGCTCAAGGATGAATTTCATCACAGCCGGAAGGAGTGGGCCAAACCTCCCCCGGCTCTTAAGTATAAGCTGAAGCTGCCCTCCTTGGTCGCTCCTCTCCAAAAGTTTTCTCAGCAAGCAGTTATCATTTTCTTCCCAGGGAAGCTACCTTCAGCAAATGATGTAGCTCAGTGGGTTCAGGCTTTTTTGCGAGGTTGCTTTGTTGAAGGAGTATACTTTGCTTCTTGAGGTTTTTATGAAGTGCACTTTTTGGATGCCTCATATCGTCAGCAGATATTGGAGATGTCCCTTGTATTCTATGGCAGACAAATGGTGCATGTCATGCCATGGTTGCCAAATAAGGATTATCACGGTCTCATTCGACATCACTGCCCTGTATGGGTTGAGGTAGTGGATTTTCCGGATTATATGAGGGCTGAGTTACCAAGTCTGGCAGCTACTTTGGGGCAAGTTGTATGCTCACCCCGTCCTTCGGGTAATCGAAATCGGTTTTGTGTTCTTTGGGATATAGATCACCCAACCCCTCCTTCCATTGCGGTAGAGGTGGAGGATGTTCCCTTGGGCGAAAAATATTTTGATTTGAAATGGGGAGTGTTTGCAGGTGCTTGCTTCACATGTCATAAGTTTGGCCACCTAGCCTCACAGTGCCCTGCAGTCCTGCATCAGCTCCCACCTACAGCTATTGCTCCAGAAAATACTTCCCCTCCAACTTATGGTCCGGGGCCTAAGGCTATGCCTAGCAAATTGGGTGATGTGGCATCTAAATCTGTCCCTCCCAAAGAAAATGTGGTTCAGGTTTCAGCCAAGCAAAAGGATAAGGGAAAGGGCGAAATTTCAGAATCTCCTACCTCTCCCCAAGGTGCCTGGCAGCAACCCAAAAAGGTATTTGTGCTCAAGCCACGACCGTTACAATCTCACCATTGGGATGCCTCTACTTCCACCGCTGGTCAGGCCTCTACCCCTGCTGATAGCCTCACCTCTCAACTGTGGGTTGATGTGCTCAAGAAGGGCATCCCTGTATGTGACAATGATGAGGATTATAGAGCTAATGATCCAGGATGCCAGGTGGACCTTGATGTCATGGCTGAGGCCTGACAACTTCTACTTTTACTATGCCTTTTGGTTCGGCTGTACATATCTTCTATGTCTACTTCAATCACTTGTATTACATACAATGTTCAAGGTCTTTGTAATGTCAGTAAGTAGAGACTTTTTTGGCACTATGTACATAGAATGCATCCCGATGTAATTTCTTTGCAGGAACACAACCAATACTTCTTGGCTGGCCAGCAAGGCCACTTCGCTGGTTATGACATATTCTATGCTAGTACAATGCACTTTTCAGGGGTATGCATGCTGGTGAAACATGATATGCAGCCCACGGTTGCTTACAATGACCCCCAGGGTCGCTGGATGGTGATTAGATGCACCTATCATGCTGATCTTTATGAAATAGCATCTGTCTATGCCTCTCAAACTGCTGCGACAAGAGCTCGAATGTGGGCCTCCCTCAAACAATATCCATGGCTGTCTAATGCCTTTTTGTGTGGGGACTTTAATAACTCGCCTGCCATTCAAGACAACATCACTCATCGTTCTCACATGATCCCCACTGAGCTTCGACATTGGGAGGATATGCTTTCTTTCTTGCATGCAGAAGATTTATGGCTCTCAACAAGGGATAGAGATATGGGCTATACATACCGTCACAATGCCTTTACTCATTACTGGGCTCGACTTGATAGATGGTATTTGTTGCATGCTCAACAGTATGCTAGTTTCACATGTGCACTCTGGGTTGATCATTCCCTTTTGCTATCTGATCACTTTCCAGTATGCTTGACATTATCTATAGCATGTTTGACAGAGGATATGCCTTTTTTTGGTCGTTGCCTACTCCATGTTAATAGTGCTTATTTGCTTCATCAACAATTTCAGAACATGGTGAGAGTGGCTGTCCGCCCCCTCCTCTTACATGCTCAGGAGGACATGGATTTCGCTTGGATCAGTCTTGCCCATCGTTGGCAGGCTGTTATTCAAGATTATGGACGGAGTTACATGGGAGACCTCAGGCTTAAGCTGAAATGGGCTCAATCTCACAAGCAACAAATGGATGTAATTAGCTCTTATAGGCAGCTCACCTCCTCTGAACAGGATTCTTGTGCTTATGCGGTTCATATCATCCATCAAAATGATCTTCGCAAATTAAAGAAGTGGCAAATCCGAGCTCGCATGAAACCCCTTTTGGATAAGGGCTGCTCCTCCAAAGCCTTCTCAAAAGCCTGCATGCGGATAGGCGAAAGGAGGATATTTGCAGGATCAAGCGAGATGATGGCACCTGGACTACCTCCAAATCAGAATTGGAATTGCAATGCTCTAGTCATTTCCAGCATCTCTTGCCTATATTGTCTCCGGAACAGGCTCATGAATTGGAGCAGCCCTTTATGCTTAATGAAGTGGATGATGCTTTGAGTCATTTACGTAAAGGCAGCTCTCCTGGTTGGGATGGATTGACTGTTGAATTTTTCCGTGCATTTTGGGGTGATCTCAAGAACACTCTGCTTCTTATGATCAATCATGCTTGGGCAGAACAATCTCTTCCTCCTTCTTGGAAACATGGTCTTGTCAAATTGATCCCCAAAAAAAGGTTATGTGAGACAGTCGCTGATTGGCGGCCCATATCTCTTATGCCAGTCATTTACAAACTCATTGCCAAAATGATTGTCCTCAGGATTCGATTTATCTTGCAAGCACGACTTCATCCCAGGCAGTATGGGTTTGTTCCCAGAAGACAGATTACTGACAATATCTCCAATGCTTTGCTTGCAATTGAGTATGCCAAATATTCTAAACAAGATGTTCTCATTCTGCAAGTGGACATTGCGAAAGCATTTGATACTGTCCATTGGGATTTTATTTCTCAGACTATGCATAAATTGGGATTTGGCCCTCGGCTGGTCCATATTATTTACTGGCTCTATTCGCATGTCACTGCGCAGTGTTTGCTTGGTGGTGGGTTGTCAAGAACATGGACTATGACATTGTATGCCATTGCTACTCATCCGTTATTGTTGCATATGGATCATCTTGCAGATACAGGACAGCTTCATGGCTTGCAAATTCTAGGGGCACAGCCGTTTCTTGCGTAGGCATATGCTGATGATTCATATTTCATGCCCAGGAATTCTCAAAATGATCTCTCTCATTTGATGCATACTCTGAACGATTTTGGCATAGCTGCTGGACTGCATATGAACTTTCAGAAATCAAATCTTCTAGCATTGAAAGAAGCTGATTGGCATGCACTTCTGTGGCCAGGCCACATTATCTCTTCCCATACTATTGTGAGGCATTTAGGGTATCCCATTGGCTGGAATATCACCCCTCAACAACAGCTCAAATGGGTGCTTCAAAAGATAAACAAGAAGCTGGAATACTGGCATTTGTCCACTTGGCCTCTACATGTTAGACTTCGGATAGTACAGTCTATCATTATGGCATATGTGCAATTTTATCTGCCTCTTCTTCCCTAGTCTTTTAAGCATTTGGCTTCCTATATGTCCCAGGCTATGGAGATATTTTGGAAAAGCAAATCTCACAAAAAGGCTTTGCGACTACTTCCCATGCAGTCTGTTTGTTCTCCTAAGACTCATGGGGGACTGAATATTCTCAATCTTCAGTCTCATATGTTGGCAAGAAAGAGCACTATGATTGCTGATTTTTTACAGCAAAAACAGCCATGGGCTATTGGTAGCAGCTATTTGTGGAAACATGACGTCCCATGCATATGGGCATTGGATTACAGATCACTGGAAAGCAGCCATGACCACATTTCAGGGGAAAATTCCTGGTTGTCCTGTTTCTACTGCTTTTATTCATGATTGGAAGAGAATTCTCTCTTATGCTAAATGGTCAGGTGCTTCTTCCCATCATGGTATTTCTCTTCGCTTGGAAAGCATCCATTGGAGCAAGGTGTTTGAATCGCCTCTTGCTTTATAGGCTCCTATTAAAGCATATAATCTTATGAAATTGGGCATAAGATTTGTCGGAGATGTTGTGGATCAACACGGTTATGTGCTTTCATTTCCACAAGCTTGCAGGACATTCCCCTTGGGTCTGCATCATAGGCCCATTTGGAGAATACTTACAACTATGTTGCAGCCATTTGTTCCTGTTTCTCCACTGTTTGTACAGGACGATTACTGGACTGGAATCTGACTTTCTTATCTCCCACTACCTGTTCACTTTCAATGCATAATCTGGCCTCCTCGATGGTTTACAGATTTCTTCTTCCACCGCCATGGATTGATAAGCATGCCAACACTCTTTGGAATTTGGATAGGCCTTTATCTTGGTGGCAATCGCAACTCAAGAAAATTTGGAAAGCTAAATTGCCATTGAAACAGAGGCTTTTCTTTTGGAGATGTATAGTGGGAGCTTTTTCCATTGGTATGAAATTGGCAGCACGTCGCATTGCTTCCCCTTCCTGCCCCCGTTGCTCTCATCACCGAGAGACAGTTCCCCATTTGTTATGGTCTTGCCCGTACTCTCAGATATTGATCACTCATGTCTCTCATTTGCTGCGGCTTCGGTTTCCCTCTATTAGACTCGGGAAACTCTTTTGGATGTTTGGATGCTTCTCATCTCAGATGTCTCCATTCCTCCTTTTCTTTCATTGGGCTCGTTTTTGGGTTCTATGGACTATTTGGACACAGAGATTGCATTCTAGGATGGGACAACAGTTTCCTCAGGCATATGCTTTCTTCAGAATGTCCCTCAAGCAATCTTTATATGACAGTTATGCTACGAGGGACTTGGATGCTACTAGCCTTGAAGTGTTTTCTGACTGTTTTTGAGTTCTTCCATTAGGCTCTCTTTTGGAGTCTAATGTCATGTACATTGATTTCATGTTAATAGTATAGTTACTAGTTTCACAAAAAAAAGTGTGTATTGCTTTGTCCGCATACTCATGATTTTCTGGGTATCATTGTATAGTATCTGAGAGCTCGTTTTCCAAATGTTATTTTTGGAAAATTCTTTTGGCTCTTTGGCATTCATCCACGGTGACCGGAGTTTGATTTGTTTTTTACTTGGCTTAGATACTGGGGACTCTGGACTCTATGGATAGATCGCAAGCATAGAGTCTTTGGTGATCCTCGGTTATCATTTTTCTTGTTTTTCCGTAGATCTTTGCAGCAATCTCTCTTTGATTGTCTGCAAACTCACTACATAGATTCTGATGTATATCTTTCTTAAGACTGAGATTTTTTGTTGATGTATTGTCCAGCTTTCCCTTTCAGGGAAGCTCTCTTGTAATATAAAGCAACAAAATTTTCACTAAAAAAAAGTGTTTGGGTACATATATATGAGAGTGTGTGTGTTTTTCTGTTCGGTTTAGGAAGTTCTTCTGGCTATTTGGGTTTCATCCATCCAGACTGGAGTTTCATATTTTCTTCGTTTGGGTTCGCTACTAGGCACTATGGATTTTATGGACATATAGGAATTGTAAAGTCTTTAGTGATCCTACTTTCTCTCTGTTTGGTGTTTTCAGGCCTTCTCTATAGCAATCTTTCTTTGATTGCTTGCAGACCCGCTGCATAGATCATGAGGTTTTTTTGGCATATACTGAAATTTTCAGTTCATGTAATTGTAGCACCTTGTTTTGAGGTTGCCAACGCAGAATGCAAAAATGCAAAATGATAGTACTAAGTACAACATAGTCATGTAAGTACACGTCGATCTCATTATCATCATCATCATCATCGTCATCAGGACATCAAGGTGGATGAGGCAATGGAGGCATGAAATCAGCGATAGAGTGCTATCGAGTTCTCACGGGTGCGGCTCTGTGACGTCTCTTGGTCATAGCTTTGTGTCTAACAAGGGCACAACGACTCTGAACAGAGAGGGGATGTCCCGAAGTGTAATTTGCACGTCAACCCTCTGTTTGAGTTGTCGGGTCATTGGCTTTGGATCGTGATCATGTTGAAGCCTCGTCTCGTGGGTGTCCATGTGATGTGGTAGGAAGAACTCCATGATAGAGCTCTGAGAAGAATCTGCTAAGGAAGAAGTTCGCTCCTGTCTCGGTGATCGAAGTATCCTCTCGCGGTGCTTGACTACCTCATGGATGAAGCCCGCCAAACATCTATAGTCTGGGTAGGAGAGGAATCGGGATAAAACCCCAAAGCTATCTCTGAAGAGGCAGTAGAAACACCCTCGGATCTCATAGTAAACAGGGCACTTGAAGATAAAGTGCTCCTCTGTCTCAACCTCCTACATGTCACATAATATGCATACATGCCTCTCCCTGGGTATGCCCTCCACTCTGCCACTCTCGATACGAAGTCTATGTGAAGAGACCTGGAAAGGGTGGATCTGTAAAGAACTGCTACTCCTCCTGACCCTCGTACTCCCCCTATGTCCCTAGTCTCATCTCTGTAGACGGACTCCCATGTGTACCCGTTGACTACTGGTAGTGGGTGCTCTGACTCTGATGTGTCTCTATGTAGAAGACTATGTCACGACCTGTATAGGATTATGAGAAGTTCCCTGGTTTTGACCATTGCAACCATTTCATCAAAGGACATATCCCGTGCTACTCGAAGTGTTGGTATGATATCTAGAAACTGAGGAATATCCTCAATGTTGGAAAGAAGGACAGTGACTTGATCATCTTTCCCAACAGGGGCCTTCAAAGCAGCAAGTCGGGTGATGAGGGATTCCATATGATTCAAATGAGCATTAAGAGAATCTTCATGCTTCATATGGAGCTTAAAGAATTCCTGTATGAGAAACACATTGGAATTGATAATTTTGTTGCCAAATAAGCGCTCTAGCTTGTCCCACAATTCATGTGCAGTGTCATCAAAATCCAAGTGATGAATAACGTCATCAAACAAACCCAAGCCAATGATAGAAAGACCTTTGTCATTGAGAGTTTCCCATGCTGCAATTTTCTTTTCATCAGATTGAGGTTTCTTGTCTTTGCCACTAACCACCTTCCACACACCTTCCTTCATAAGCAGAAGCCTCAGCTTGGTTTGGTGCATTGGAAAGTTTTTACCCTAGAAACTTTTCAATGGCAATTTTCGCTTTGGAATACTGCATCTCTGTTTAAAATGTTGTAGCAATACGGGCTGAAGTGCGAGCTCGGAGCAAAGGCTGGAATAATCTGGGCTGTAGGAGCATCTTAGCTTGCAGTCACGGTAGAAAACGGCCTAGAAAAGGCATCGGACCAGCTGGAATAGCGTAGGTAGCAGCTCGTGTTGCAGTCGGGGCAGAGGGTGGCATTCTTGAGACATGAATAGCAGTAGCAGCAACACTCTTGAAGTAGGTCGTTTCTTGGAAAATGAGCTCCAAATGAGGTCATTTTTAGGGTGACCAGTAGTAGAAATGTCTCCACAGAGCTGCTGCTCCTCCCTGCTCCCTTGCTGCACCCTCTCCCTCAGCCCGTCCCTCCCTCTCTCCCTTGCCCTCAGCCCCTCCCTCTCCCTCAGCCCCTCCCTCCCTTCTCCTCCTCCCCTTCAGCCCGCCCCCTTCCAGCCCGCTCCCTCTCCTTCCCCTCTCAGCCTGCTCCTCCGCCCCCTCCCTGCCTGCTCCCCCGCCCCCATCCCCGTCTCTCCGCCCCCTCCCTGCCTGCTCCCCTGCCCCCTCCCTGCCTCTCCGCCCCCTCCCTGCCTCTCAGCCCGCCCCTCCTCTCCCTCTCCTCCCCCTTCCCTTCACCCCCCGCTCCCTCTCCTCCCCCTCTCAGCCTGCTCCTCCGCCCCCTCCCTGCCTGCTCCTCCGCCCCCTCCCTGCCTCTCAGCCCGCCCCTTCCTCTCCCTCTCCTCTCCCTCTCCGCCTGCACCACCCCCTCCCTGCCCCTCCCTCTCCTTCCTCTCCCTCTCCTCTCCCTCTCAGCCCGCCCCCTCCCTGCCCCTCAGCCCGCCCCCTTCCTACCTCTCCTTCCTCTCCCTCTCCTCTCCCTAGCCTGCCCCCTCCCTCCCTCTCAGCCTGCCCCCTCCCCTTCAGCCTCTCAGCCTCTCCCCTTTACCCCTCCCCTCCTCGCCCCTTCCCCTGCTCCCTCCTCACCTCCTTTCCTTGTTTTCTACCCCCCTTTCTCCCGCAGCTTTTTTTGGAGTGGAAGGAGCCTCCAAATTGTCAGAGTTGGCCTCCTCACCTCGATTGGCGATGGATACTCCGTCAGCCAATCCTACTCCACCTCCACCGGCTGCGAAAACTATTACCTTTTCTAAAGACGAGTTGCAGCAGCTCAAGAAGGATGTAGAGATTGAATGCTCTACCATGTTGCTAGCATGCATCTTCGGGTCTCACCCCTCCAGATCCCAAGCCAGAGACTGGATGCTTGCGGCTCTCCCCCCAAACCTCACTCCACGATTGTTAGAAGTTCGTCTTCTGGGACGAGGTTCTCTCCAGGTTGTTTTTGACACTCCAGAGGCTGCGAGCACTGTGCTCAAGGCTGAGTTTTTACACCTGGGACACAGGAAGATCTTCTTTGAAGCCTTTCATATTGGTTTCGACCCAGTGGAGGCAGATAAGGAAATCTTTTCGCTCTTCATCAGATTCCTCGGGCTTCCCCGGGTTTGCCATCGACTTCTTTCTATTATTGGGGAGCATTTTGGTGCAGTTGCTGAGATCCCACCCCTCCCTGGGTTGCCATTGACTGTAGCAGAGGCAACCAAAGCTGATGGGGTACCTAGAGTTAGGGTCCTCTGTAAGGATCCTAACCTCAAGATGGATCATGTTATGATCCAGCACCCGGATGGTTCCTTTTTTCGCCAGAGAGTAGAGATTTCAGGCAGACATGACAATTGCAGGATATGTAGGACCATTGGACACTTTGCCAGGGATTGGCCCAGGAAGAAGAAAAGGCCCAAGAAGCCCTCTGGTACAGCTACCGCCCCATGGCCTCGACAGGGGGGACAGGGGGGTGGTATAGGTCCAGCACTTGCTCCTCGACCTCGACAGAGGGGTGGTACAGGTCCAACACCTACTCCTCGACCTTCGCATGGCGGTCCTCCTAAGGATGGTGGTGGTACAGGTCCAGCACCTGCTCCTCGGCCTCGACAGGGGGTGCTCCTCGACCCCCTCCTACCTCAGGGGCACGCGAGGCTCTCCAGTGGGTTCTGGCACGTGTGCAGATTCCTCCTTCAGTTCACGAGGGTACATTAGTGGACTCTGCTTCACCTCGAGCTGTCCCTCCAGTCTCACCTCACACAGTCCGAGACCCTGAAGCTTCGACCTCCTCCCCGGTTGCAGCTTCTTCCCTAGATCCAGCGGTGCCAGACGCTCTTCTTGAGGCAGTAGAGATCTCCGCGGCTGGGGCAGACACAGGATAGAGAGCAGTTCTCACTTCCTCCCTTGGATAGGGGGAAGGGGATGGTTTACACTATTGATCCTCTTCCCTCAGAAGGGATTCTTCGCACTCCGGTGTCTGGCTTGCTTCACAGGAACTCGTTTTCAGCCCTGGAAGAGGGTTCAGATATCCTAGAGGAGGAGTTTGTGCCCGCTACTTTTAGGGAGCCAGTGATTGGGTTTCCTGTTGACAGGGCTTCTTCTTCAAGTGGCAGGGTTCTTTCCCCTGTTGATTTTTCGCCACTTGGTTCCTTTTCTCCCTCCTCGAGTAGGAGGTCTTCCCCTGTTGAGGGGTTTGTTTCCGCCACTAGGTCGGATAAGGTGTTCCACTCTACATCCTCCCGTCGATGAGGATTATTAGTTGGAACATACAGGGCCTAGGTGGCATCCCACATCGCCGCCGTAGACAGCTGATCCGGGATTAGCTTCATCCAGGTGTTACTGGGGGTTCCATTGATATCTTATTTATTCAAGAGCACAAACTGGATTCTAGAGATTGTGCCAAGTCAGGCAAATTGCTTTTTGGCCATACTTTTTGGTCGCCTGCCTTGGGCACCAGGGGGGGTACTTCTATTTCAGTTTCGCAGTCGGTTCTCCCCTTAGTTGTTGGACACGGAGTCATTATTCCCTCTAGAGCTCAGTGGATTATTCTTTTGATTGGAGGGCGTAAGGTTGGTTTCCTTAACGTGTATGCCTCCAATATTAGACGGGAACGTGTCCTTATGTGGAAGACTTTGCTCTCCTGGGCCCCCATTGTGGACTCATGGGTGATTGGAGGTGACTTTAACATGGTCGAGTTACCGTCAGACAAAAAAGGGGGTAGAGAAGGCGGACTTCACTCTTTGGAGAGAGCAGCTTGGGATGCCTTCCTTTTTCACTTCTGTGGCAGAGATATTTGTTGGGATGATGTCTTTCTTATTCAGCCACAGTCCCTCGTGTTCTCTTGGTCGAAAAGGAGGCAACAGATGCCTATTCATGCACGCATTGGCAGATTCTATGTAGATGATTGGGCACTAGACAGAGGTGGATCAGTATGCATTGTTGCTGGGGTTTCCACTTCAGACCACTTTCCTGTTGTGCTGGCTATCTCAGAGCCTCACTTGAGAGGTCGGTCTGCCAACATTAGGATTCCAGATGCCTTTTACACAGAGGAGGACCTTACAGAGGCAGCCCTGTAGATATGGGTTTCTCATGTCCAGGGTCGGCAGCCATATCCATCACATGTAGCCGCTGCTCTTTCTGGTATTCGCGACTTCCACCGCTCAGTTGCTTGTACCAGGAGACGAGATATTCTCAGATGTGAGATTGGTGTTCGCCAGCAGTTGGCAGCTTTGCAGAGGGAAGAGCAGAAACGGCCTTCAGATGCTTGGATTCAAGAGCGCCTTGCTGCAGGAAGGGCTCATCAGCAGTTATTGCTTGATCAGAGAGTAGAGTATGCCTTTCATGCACGGGAGTCCTTCTAGATTCAGATGGGTGGTAGAGTCAATAAACACTTTTTCTCTACTCTTGGCCCTAGACATAGTAGAGAGAGTGTATCCCAGCTTATCGACTCACATGGGGTTTTACAGACAGAGCTTGATGATGTCTTACACATAGCTTCAGATTTCTATGCCACCCTTCTTATTGTTGATGCTGAGACACATGATAGAGACGACGCTAGGCAGGCTATTTGGCAGAGCATCCCTATGTTGGTGAAACGCTAGGCAGGCTATTTGGCAGAGCATCCCTATGTTGGTGAATCCGGGTATGCATGTTCTACTCGATGCACCTTTTACCAACACACAGTTCAGGACTGCACTTTCAGCCCTTCACAAGGGCAAGTGCCCAGGTTCGGATGGCCTCACCCCGTCTTTTTTCATTGCATTTTGGGATATGGCCTCACCCCGTCTTCAGCCCTGCAGGCCATTTGGGACTCTAGTGAGATGCTTGGGTCGCTTACAGAGGGTCTCATCCACCTTATCCCAAAAGGAGGTTGCAGAAATTTAGTGTCCCAGTGGAGGCCTATCACACTTCTGGTGACTTGTTACAAGATTCTGGCCAAGGCTATCAGCCTCCGATTCTAGTCCCTTCTCCCTGATCTTATTTATGACACTCAGATGGGATTTGTGCATCGCAGAAGCATTTTTGATAACATTTTCTCTGTCTGGGAAGCTTCAGAGTGGGCATGCAAAGTGGCCAGAATCTTGCCATTCTACTTTTGGATTTTGAGAAAGCTTATGACAGAGTAGATTAGGGTTTTTTGGAGGGCACCCTTCTACGCTTTGGCTTTACTGATGCTTGGATCATAGGTGTTTCCTCTTTGTACAGATCAGCCCACATTCAGGTACTTATTGGTGGGGTAAGGGGTGAGAGATTTCAGATTTCGATGTCAGTCCATCAGGGATGCTGCCTTGCTTCTTTCCTTTTTTTGTTCGTGGCCGAAGCTATGAGTATCTATGTTAGATCTCAAGCTGACATCTTTGGGCTGAGACTTCCCATCAGAAGGGAAGAGGAGCTACTTGACAGTGAGTTGGCAGATTTTACAGCAGTTTACTTGGATGCCACTCCACAGACGCTCACTTCTTTCAGGACAGCATTGGATTTATTTTGCTTGGCGGTAGGGGCGCAGATAAATTGGCATAAATCCAATGGCTTTTGGATCAGTGATGAGGACACTCCAGTTTGGGGCTTGACGTAGTATTCACTTGGGTTCAGAGGGGTGAGCCTATCAGGTATTTGGGCTGCCAGGTCGGCTTCGATATTTCTACCACGTAGCAGTTTGCTCCCAATTTGGAGAGCATCAAAAGGAAGCTTCTTTTTTGGAGCTCGGCCAAGCTGGATCTCGCCTCTAGAGTTGTGGTGGTCAACCAGGTCCTCTTGGCCGCGGCCTGGTTTGTTTGTTCATGCTGGTGCCGTTCTAGGGATTGCATCATTTAGCTCAAAAGACCGATCAGAAACTTTCTCTGGAGTGGGCTTGATGGCACAGTAGATGCCTTAGCCAGGGTGGCTTGGGAGACCCTCATCCTCCCTACACAAGAAGGGGGTCTCAATATTATTGATCCAGATTTACAGTGCAGAGCTTTACTTTGCAAGATGGTGGTGCGGGGACTTATGCCAGGGCAGGAGCCGTGGAAGGACTTTCTTATCAGCAGCATATAGAGGTGCATACCTTCTTCAGGAGGAGACTGGATGAGCAGTGTTAGGTGGATCTTCACCACAGCACACCTTAGATCACCTTCGTCCCCTCTCATGGTTGCCATTCTGAAAGCTTGGGCCAGTTTTAGAAGCACTCTTCGGAGGATTCCCCCTTCCTCTTGGGAAGAGATTGATAGGCAACTCATCATGTGGAATGACAGTATTTTAGATGATCATGGCAGACCACTGGGTGCCTCACTCTACATGCAGTGGTCCAGGTGGGAGAGGGGACCTGCATCATCTATGGAGTCTTGGAAAGCTTTCCGCAGGCTTCCAGAGGAGACCAAATCAAGGTTGACAGGACATCTCAGAGGGAGTGCAGGGAGGATCTTGCAGATTGAGGCAGCCCTTCCAGAGGTTTGGGTAGACACAGATGATATGCCACTCACTTCCTCCACTTGGGCAGGTACTCTTACGAGAGGCGGTGTTCCGCTTTAGGTTTTGGCCTTTCGAGATGCATAGGAGGATGCTTTAGTTTTTAGTGTCCAGGATGGTGGCAGATTTCTCAGGTCCACAGAGGACATCTTGCTTGAGTCTGCTTTTCAGCCTATCAGGGTTGTAGGTCTTTTGATATAGGGATCAGATTCAGAGTGGTTCCTAGACGCAGACCCCTGGCTACTCTCCATCGGGTCTTGGAGGCGCTGGCTCTATGGAGGAGTTCCCATCAGGTATTTGCAGTGGGACCCCGGAAAGTGGGAGTGGATTAAGGCAGGGCATCAAGAGAAGAGCATCCCCTTCTTTCGTTACACGGTCACTAATGCCAGGAGATGTTAGCTCAGTAGTAGAGGTTGGAGATCTTCTAGAGTTCCTCATTGGGAGACATTTGATATCACTGCGGATCTGCAGAGGTGCTTCTGGAGGAGACTCTGGAAATCCCACAGGAATAGAAAGATCACTATCTTCTTTTGGCTTTCTATCCATGGTGGGATTGCAGTGAACCTTTGGAGGTCCAGGTTCGGAGCCGACCCTACATGCCCTCGATGCCTCTCTGCTTCGGAGACTATTCAGCATTGCTTATGGGATTGCAGACAGGCGAGGATGATTTGGATGGGGGTAGCCAGGATTTTCAGTCACTTTGCCCACTCCCCATTTTTTATGACATGGGGCTCAGTGGCTTGGCTTTCTCTTACAAGGCCTCAGGTATTCTATGAGAGATGATTCCTCTCGGGCCATTTCGGTTCGACGTCATCGGACTGAGTGCTGTTCGTTGGATGTGGTACCACACCTTTCTTTTACATCTGTACATGCCTCTGTGGATACTTCTTGGGAGATTCTAGCGAGCATAGCATCCTGGCATATCTGGAGAGCCAGATGCATAGAGGCTTTGGAGGGTACTCAGGTTCATCCCTCGCACACATTGGCTAGTATGTGGACAGACACCGTACATACTTTGATGGCCGTATGTACGGGTATGAAGGGAGACTCCCGTGCAGCCTCAGCTAGGAGGGCTTTTTTCTTCAGGGAATGGAAGGATTCTCCTTTCTTCTCTGAGACTACTACAGGGTTGAGGTGGCACTTTCAGCCTCAGCCTTGGTTGTTTTCCACCTCACTCTGAGGGGGTTTTTAATTTATCCTCATGATTTCATGATGTATTCTGCTTTGAGCTTGCTCTCGCGGGTTTTTTCTCTTACTTAATAGAAGTCTCTTGCTTGGAAAAAAAAAAAAGAAATGTCTCCACAACAGAAAGCAACTATTCCTTAACAAGAATGCCCCAAAAATAGAAAAAACGAGGTATCTTTCAGCAAAAAACGGGCTGCTTTTGAGCAAAAAACGAGCTGTCTTTTCCTCTATGAGGATGCCCACCAATGCCCACGAGAATGATGACCAAGCTGCTCCAAATCTAAGCAAAAGTCTGCAGTAAATTCGAGGCTGATAGTCGCAGCAGAAATCCACATTAAATCATGTAGCAGCTCCATGAATGAACTCCATAAAAACAGCTCCAATGCCGATGTAGATCAGCAGCTCATGGAGAGGTTAAGGGTGAAGGAAGAAGTACTGCTCTTTCCAAGAGGAAAGAGCAAGAGTAGCTCTTCTTTCTGGGCCTCCCTCACCTCAATCCCTTAGTAGAGCAAGGAGCAAGAGGGAAAAGACTAGGAGAAAGAAGGATGGAGGAATAAAGAAAGGGAATAGGGAGGATGGCTGTGATACATGGTGGATAGGGAGAGGGAGAGAGAGAGGGTAGGCTAGGGAGAGAGAAGATAATACTCAAATGGAAACATAATGAAAGTGAAAGGAAATGGAAATGAACAATAGACCAAAATGGAAAGACTCACATTGACAAAGCTTGAAGTAGACTTCTTGATGTGTGTTGGTGTCACACACAAGTACAATCATATAGAGGATAGACACACACTAGGATACCAAAATGTAAATGGGATATCTCCTAATATGACACGTGGCACTCACACATAAGACTCTACCAGAACTCCTAGTAGAACATACTAAAACACACTCAACTTGACTTCATTTTCTAACATCCTTCACTCAATCATCTTGCTTGTCATTAGTTGCTGTTGGTTGGTGTCATGTTTTCAAAGTTGTGTAAGGTTTTGCTGCCTCCTCCTTAGGTTTTTGCTCTTGCAAATCACATATGGTCTATGACTTGTGCTTGTAAGTGGTGGAGAAAAAGGTTGTGACAAACTTGGGCTTGCAAACTCAGCATATTTTCTTATGGGGACTTTTGCTTGGGGTTCTTCCATTTGGACAGATCTTGTCTGTCCCCATCTATGCCTCATCTATCTTGAAACTCATCACTTCTGTTTCTTTACAGCAACATCTTCAGGCATGCTTTTCTAGTGCTTGCTTTGGCAAGCTATTCTGGCTGTTTGAGATTCACCCTGTCAAGCAAGGGTATGATCTTTTCTTTACTTGGTACGCTATTGGGAACTATGGACTTTATATGAAAGGATTGAAACCATAGGCTCCTTGCTCATCCTTCCCTTGCCAAGTGTCCCTTCTTTGGGGCATTTTATGGCAATTGTGCTTTGACTCCTGCACACTCAGGATATTGATTATCCTGCTTTCTTGTCATATAATGAGATATTCTTGATGTTGTAGCTGCATGTCCCCTTCTTTGGACTGCTTTGAATATAAAAACAAATAGATTTCACAAAAAAAGAGTGTGTGTGTAAAAACATACGTAAAAAAGAGTGTGTGTGTAAAAACATACGTAATTTTCTGCCATGATTCAAAGTTGCTAGTCCTAAATTGCAGTGTTTTGCATTGCTAGGATGACAACAAATATTTGAGTGTTGTTATTCTTACAAGGACACTAACAACCTGACGTTGCAAAACTTTCAAGTGCAGGTGCATCTTTAAAGCAGTAGCTCCTTGTCCCTTTCTTGTCAGATTTTTTGAAGTCACACATTTACTTCTTGTATAGCTGCTATCATTCTTATAACTTCAAAGTGAATAGTATTCGACTGAGATTGTTTTATTCTTCTCGGCCAATATATCGAATAGATCTTCTTTAATCAGCTAATATGAAATCGTAGTCTTTTCTATCTTTTACATAGAGCTTGAAGTTATTCTCAGTTTGTCTGCAGCTCACTAATCTTCTTCCTATATTGCCTCTGTATGCAGGCTATGAAATCCTCTGCACTGCCTTCAGCAGAAGAGCTATGTAGATTTAACGATACCCCGGCTGGTACTATTATTGATAATATCTCTCTTTTGATAAAACTCCAATCTCCACTGCTAAAGAAGTTTCTATATTAGATTGGATGACAGGTCCCATTTTTCCCCTAATCCTTTCAGTTTCAGGTGGCAATGGAAGAACTAGCCTGGATGCAAAGGTCAAGGAAAAAGTTGAAAATATTAGGGCGGAAGAGGAGGCCACTGTTACAGAAAAGAAAATAATAGAAGATATTTCTTCAGCTGTCCAGAAATCGGGAGAGCAGGTTAATAGTGGCAACTCAGACTTGGTAAGCATTCCTGCATTAAAGCATTATATGGTAGAATACATTTCTTTCAGCTTTCTAGGAATCAGGGGGGAGGTTAATAGTGGCAATTTAGACTTGGTAAGAATTCCCTGCATTAAAGTATCTTCATTGCTAAATTTCTTACATGAACTAAATACAATTACGTGCAATTAGCTCTTTTGTCTAGTGTTAGCTTTTGTCATAACCAAGTTTCCTTTCAAGTCTGTGGGTTTGTATGTTTTATAATGTTTGAATTTGATGTTATGTATGTGCACATGTGACTTGGACCGACTACTTGTTTGACATAAATATGTGTGCCATGGCATTTTGGACAAAGCCTTAACAAGATCCATGTTGTACGACAAGATGAAAGCCGTTTTTCAAACAAATAAAAAAGTATTATATCTCAACACTACCTAATACCAACTTAACTCTAGCGTCTAAGGAGAAGTGCATCCCACACTTTGCCTTGTCTCCATACATGATCCATAGCATGTGATCTTTGAAGATCCGGGCTTTTAAATCTATGGGAACCACTCTTCATCTCCGGAGCAGCAAAGACAAAATTGCACACTGGGTGAGCCTTGCTGCCCAAGGCTCCTACTAGGCCACCCTTCCCAAGGGGTATACTATGATTGTGTGTAGGAACAAAGTGACCATTCAAGATGCTAAGGATCAGCCTACTTTGGGGTAAACCAGGTCCAATACTCAAAAAAATCAGAGAAAGGTCAATTTTGCTTTGATGACCTCAGTGATGGAAGCTGAAAATGAGGCTCAGAGCTTCAAGGATGCTCAGCATAATCCGGCATGGTAGAAAGCTATGGAAGCTGAGATTAAATCCATTGAGAAGAATGCCACATGGGACTTGGTTGATGGGCCCATTGGGAAAAATGTGGTTGGCACGAAATGGATTTATAAGGTGAAATACCATTGAGATGGCACAGTTGAGAAATACAAAGCTCGTTTCGTTGCCAAGGGGTATGCACAAGAGGAGGGGATACGATTATGAGGAGACTTTTCCTCCAGTGGCCAAGATGACCACCATTCGTTCTGTCATCTCTCTTGCTGCGTTTTATGGTTGATCAGTGTACCAAATGGATGTCAAGAGATCTTAAAGAGGAGGTCTATGTACATCAGCCCCAAGGTTTTGAGGTGAAGGGACAAGAGCATAGGGACACTCATACAGAGCCAAATCTGTATGTTCTGCAGCAAAAATCAGAATTGGTACTATATGTGGATGACATCATACCCACTAGCAGTGATTTGCAGCAAATTACAGCAGTGCAGTCCGCTTTATGTCACAACTTTGACATGACAGATTTGGGCCTATTGCATTATTGTCCTGGCATTGAGTTTTGGTAGACCCATGATGGGATTTCTATGTCACAGACAAAGTATTCGAAGAGGTTGTTGCAGAAATTTAAGATGGAGAACTGTAAGTCTGTGGCTACTCCATTGGAAAAGGGACTCAAGTTGAGTAAGCATGATACTACTGAAAAGCTTGATGGCACTTTGTACAGGCAGTTGGTTGGTAGTTTGATATATCTATGCTCCACACGGCTTGATATTGCCTACGCCACAGGGCCTTTGAGCCAGTTCATGCATTGTCCCACGATCACACATTGGAATGCAGCAAAGAGGGTTCTCAGATATGTCCATGGCACTCTCTCTCTTGGCTTGCATTATGCTTTAGATTGTGATCTAGAGCTGAGTGGTTTCACCGACTCAGATTGGTCAGGGGACATTAACGACAGACGGTTCACTACTGGCTATTGCTTCTCATTAGGTTCAACTTGTATCTCATGGCTCAGTAAGAAGCAAGAGCGGGTCTCTCTTTCCTCCAGTGAAGCAAAGTACGAAGTTGCAAATTCAGCCACTACGGAGTTAATGTGGTTCAGGAAGCTTTTGCATGACTTGCATCATGCACAAAATGGGGAAGCCAACTCTATCTTCTGTGATGGCCAGAGTTGCATTGCCATAGCCAACAATCCTGTATTTCATGCTCGCATGAAACACATTGAAAATCATTATCATTATGTACGGGATTGTATTTCTGATGGCTTCATTGATCTCATCTATTGTCCATCTGAGGACAATGTGGCGGATATCTTCACCAAATCCCTGTCAACAGATCTTTTCTGACGACATCGACATGGCTTGGAGATCAAGGACATTCTCACAATGTCAAGGGGGGTTGTGACGTCATTCCGAATGACATTGTTTTCATGTACTCCCATGGGTTACATATGCATCTAGATGAATTTCTGCAACCATGGTACTTTAGGTACTGCAGGGTACACCTGAGATGTTTCCAGAGTACTTTCAGCCATATCTTTGAGGGGGGATTTGTAAGAGATTACAAAGATATGGTGTTGTAGGCATAAAGTCAACCCTATGGTTGACCAGTAGTACTTGGGTACTATATATACCAAGTACTCGTATTGTTTCATTTGAACATTTCTATTGGAGCTTTCTTATGTGTGCACTCTTGCTCACTTGTGTTCACAACCTGTCTCCACTTTGTTCCTACAGCATCAACATCTTTAGTGGCCTGACGACGTTGATAATGCCTTCAAACATGAGGCTGTCTATTCTCATTAATTGGCTGCAAATATGAAACATTTGAGAGAGAGTCATCCTCAACATGTGGCAAGCCATCTGAACTTTGAGAAGTAGAAGGAGAAGCATGAAGAGACTCCATCTTATCATCCTCGGACTGGATGATGTCCAATGGGGTGTCATTGTATGGTGGCAAGTCTACACTAGCGGGCTGCATGCACTCATTCTCAGCAAAGAGAACATCTCTATTGATTATTACCTTCCTGGTAGCGGGGTGAAAGCCTAAATCCCCTGCTTTCAGTGCTATACCCCACGAAAATGCATTTGATACTCTTGTCATCAAGCTTTGTCCGATGTGCATCTGGAACCAAGGCATATGCCACTGAGCCAAAAACTCCGAAATGACTAACCTTTGGCTTAAAGCCATAAAAAGCCTCAAACAGAGTCACATTAACCACAGCTTTGGTAGGGCATCTCTTCTGAATATAAGTGGCTGTCACCACTGCTTCTCCCCAAAAAGCCTTTGAGACACTTTAGGTATTGCAGGGTACACCTGAGATGTTTCCAGGGTAGTTTCAGCCATATCTTTGAGGGGGGATTTGTAAGACAATACAAAGATATGGTGTTGTAGGCATAAAGTCAACCCTATGGTCGACCAGTAGTACTTGGGTACTATATATACCAAGTACATGTATTGTTTCAAATGAACATTTATATTGGAGCTTTCTTGTGTGCGCACTCTTGCTCACTTGTGTTCACAACCTATCTCCAACCTTGCTCAATGTAGAATAGATTTCTCTGAAGTATCACTCGGGGCTGCACATGTAAGAGATTACAAAGATATGGTGTTGTAGGCATAAAGTCAACCCTATGGTTGACCAGTAGTACTTGGGTACTATAAATACCAAGTACTTGTATTGTTTCATTTGAACATTTCTATTGGAGCTTTCTTGTGTGTGCACTCTTGGTCACTTGTGTTCACAATGTGTCTCCACTTTGTTTCTACATTTGGTATCAGAGCGCTTCCATCTCTAGAGCCCATTCCCGTGCTTGTTTCCATACTCTCGCAAGCTTGGTGCTCCAGTGTGCGTTTCTGGTTCTCACATTCAGCTCTCCAGCTTTTGTTTGAGGTAGCTCCAACAGTCCAGCGGCAGTTTTTTAACCACATACAAACAAGCCTGTCCTGCACCATTTCAGGCGGGAAAAAAAAACTATTTTTTTGTACGTACAGCCCGTACGGATCTGTACGTACAGTTGCGCGACAGTGCCGAGAGTCTGTACGACTTGTCAGAACGTGATTTCGAGTTCGTACGACTTGTTAGAAGGCGATTTGAGCAGTTTTTGATAGTTTTTCGGCGTTTTTGCTTAGATCTGGACTCTTTTCAGCTCCAGCCTCTCCTGGCTTGCCCACACAGTCAGTGGACTGTTTTGCAGGTGTTTCGGGTCAAGTTACACTTTCAATAAGTGTTTTGAGCTGTGTATTTCGCTTTGGGACTGTTTTTGTAGGGCATATTCTTGCACTCTCAGGTGGATTTGTAGATACTTTGCATTGCTGGGTGCATTTGCAGTTACACTATAGTTGTGGATGCCTTTGAGCTCTATTGGATGCATTTGAGCACTCGTGGGTGCGCTATTTCAGATTTGGGTTGCGCATTTTTAGTTTGGACTTGCACTTCAGATTGCAGTAGAGTGCAGTGATTGCTTGATGCCATTTTTGCAATGATTGCATTGTGCAATCAGTGGCATTTCATAGCAGCCAGTCGTACTTTGCATTTGTAGCCAATATTAGTTTGGGATTTGCAGGCACATTTGCAGCTAGTTGCACTTTTCGGACTTGTAGTTCTTTTTGCAGGTACATTTGTAGCTTGTGGTTATCTCATTCTGTATCATGTCGACTCTTTCAGACAGTTTTGGCAATTTGTCCAAGGGTGACAAGTTGGATGGACCAAACTATGCCTTGTGGTCATTGATGCTTAAGAACATCTTGGTTGGTAAGGGCTTGTGGGATATTGTTAATGGTAATGAGGTGAGACCAGGAGCCTCATCTATATCCAACACAGCTTCTTCGGGTCAGACTACAGGCAAATAGTCGTCTGCTACAGCCCCTCTTGCTATTTCCATAGCATCGACAGAGGAGCAGAAGAAGCTTGATCGCCGCCGCAGTGCCCAAGCGATGTTTTTGATTGCCACAAATGTGAAGAGGCACATTATGATGACTATCAAGTCGTGCAAGGACACAAATGCAGCATGGGGAAGATTGGCAAACATATATCATGTTAAGAATGAGGCAAGAGCCATTGCCATGACAAATCAGCTCAAGGATCTCAAGATGCAGGAAGGTCAAGCCATCACTGATCATATTCCCAGGATCACTGATCTACGTGATCAGCTCGCAAGTATTGATGAGGAAATAGAAGATAAGAAGCTCGTCTCTATTACTCAATAGCTTAGTGCCCTCATATGGCACATTCGTCACTTCATTGACCATTGTTCTCAGGGCAGCCCCACTCTCGTTCGATGAGTTAGTTGGGCTTTGGTTGCAGGAAGAGGAGAGATGCTCAAATTTTGCCAAAGCCTCTCGTCAGGGTGAGCAAGCGCTTGCCATGGGTGGAAAGGGTCAATTTCAGAAAAAGTTTGAGCCAAAACACAGCCATACAACTCAGCCCAAGGAGGGGAATGCAAGCAGTTCAAGCAAAAATCAGAAAAAGAGCAAATGCAATTATTGCAAGAAGCCAGGACATTAGATCGCAGAGTGTCAGAAAAGTATTGCCAATGAAAAGAAAAGGCAAAGGGACAGCTCTAGCAGTAATTTTGTTGCCCCCATTGAAACTCGTGCTTCAGATGCACATGGTGAAGCTCATCTTGCCCAAGGTGATAGAGATTTTGTGTTTGCTGCATTTAGTGAGAAGATGGATGCCAGGGGGGATTTGAATGCGGAAAATCAGTCAAGGGATGCTTCCCTTGTTGCAAGTGATACATGGTATATCGACAATGGTGCTACTAAGCACATGACTCCTCGCCAGGAGTGGTTTGAGAGCATCACACCTGTACATGGCAGATAGGTTACATGTGCCAATGATGCTTCTCAAGACATCATCGGAGTTGGGCACAATCCTATTCAGTTTGATAATGGGAAAGTTAAGTATATCCAAGATGTTTGGTATGTTCTAGATTTGAGGCAAAATCTGATTTCAGTTTCAAACATTGCCCATGATCAACATATGTTGGTCGAATTTCAGGATAACCAATGCATGATCAAGGATCCAAAGAAAGGGTATGAGGTTGAAGCAACAGGCGCATATGACAGAGGCTGATACAAGCTTGATGCTCAGCCTTATGATCAGAAGGTATTGGCTGAAGCAAACACTTCCCAGGCTGATTTATGGCATGCCAGGTTTGGACATGTCCATCACAGGGCATTGTCCTACTTGTACAACAATAATATGACTCAAGCAATGCCAAAATTACAGCAACCAGCAAATGAAGTGTGTGAGGGGTGTGCACTTGGCAAATTGCATCGCTTGCCATTCAGTAAACAAGGCAAGAATTGTGTCAAGGCAACCAGAGTGTTGCAGATAATGCACAGTGATGTATGTGGCCCCGTGACTATTCCCACGCATAGAGGAGCAAGGTAGTTTGTGACCTTTATAGATGACTTCTCCAGGTTCACATGGCTTTTTCTCATGAAGGAAAAATCTGAGGCGTTCTATTGGTTTTAGGAGTTCAAAGGTATGGTTGAGAACCAAACCAATTCTAGAATTGGAACACTAAACTCAGATAGAGAGGGAGAGTACATGTCACATGCATTCTAGGGATTTTTGAAGCTCTCCAGTGGGTTCCGGCACGTGTGCAGATCCCTCCTTCAGTTCACGAGGGTACATTAGTGGACTCTGCTTCACCTCGAGCTGTCCCTCCAGTCTCACCTTGCACAGTCCGAGACACTGAAGCTTCGACCTCCTCCCCGGTTACAGCTTCTTCCCTAGATCCAGCGGTGCCAGACGCTCTTCTTGAGGCAGTAGAGGTCTCCGCGGCTGGGCAGACACAGGATAGAGAGCAATCCTCACTTCCTCCCTTGGATAGGGGGAAGGGGATGGTTTACACTATTGATCCTCTTCCCTCAGAAGGGATCCTTCGCACTCCGATGCCTGGCTTGCTTCACAGGAACTCGTTTTCAGCTCTGGCAGATGGTTCAGATTTCCCAGAGGAGGAGTTTGTGCCCGCTACTTTTGGGGAGCCAGTGATTGGGTTTCCTGTTGACAGGGATGCCTCTTCAGGTGGCAGGGTTCTTTCCCCGTGTTGATTTTCCGCCACTTGGTTCCATTCCTCCCTCCTCGAGTAGGAGGTCTTCCCCTGTTGAGGGGTTTGTTTTTGCCACTAGGTTGGCTAAGGTGTTCCACTCTACATCCTCCCGTCGATGAGGATTATTAGTTGGAACATAAAGGGCCTAGGTGGCGTCCCACATCGCTGCCGTAGACAGCTGAAGCTTCATCCAGGTGTTACTGGGGGTTCCATTGATATCTTATTTATTCAAGAGCACAAGCTGGATTCTAGAGATTGTGCCAAGTTGCTTTTTGGCCATACTTTTTGGTCAGGCAAGTTGCTTTTTGGCCATACTTTTTGGTCGCCTGCCTTGGGCACCAGGGGAGGCACTTCTATTTCAGTTTCGCAGTCAGTTCTCCCCTTAGTTGTTGGACACGGAGTCATTATTCCCTCTAGAGCTCAGTGGATTATTCTTTTGATTGGAGGGCGTAAGGTTGGTTTCCTTAACCTGTTTGCCTCCAACATTAGAGGGGAACGTGTCCTTATGTGGAAGACTTTGCTCTCCTGGGCCCTCATTGTGGATTCATGGGTGATTGGAGGTGACTTTAACATGGCCGAGTTACCGTCAAACAAAAAAGGGGGTAGAGAAGGCGGACTTCACTCTTTGGAGAGAGCAGCTTGGGATGCCTTCCTTTTTCACTTCTATGGTAGAGATACTTGGTGTGATGATGCCTTTCTTATTCAGCCACAGTCCCTCCTGTTCTCTTGGTCGAACAGGAGGTAGCAGATGGCTATTCATGCACGCATTGACAGATTCTCCGTAGATGACTGGGCCCACTAGACAGAGGTGGATCGGTATGCATTGGTGCTGGGGTTTCCACTTCAGACCACTTTCCTGTTGTGCTGGCTATCTCAGAGCCTCACTTGAGAGGCCGGTCTATCAGCATTAGGATTCCAGATGCCTTTTACACAGAGGAGGACCTTACAGAGGCAGCCCTTCAGATATGGGTTTCTCATGTCCAGGGTGGGCAGCCATATCCATTACATGTAGCCACTCCCCTTTCTGGTATTAGCGACTTCTACCGCTTAGTTGCTTGTACCAGGAGACGAGATATTCTCAGACGTGAGATTGGTGTTCGCCAGCAGTTGGCAGCTTTGTAGAGGGAAGAGCAGAAACGGCCTTCAGATGCTTGGATTCAGGAGCGCCTTGCTGCAGCAAGGGCTCATCAGCAGTTATTGCTTGATTAGAGAGCAGAGTATGCCTTTCATGCACGGGAGTCCTTCTGGATTGAGATGGGTGGTAGAGTCAATAAACACTTTTTCTCTACTCTTGGCCCTAGTCATAGTAGAGATAGTGTATCCCAGCTTATTGACTCACATGGGGTTTTACAGACAGAGCTTGATGATGTCTTACACATAGCTTCAGATTTCTATGCCACTCTTCTTACTGCTAATCCTGAGACACATGATAGAGAGGATGCTAGACAGGCATTTTGGGATATGATTGGAGACTATATTACTTCAGCCCTGCAGGCCATTTGGGACTCTAGCGAGATGCCTGGGTCGCTTACAGAGGGTCTCATCCACCTTATCCCAAAGGAGGTTGCAGAAATTTAGTATCCCAGTGGAGGCCTATCACACTTCTGGGGACTTGTTAGAAGATTCTGGCCAAGGCTATCAGCCTCTGATTGCAGCCCCTTCTCCCTGATCTTATTCATGACGCTCAGACGGGATTTTTGCATGGCAGAAGCATTTTTTATAACATTTTTTCTTTCTGGGAAGCTTCAGAGTGGGCCATGCAGAGTGGCCAGAATCTTGCCATTCTACTTTTGGATTTTGAGAAAGCTTATGACAGAGTAGATTGGGGTTTTTTGGAGAGCACCCTTGTACGATTTGGCTTTACTGATGCTTGGATCAGAGGTGTTTCCTCTTTGTATAGATAAGCTCACAGTCAGGTACTTATTGGTGGGGTAAGGGGTGAGAGATTTCAGATTTCGAGATCAGTCCGTCAGGGATGCCGCCTTGCTCCTTTCCTTTTTTTGTTCGTGGCCGAAGCTATGAGTATCTATGTTAGATCTCAAGCTAACATCTTTGGGCTGAGACTTCCCATCAGAAGGGAAGAGGAGCTACTTGACAGTGAGTTGGCAGATGACACAGCAGTTTACTTGGATGCCACTCCACAGATGCTCACTTCTTTCAGGATGGCATTGGATTTATTTTGCTTAGCGGCAGGGGCGCAGATAAATTGGCATAAATCCAATGGCCTTTGGATCAGTGATGAGGACACTCCACTTTGGGGGCTTGACATAGGATTCACTTGGGTTCAGAGGGGTGAGCCTATCAGGTATTTGGGTTGCTAGGTTGGCTTGGATATTTCTACCCCGCAGCGGTTTGCTCCCGTTTAGGAGAGCATCAAAAGGAAGCTTCTTTTTTGGAGCTCAGCCAAGCTGGATCTTGCCTCTAGAGTTGTGGTGGTCAACCAGGTCCTCTTGGCCACAACCTGGTTTGTTTGTTCATGCTGGTGCCGTTCTAGGGACTGCATCATTCAGCTCAGAAGGCCGATCATAAACTTTATCTGGAGTGGGCTTGATGGCACAGCAGATGCCTTAGCCAGGGTGGCTTGGGAGACCCTCATCCTCCCTACACAAGAAGGGAGTCTTAATATTATTTATCTAGATTTACAGCGCAGAGCTTTACTTTGCAAGATGGTGGTGCGGGGACTTATGCCAGGGCAGAACCGTGGAAGGACTTTCTTATCAGCAGCATATAGAGGTGCATACCTTCTTCAGGAGGAGAATGGATGAGCAGTGTTAGGTGGATCTTCACCACAGCACACCTCACATCACCTTTGTCCTGTCTCATGGTTGCCGTTCTCAAAGCTTGGGCTAGTTTCAGAAGCACTCTTCGTAGGATTCCTCCTTCCTCTCGGGAAGAGATTGATAGGCAACCCATCATGTGGAATGACAGTATTTTAGATGATCATGGCAGACCATTGGGTGCCTCACTCTACATGCAGTGGTCCAGGTGGGAGAGGGGACCTGCATCTTCTATGGGGTCTTGGAAAGCTTTCCGTAGGCTTCCAGAGGAGACCAAATCAAGGTTGACAGGACATCTCAGAGGGAGTGCAGGGAGGATCTTGCAGATTGAGGCAGTCCTTCCAGAGGTTTGGGTAGACACAGATGATATGCCACTCACTTCCTCCGCTTGGGCAGGTACTTTTTTGAGAGGCGGTGTTCCGCTTCAGGTTTTGGCCTTTCGAGATGCACAGGAGGATGCTTTAGTTTTTAGTGTCCAGGATGGCGGCAGATTACTCAGGTCCACAGAGGACATCTTGCTTGAGTCTGCTTTTCAGCCTATCATTATTGTAGGTCTTTTGGTGCAGGGATCAGATTCAGAGTGGTTCCTAGACCCAGACCCCCGGCTACTCTCCACCGGGTCTTGGAGGCTCTGGCTCTATGGGGGAGTTCCCATCAGGTATTTGCAGTGGGACCCTGGAGAGTGGGAGTGGATTGACGTAGGGCATCAAGAGAAGAGCATCCCCTTGTTTCATTACACGGTCAGTAATGCCAGGAGATATCAGCTCAGTAGTAGAGGTTGGAGACCTTCTAGAGTTCCTCATTGGGAGACATTTGATATCTCTATGGATCTGCAGAGGTGCTTTTGGAGGAGACTCTGGAAATCCCATGGGAATAGAAAGATCACTATCTTCTTTTGGATTTCTATCCATGGTGTGATTGTAGTGAACCTTTGGAGGTCCAGGTTCGGAGCCGACCCTACTTGCCCTCGTTGCCGCTCTGCTTCGGAGACTATTCAGCATTGCTTATGGAATTGCAGATAGGCGAGGATGATTTGGATGGCGGTAGCCTGTATTTTCAGTCACTTCGCCCACTCCCCATTTTTTATGACATGGGGCTCAGTGGCTTGGCTTTCTCTTACAGGACCTCAGGTTTTTCATGAGAGATTTGACTCCTCTCGGGCCATTTCAGTTCGACGTCATCAGACTGAGTCCTGTTCGTTGGATGTGGTACCACACCTTCCTTTTACAGCTGTACATGCCTCTGTGGATACTTCTTGGGAGATTCTAGCGAGCATAGCATCCTGGCATATCTGGAGAGCCAGATGCACAGAGGCTTTGGAGGGTACTCAGGTTCACCCTCGCACACATTGGCTAGTATCTGGACAGACATCGTACATACTTTGAAGGCCATATGGATGGGTATGCAGGGAGACTCCTGTGCAGCCTCAGCTAGGAGGGCTTCTTTCTTCAGGGAATGGAAGGATTCTCCTTTCTTCTCTGAGACTACTACAGGGTTGAGGTGGCACTTTCAGCCTCAGCCTTGGTTGTTTTCCACCTCACTCTGAGGGGATTTTTTATTTATCCTTATGATTTCATGATGTATTCCGCTTTGAGCTTGCTCTCGCGGGTTTTTTCTCTTACTTAATAGAAGTGTTTTTCTTGGGGGGAAAAAAAAAAAACATCACTTAACATGTCCTCTTTGATGACCTCAGTGATGGAAGCTGAAAATGAGGCTCAGAGCTTCAAGGATGCTCAGCATAATCCGGCATGGCAGAAAGCTATGGAATCTGAGATTTAATCCATTGAGAAGAATGCCACATGGGACTTGGTTGATGCGCCCATTGGGAAAAATGTGGTTGGCACGAAATGTATTTATAAGGTCAAATACCATTTAGATGGCACAGTTGAGAAATACAAAGCCCGTTTGGTTGCCAAGGGGTATGCACAAGAGGAGGGGATAGATTATGAGGAGACTTTTGCTCCAATGGCCAAGATGACCACCATTCGTTCTGTCATCTCTTTTGTGCGTTTTATGGTTGGTCAGTGTGCCAGATGGATGCCAAGACCGCTTTCCTCAATGGAGATTTTAAAGAGGAGGTCTATGTACATTAGCCCCAGGGTTTTGAGGTGAAGGGACAAGAGCACAAGGTATGGAAGCTTAGGAAGGCTCTATATGGGCTGAAGCAAGCACCTTGTGCGTGGTATCAGAAGATACATTAGTTTTTGTTGTCCCAGGTCTTCGTAAACCCTCATACAGAGCCAAATCTGTATGTTCTGCAACAAAAATTAGAATTGGTCATGTTGGTACTATATGTGGATGACATGATACTCACTGGCAGTGATTTGCAGCAAACTACAGCAGTGCAGTCCGCTTTATGTCACAACTTGGACATGACAGGTTTGGGCCTATTGCATTATTGTCTTGGAATTGAGTTTCGGCAGACCCATGATGGGATTTCTATGTCACAGACAAAGTATTCGAAGAGGTTGTTGCAGAAATTTAAGATGGAGAACTGTAAGCCTGTGGCTACTCCATTGGAAAAGGGACTCAAGCTGAGTAAGCATGATACTGCTGAAAAGTCTGATGGCACTTTGTACAGGTAGTTGGTTGGCAGTTTGATATATCTATGCTCGACATGGCCTGATATTGCCCATGCCACAGGGCTTTTGAGCGAGTTCATGCATTGTCCCACGATCACACATTGGAATGCAGCAAAGAGGGTTCTTAGATATGTCCATGGCACTCTCTCTCTTAGCTTGCATTATGCTTCGGATTGTGATCTAGAGTTGAGTGGTTTCACCGACTCAGATTGGTCAGGGGACATTCACGACAGATGGTCCACTACTGACTATTGCTTCGGTCTCTGTTTCCTCCAGTGAAGCAGAGTACGAAGCTGCAAATTCAGCCACTACGGAGTAAATGTGGTTAAGGAAGCTTTTGCATGACTTGCATCATGCACAGGATGGCGAAGCAAACTCTATCTTCTGTGACGGCCAGAGTTGCATTGCCATAGCCAACAATCCTGTCTTTCCATGTGAGGACAATGTGGCGGATATCTTCACCAAATCCGTGTCAACAGATCTTTTCTTACGACATCCACATGGCTTGGGGATCAGAGACATTCTCACAATGTCAAGGGGGGTTGTGAAGTGATTCCCAATGACATTGTTTTCATGTACTTCCATGGGTTACATATCCATCTGGATGAATTTGTGCAACCGTGGTACTTTAGGTACTGTAGGGTACACCTGAGACGTTTTCAGGGTACTTTCAGCCATATCTTTGAGGGGGGATTTGTAAGAGATTACAAAGATATGGTGTTGTAGGCATAAAGTCAACCCTATGGTTGACCAGTAGTACTTGGGTACTATATATACCAAGTACTTGTATTGTTTCATTTGAACATTTCTATTGGAGCTTTCTTGTGTGTGCACTCTTGCTCACTTGTGTTCACAACCTATCTCCACTTTGTTCCTACAGCATCAATATCTTTAGTGGCCTCATAATGCCTCGAAACATCAGGCTGTCTATTCTCATTAATTGGTTGCAAATCTGAAACATTTGATAGAGAGCCATCCTCAACATGTGGCAAGCCATCTGAACTATGAGAAGTAGAAGGGGAAGCATGAAGAGACTCCATCTCATCATCCTCGAACTGGATGATGTCCAATGGGGTGTCATCGTATGGTGGCGAGTCTGCACTAGCGGGCTGCATGCACTCATTCTCAGCAAAGAGAACATCTCTGCGGATTATTACCTTCCTGGTAGTGGGGTTAAAGCCTAAATCCCCTGCTTTCAGTGCTATATCCCACAAAAATGCATTTGATACTCTTGTCATCAAGCTTTGTCCGATGTCCATCTGGAACCAAAGCATATGCAACTCAGCCAAAAACTTTGAAATGACTAACCTTTGGCTTAAAGCCATACAAAGCCTCCAATGGAGTCACATTAACCAAAGCTTTGGTAGGGCATCTGTTGTGAATATAAGTGGCTTTCACAACTGGTTCTCCCCAAAAAGCCTTTGAGACTCTCTTGAATTTCAGCATGCATCTCGTCATCTCCATGAGAGTACGACTCTTCCTCTCAGGGAGTGGATTCTGTTGTGGTGTGTAAGGGCATGTGAAGTGATGTTTAATTCCATGTTGCTTTAAAAATCCCTGGAATGCATGTGATATATACTCTCCCCCTCTATCTGAGTTAAGTGTTCCAATTCTAGAATTGGTTTGGTTCTCAGCCATACCTTTGAACTCCTGAAACCAATAGAACACCTCAGATTTTTCCTTCATGAGAAAAAGCCATGTGAACCTAGGGAAGTCATCTATAAAGGTCACAAACTACCTTGCTCCTCTATGCGTGGGAATAGTCATGGAGCCACATACATCACTGTGCACTATCGTCAACGCTCAGGTTGCCTTGACCAAATTCTTGCCTTGTTTATTGAATGGCAAGCGATGCAATTTGCCAAGTGCACACCCCTCACACACTTTAATTGCTGGTTGCTGCAATTTTGGCATTCCCTGAGTCATATTATTGTTGTACAAGTAGGACAATGTCCTGTGATGGACATGTCCAAACCTGGCATGCCATAAATCAGCCTGGGAAGTGTTTGCTACAACCAATATCTCTGATCATAAGGCTGAGCATCAAGCTTGTATAAGCCTTTGTTATATAAGCCTGTTGCTATAACCTCATACCCTTTCTTTGGATCCTTGATCGTGCATTGGTTATCTTGAAATTCGACCAACATATGTTGATCATGGGCAATGTTTTAAACTGAAATCAGATTTTTCCTCAAATCTGAAACATACCAAATATCTTGGATGTACTTAACTTTACCATTATCAAGCTGAATAGGAATGCGCCCAACTACGATGAAGTCTTGAGAAGCATCATTGGCACACGTAACTTGTCTGCCATGAACAGGTGTGATGCTCTCAAACCACTCTTGGCGAGGAGTCATGTGCTTAGTAGCACCACTGTCGATATACCATGTATCAGTTGCAAACAAGGGACGCATCCCTTTATTGATTTTCAGTATTTAAATCCCCCCTGGCATCCATCTTCTCATTAAATGCAGCAAACACAAAATCTCTATTAGCTTGGGCAAGATGAGCTGCATCTGAAGCACGAGTTTCATCGGGGGCAACAAAATTATTGCTAGAGCTGTCCCTTTGCATTTTCTTTTCAGTGGCAATTCTGTTCTGGCACTCTGCGATGTAATGTCCTGTCTTCTTGCAGTAGTTGCATTTGACCGTTTTCTGATTTTTGCTTGATTTGCTTCCATTCCCCTTCTTGGGCTGAGTTGTATGGCTGTGTTTTTGCTCAAAGTTTTTCTAAAATTCGCCCTTTCCACCCATGGCAAGCGCTTGCTCTCCTTGACGAGAGGCTTTGGCAAAATTTGAGCATCTCTCCTCTTCCTGCAACCAAAGCCCAACTAACTCATCGAACGAGAGTGGGGCTGCCCTGAGAACAATGGTCAATGAAGTGACGAATGTGCCATATGAGGGCGCTAAGCTATTGAGAGTAATAGAGACGAGCTTCTTGTCTTCTATTTCCTTATCAATACTTGCGAGCTGATCACGTAGATCAATGATCTTGGGAATATGATCAGTGATGGCTTGGCCTTCTTGCATGTTGAGATCCTTAAGCTGATTTGTCATGGCAATGGCCCTTGCCTCATTCTTAACATGATACATGTTTGCCAATCTTCCCCATGCTGCATTTGCATCCTTGCATGACTTGATAGTCGTCATAATGTGCCTCTTCACATTTATGGCAATCAAAAACATTGCTTGGGCACTGCAGCGGCAGTCAAGCTTCTTCCGCTCCTCTGTCGATGCTATGGAAATAGCAAGAGGGGTTGTAGCAGACGACTGTTTTCCTGTAGTCTGACCCGAAGAAGTTGTGTTGGATGTAGATGAGGTTGCTGGTCTCACCTCATTCCCATCAACAATATCCCACGAGCCCTTACCAACCAAGATGTTCTTAAGCATGACCACAAGGCATAATTTGGTCCATCCAGCTTGTCACCCTCGGACAAATTGCCAAAACTGTTTAAAAGAGTCGACATGATGCAAAATGGGATACCCACAAGTTGCAAATGTACCTGCAAAAGAAACTGCAAGTCCCAAAAGTGCAACTGGCTACAAATGTGCTTGCAAATCCCAAACTAATGCTGGTTGCAAATGCAAAGTACGACTGGTTGCTTTGAAATGTCACTGACTACGCAATGCAATCACTTCAAAAATGGCATCAATTGCACTCTGCTGGAATTTGAAGAGCAATCCCAAACTGAAAATGCACAACCCAAATCTGAAATAGTGTACCCATGAGTGCTCAAATGCATCCAATGGAGCTCAAAGGCATCCACAATTGTAAAGTAACTGCAAATGCACCCAACAATGCAGAGTATCCGCAAATGCACATGAGAGTGCAAGAGCATGGGCTGAAAAAACAATCCTGAAGCGAAATACACAGCTCAAAACACTTCTGAAAGCGCACCTTGGCCGGAACCAGCTACAAAACAGTCCTCTAGCTGTGTGGCCACAAGCTGGAGATGACAAAGGAGCTGAAGTGAGCTACTTGGAGCTGAATGAAGCTGTCAGGAGTACTTAGGGAAGAGCCTGGAGAAGTATTGAGATGCCTGGAGCTGCTAGAACACACTCGGGAGAGGTTGGAGCTGAAAAGAGTCCAGATCTGAGCAAAAACGCCGAAAAACAGCCGAAAATTGCTCGAATCACCTTCTAACAAGTCGTACGGACTCCCAACATTGTCGCGCAACTGTACGAATAGAGCTGTACAGTTGTATGGACATCCGTACAACTGTATGGACAAAAATGGAAAAATATTTTTTTTTTTCGCCTGAAATAGTGCGGGACAGGTTTGTTTTTATGCAGGCAGCTCACAAATTTCAAAAAATGTAGAATGTCGAAATTGGACCTCAAAAGGTTTAAAAAAAGCCACTGGAGTGTTTTTTTTTTTGGCTCGAAGACAAGTTTCTGGCGACGAAACAAGGCACCGGACTGAACTAGAGAAGGAGCTGAATGCTGGAGCTACCTCAAAAGAGAGCTGGAGAGCTAAATGTGAGAACCAGGAACGCGCACTAGAGCACCAAGCTTGCGGGTGTTGTTATGGATAAAATTGTCTAAGGAAAAAGACATTAATATGTATGTGTGTTTGTATATGTGGCAATAGTATAATAAACTATGGTGTGCATAGGGCCCAAGGTTGAGGTGGCAGGGCATGACCATGTGCCACCCTTCCATGTAAGAGGACCCATAAGGTGTGTTGTACATAATCCATGATAGTAATATTATAAAATGCAAGGTGGCATGGCTCCTCCATGTGCCACCCCTCCACCTAGGCTGCATTTAGTGAGATATGGCTCAAAGTCCATGGGAGAAGCAATATAAAATAGGTGGAGATGACTATTATATTGAGTTATTCCCTCCATATGGGATAGGCCCATGTGGGGGAGGTATAGAAGGACCAAGAGAGCTAGTTAAATAATGGGGAAAGTAGGATGAGGTGGCAAGATTCCTTGTGCCAACCCTCCACTTGTCCTCCTAGAGGTTTGAACATATTATAAAATTGGAAAGAGACCAAGGGAGTATCATAGACTTGAGATATGGGGCTTGATTTATGTGGAAAATTGAGGCAAAGGATTGTCGCACACAATTGAGAGTGCGTAACCACCTAGCCCACATGGGAGACTTTTCCACACACACCATGCATGTGGGAGGATACATTAATGTGGAGAGACCCCCTCTTTTGGCTATAAAAGAAAGGGGCTATTCCTTGATGAGACACGCTCATTCTTGTAAAGCCACCTAGCTAGTATTTTGATATTTCCCTCTCATCCCTTCTTTCAAATAAAGTATGGTTCTCTTCCCTTGATGTCTACATCTTAACATTCCTCCTCCTATCATATACATGCTTCTCTTCCCCCTCTCCCTTTCCCCTTGTGTCATAGTCTCCCTTTTCCTTTCCTCCACTTCTAATTCCCTTTTCACCCCTATGACATCCCTTCGCCCTCTTGATCTCCTTTTCTCTATGGCCTTTGAGCGTCGCCATAATTAGCCTCTAGCCTCTGGTCTCGATTACTTTTCCGGCTAAAAGTTTTGGTGTGGCTGCTGGGATACGAATCTCCACGGCTAGTGGCGAATCTTCTACTCGTACGGGTTACATCTACAAAACTATACCATCTGTGCTCTTTCTAAGCTACTGCGCATGCATTCGATTCGTGCGTCTCCTGTGCGACAATTCTCTGGACTGCTGCGATTTCTGGTTGCAGACAGTTTTCTGCGTTCACCCGCACGACAGTTCTCTGGACTGCTGCGACTTCTGGTTGCGGACAGTTTTCTGCGCTCACCTGCGCGATAGTTCTCTGGACTGCCGCGACAGTTCTCTGGTCGCGGATTGTTTTTTGAGCCCGTGCAAAAGAGTAACAGCAGATCCCGCGCCCCCCTATCTCTTCTCTTCTTCTTCTTCTCCTTCTCTTTCTCTTCTCCTCTCCTCTCCTCTCTTTTTATTAAAGAGTAGGATTGGAACCCAAGACCTCCCCCTTCACAAAAGAAAGTCTTATCATTGGGCCAACAAGTTGGAAGTGGTAAAAATGTAATGATTTTTGTTCATATATTGAAATCGGGGGAGCTGTAACTCTCTAACCATATGGAGTTTGCTCTTGCTGTAAAAAGCAAAAATACTTCATTTTATGTGCTCTATCCACATCTCTTGCTAGATCGCCGATTCAGAACTTCTCCAAGCTCACTTCACGGACGCACGTCTCACGAGAAGGGTGGACATTTATGTCACTTCTCGACGCGTTTAAGAAAGTGATGCCTGTTCCTCCGCACCTTACGGCTACCAATGCACGAGATGTCTTCCTTGATCTTCATGTCGACCTTCAACGGGTGATTGTCCAGTGCATTATTGAAGGAGATGACGGGTGGAATGATACACCGTGGATGATTCATGGTGAAGAACTACTGATACGCTGGGAGGATTTTGATTTTACTTCTACTTATTGTGCGGTGATCGAACTACTTGCTGCTTCAGAGGTAATTAAAACGGTTTCCTTCATCGAAGGGTGGGATGCTCCCCAAGCTTGGGGGGAGATTTGGCGCATCTGTCTTTTGATTCCTGTGAAAAAGCTCGTCCTGAATGGTTTATTCACAATCTCATTACAAAGGTTTCTAGGCCTCGGCTATGGTTGGTAATGTTTCGACCAAGGAATCCATTTGTACCTAATCAGCCTTTTGTGCCTCATTTCGAGCTTCAAATTGTAATTCTTTTTGGGCTTAAGATAAACTATCAACAAAGGATTGCAAGTTTATTTGGTGCTGAACGTTTGGCTCAAGTGTTGAATTCTCCCCACCCTCTCCTCCTACCTATCTTGGACTACCGAGAAACTTGGGATGTCCGAATTTTAGTCTTGGTGTGATGATATCTTGGATTCTTCAATTTGATGGAGCTTACAAACCTTTGACCAAGGCGGCTGGCGTGGGTGTGAAGCTCACTTCACCGGGTGGTGAGGAGTATTATTACAGCAAGTCTTCACCCGCAAGTACTTGCAATCAAGCTGAGTACTCGGCGCTCATTTTTGGGCTACAAAAGGCATAAGAACATCATGCCAAGCAATTGGAGGTGCAAGGAGATTCTCAACTAGTGTGTGAACAAGTTAGTGGAAGGTGGAAGGTGCGGAGCAAAGGCTTGGTTCCACAACATCAACAAGCCTTGGAACTTTGCAACCAATTTGAAGAGGTAAAAATTCAGCATATCCCTCGAACTCGAAATCTTGTTGCTGATTTCTTGGCACGTGAAGCTTGTACTTCAATCACGCATGACGCGAGTGGAAGCGCCACCCCAACAAAGCCGCAAGCCACGAAGGAGGGTGATCATTTGTAAGGAATGCAAAGGTTGTGGTCATCATGAAACTAAGTGTTGGGCATACTTGATACGAGTTCACTGACTTCGGCAGATCATCAGGAGGGTTCTCAAGGACATTGCTCAAAAGAAGGATGCCAGACCGCACACCCCTTGAAGAAATAGCATGGCGACTACAAGAACTGGAAGAAGCTGAAGGTGATGTGCAAGCTCTCCAACTGTTGACATTTGTCATGGCATTCTTGTTTGCCTTGATGAACAACCTCATGCAACGCCGCGCCTCTAACCCTCGCTTGTAATGATCGATGTGATATCATGAGGGTTGGTCCTTTTAAGATTGTCTATGTGCTATTCTATGCTGAAGATTCTTCTCGTGTAATATTTCACACTACACCAGTCACACCCTACCCTACCTATGTGTGCTTTTTGGATGTATCTTCATCCGATTTTCAATTCAAGCTTCCTCTTACTATTGTTCGTCCATAGATAAGCTCCTCTTTTCCATCTTCTAAGCATGGCTGACATTCCCGTGTTTTGTGGACGGGTAGAAGAAAATCCAAATGAGTATCTTGTGGCCTTCAAGCGCCGTTGTGTTTCTCTCAACTTTCTTACTGAAGACAGATGGCTATTGGTTCTTTCCACATTTCTAGAGGGTTTGGCTTAAGTGTGGTATGAGAAGCAAATCGAAGACGTTCGCCAAAGCTGGCCAAGGTTGACAGCAGCTATGATTGAGTATTTCGGCAAAGAAGAGGAGCCGAAGAATGTGTACTTGCAGGTGGCAAACTTGAAGCAGTCAGAAGGTGAGACGGCACGTCGATATGTGGATCGAGCGGCCGTGCTCCTAGACCGTTTGATTGCCACACAGGAGGACAATGCCGGATTTCGTGCCGGAATGACTCAGCATGTGCTGGGCTACCTTGTAGCAGGAGCGAGTGATGAATTCCGCCTCAAGCTTAAATGGGAGAATCCAGAAACTATGGTGCTAGCACATGAGATTGCTCAAAAGTTTGATAAAGTTTAGTCTGACCCCGCTTCAAAGAAGACGATTGTCCCTCCGCATCCCCCTCAATTCCTGCAACAACTTGGGGGGTCTAACTCAGGGGCATACCCCCACCCCTCATCAAGGATGTATCCACCGCCTCCACCTCAGATGTATGGTCCTCCCTTAGATGCTTACCCTCAACAAGGTGGATATCCTCATCCTCCGCCTCGAAGATTTTCTCAGCCTCGCCCACGAGCCCCCCTCCTCTCTACTCCCGTGGCCCCTCCAACTAAAGAGGCCCCCCCTGCAACAGAACCTGGAGTCAATGACCTAGCCAAGGTCCTAAATGACCTTTGGCTTGAGATGGTGGGCATTAGAAATCAAGCCAACCGCCCTCCAAGAGATCGTGCTAATGTTGTATGCTACGAGTGCCACCAGAAGGGTCATTAACGCATAGAATGCCCCAATATTCCAAGGGTGAATCTTCTAAGTGAGTCGGGCACTGAGGATTCTGATGTAGAGATCCTTGACCTCGGGAAAAGAAGTCGTGCCACCTCGGACCCCTCTCCAAACTGTGGACCGGGCTGCCCCAGGAAGAAGGTGTCCTTCTCAGAGCCCTCAGATGCTGAGATGGCAGACCCACCAACAGAGAAGACTAAAAGATCTCGCAGGAGTAAGTGGTCACCCTCGGATTTTCCCATCGGCTCAGGGCAAGAGGACTATTCGGTCGTTCAGGACCTTGCTCATCGGTCTTTGAGCATCACACTCTCTCAACTAATAGCATTAAGCCCTAAGGTGAGACGTGAGCTGCAGTAAGGTCTCTCAACAAGGAAGAGCAAGAAAAAGGGAAAGGTACGAGAGGTATCTTCTATCTCTGAAGAAATTGATCGGCATCCGCATACAGTAGATGTCATCATAGATAATTGCCGTGTCAAAAATGTGTGTGTTGATGGGGGAGCTGCATGTAATATCATGGTGCCCCGAATCATGAAGAAATTGAATTTGAAATGTACAAGGCGTTCCTCCACTCGAATCAAGGTAGCAGATGGTCGACGACTCTCCACCATGGGAGTCATTGAGGATTTGCCCATCACTGTCAATGGGTTGACCACCACTATCAATTTCTATGTAGTGGACATTGAAGATACAGGCCGAAGTTACCCAGCCATACTCGGGAGACCATGGTTGAGAAAAAGTGATGCAGTCAGCTATTGGAAGACAGGACACATGTCTTTTGGTGCTTCGAAGGAGAAGATCCCAGTGCAACCTGGTGCCATGGAACCGGAAGAAGAAGAGGAGCATGACAGTGATACTATCTCATCTTCAGTGTCTGAGTCCATGGAAGAATCAGACGGGGGGGAGGAATTCTCAGAGGAGGAAGTTTACATGATGGGGGTGTCTCCGGCCCTGCCACCTGCAGAAAAGATAACAGCTAGTCCTCAACAGCTCGAATCAATGCTTTCTCCAGACCTCACTCCAGGTGAGAAAGATGAGTTTCTTGAAATGTTCAAAGATTTCCCTGACCTCTTTGCAACTAGCTACCACCACCTTCGCCATGTGACTGCCATAGAGCACAAGATAGAGCTGAAGCCTGATGCAAAGCCTGTGGCTCAAAAGTATCGGAGATTAGGGCCCCTGCAGACCGATGCTTTGCGCTCAGAGTTGCAGAAGCTTGTAGAGGCTGGGTTTATTGTTCCGGTTCACAATACTGAATGGGTTTCACCAGTGGTAGTCATCCCAAAGAAAAACAACAAGTGGCGGGTCTGCATCGACTATAAGAAACTCAATGCTGCCACCAAGAGGGATCATCATCCTCTGCCCTTTCAAGACCTCATTCTTGAGAAGGTAAGTGGTCATGAGATGTATACTTTCTGTTACGGTTACTCTGGGTTCTATCAAATCAGAATTGCCGAGGAAGATGTGCTTAAAACCACATTTGCCACACCCTGGGGGACATTTGCATTCAAAGTAATGCCATTTGGCCTCACCAATGCTCCTGCCACCTTTCAAAGATTTATGCAGATGGTGTTTGCTCCTTATTTGGGGGATTTCTTGGAGGTGTTTTTAGATGATTTCTGTATATTCTCATCACGTAAGGAGCACATCATGAAGGTTAGATTGGCCTTCCAAAGGGTCAATGATGCAAATGGCAGTCTCAACCCTGAGAAATGCACCATTGGAGCCACTCAAGGGAGGTTATTGGGACATGTTGTCTCATCCGAGGGCATCAAGCCTGACCCCGAGAAGGTAGAAGCCATCCTCAAGCTCTCCCCACCTACAACCAAACGTCAAGTACGCTCATTTGTCAATCTAGCAGGATACTATCGCTGCTTCATTGATCAATATGCTGCTTTGACACGGCCCATGACTATGCTATTAAAAGATGGGGTTGATTTCTCTTGGGATGAGGATTGTGATCATGGGTTTGCACAAATCAAGAATGCTCTGGCTTCAAAACCCATTCTACGCAATCCAGACTGGTCAAAGACCTTCTATATCAATCCTGGGTTTGGTGAGCACACTCTGGCATGTATTCTTCTCCAGCAAGGAGAGGATCGGTTCATGTATCCCGTTCGATTTGCTTCTCGACAATTGCTCGACACTGAGCGACGCTATTCAGAGACTGACAAGCATGCATTGTCTTTGGTGTTTTGCATTGAGAAATTTAAGCATTATGTGGCTGGAAAGTCCTTCTTTACACTCACTGGCACTGGTCTTGCAAAGCAGGTTCTTCAATCACCAAATCCCATGGGCCGGTTGGCCAAATGGTTGGCAGTTCTACAAGAATATGATTTTTCTTTCAAAATTGTAAAAGAGGGTTGTTCCAACTTGAAGAATGCTTTGATTGATTTAGAGGAGTGCCTTGATGTAACCCTTGTGGCAGCCATAGAAGTTGGGGATCCTTGGTATGGTGGTATCTACAAGTTTTTGACCGCTTTCTCCTTTCCTTCAGAAAGTACAAGCTATGAGAGAAAGAAGATCCGCAGAGATAGTAGGCGCTACACCCTCCTTGATGGGGTGTTATACCGTCAAGGCATGGATGGGATACCCAGACGGGCCATTGATGCAGATGAAGTGCCTAAGGTATTGAAGCATTATCATGATGGATTTTGTGGAGGCCACTATGCCAGTGACTATATAGCTAAGAAGATTTTACATGCTGGATACTATTGGCCGACCTTGTTTAAGGATGTCACTTTGTATTGCAAAACCTGTGAACCATGTCAATTCTTCGATAGGAAGGATTTGCGTCCCGGGCAACATCACCCAGTGATGTCCATCCATCCGTTTCAGAAGTGGGAAATAGATTTTGTCGGGCCCTTGCCCATGACTGCCCGCAAAAAGAAGTATCTTTTGGTAGCCACTCAGTACGTCACTAAGTGGGCTGAAGCTATCGCTCTCTCTGCTGCAAATGGCAAGGCAGTTTTAAATTTCATATTTGAATGTATCTGCACAAGGTTTGGGACACCCAGGGAGATAGTCTCTGACCATGGGAGTCCATTCTTAAATGAAGCAGTGGAGTTACTCATGGATCGCATGGGCATTGATCATCACACTTCTAGCATCTATTATCCAGCATCCATGGGTCAAATAGAGTGGACCAATGGCCTCCTCTGTAAAACCATAGGAAAAATGGCCGCAGGGAACAGGAGCCAATGGGATCAGAAGGTCACTGAAGCCGTGTGGGCTTACAACATCACTCATAAAACATCTACAGGTCACACCTCTTTTGAGTTGGTGTATGGTACTGAGGCAGTTTTACCACTAGAGATAGAGATTCCGGCCTTGAGATTGGCACAGGAACAGAAGATGTCAGAAGATAAACATGTAGAGGCCAGATTGGTACAACTTGAGAAGTTAGATGAGACCCGACGCCTTGCACTACACCAAACAGAGATCCAAAAGAATCGACAAAAGGCCCGATTGGATGCTAAGATTCGCAAGGGATGGGAAAGACACTTTGCTGAGGGGGATGTTGTGCTATGCTTTGATAACAGATTGGACCACCAAATGGATAAGAAGTTTCTGCCACTGTGGGCTGGTCCATACAAAGTCATCAAAGAACGTAGCAATGGGTCTGTACAAGTTCAGGAGTTGCATGAACCATATGGCAAGAAAGTGATCAACAAGCGTTACCTCAAGCCTTTCTTTGTGCGAGATGGACCCAGGCATGGAAATGTTGTGCATTCCCTGCCTGGGGGGGGGAACTGTTATGGATAAAATTGTCTAAGGAAAAAGACATTAATATGTATGTGTATTTGTATATGTGGCAATAGTATAATAAACTATGGTGTGCATAGGGCCCAAGGTTGAGGTGGCAGGGCATGACCATGTGCCACCCTTCCATGTAAGAGGACCCATAAGGTGTGTTGTACATAATCCATGATAGTAATATTATAAAATGCAAGGTGGCATGGCTCCTCCATGTGCCACCCCTCCACCTAGGCTGCATTTAGTGAGATATGGCTCAAAGTCCATGGGAGAAGCAATATAAAATAGGTGGAGATGACTATTATATTGAGTTATTCCCTCCATATGGGATAGGCCCATGTGGGGGAGGTATAGAAGGACCAAGAGAGCTAGTTAAATAATGGGGAAAGTAGGATGAGGTGGCAAGATTCCTTGTGCCAACCCTCCACTTGTCCTCCTAGAGGTTTGAACATATTATAAAATTGGAAAGAGACCAAGGGAGTATCATAGACTTGAGATATGGGGCTTGATTTATGTGGAAAATTGAGGCAAAGGGTTGTCGCACACAATTGAGAGTGCGTAACCACCTAGCCCACATGGGAGACTTTTCCACACACACCATGCATGTGGGAGGATACATTAATGTGGAGAGACCCCCTCTTTTGGCTATAAAAGAAAGGGGCTATTCCTTGATGAGACACGCTCATTCTTGTAAAGCCACCTAGCTAGTATTTTGATATTTCCCTCTCATCCCTTCTTTCAAATAAAGTATGGTTCTCTTCCCTTGATGTCTACATCTCAACATTCCTCCTCCTATCATGTACATGCTTCTCTTCCCCCTCTCCCTTTCCCCTTGTGTCATAGTCTCCCTTTTCCTTTCCTCCACTTCTAATTCCCTTTTCACCCCTATGACATCCCTTCGTCCTCTTGATCTCCTTTTCTCTATGGCCTTTGAGCGTCGCCATAATTAGCCTCTAGCCTCTGGTCTCGATTACTTTTCCGGCTAAAAGTGTTTGGAAGCAAGCACGGGAATGGGCTCTAGAGACGGAAGCGCTCTGATATCAAATGTAGGAACAAAGTGGAGACAGGTTGTGAACACAAGTGAGCAAGAGTGCACATAGAAGAAAGCTCCAATAGAAATGTTCATATGAAACAATACAAGTACTTGGTATATATAGTACCCAAGTACTATTGGTCAACCATAGGGTTGACTTTATGCCTACAACACCATATCTTTGTAATGTCTTCCATTGTTATGTGCCAACCATGAGGATAGTTTGGGGGAACCTCCATAATATGCCATAAATCCTCACATAGAGACTCTTTGACAATTTGTGGGGGCGAGGGGGGGGGGGGGGCAAGGAAGTCCGAGGAGGATAAAATAGAGGAGACAGGAGACCATCGAGTGCAGGCCTATGTCTCCCATCACCTAAACAATAGGAGGGGAGGAAAGGGGGAAAACAAGGGGTACCATGTGATTGAGACCGCCATCTTGGGGGTTTCCAAGACCATGCCACACTTAGCACCAATAGAAGGGAGAATGCGCATGTATTCTTGTGGCATGCTTGAGAATCTTAGTGTCATCGAGATTCTAGGGATCTGTGTAAGGGCTGTCCAATGTATTTGAACTAACTCATCATAATATCCCGCCAACATGAGCAAATTGAATTCCAAGACAGTGGTGAAACTGGCCCAAATCTATCATTGCAAGTGACTGCTGCAAATCAGCGTTCAAGGCTGCAATATATTGAGTAGCAGGTCTAGTCAAAAGCATAATTAAAATCAGCAAGTCGGCATCACGCTTGTAGACAAACCGAGTGCTCTCTATAGGATTGTTCTGAAAACCTTGTCTTGGAAGATGAGCATGTATCGTGGCATACCAAGCCCAGAGTGCCTTCTTCAAACCATAAAGGGCGTTGTGCTAGTGGCATACCTTATTTATTTATTTTCCAAAGAAAAGACTTGTATTAAGTATGAAAGAAAGTAAGAATGCAAATCTCAAGGGAGAAGTACATCATGCGAGGCATGAGAAAACAAATACCCTAATAGGGAAAAATCAGGCTTTTGTAAGAGAGCTAGAAAATAACCAAGGTTGAGGTTGAAAGTGCCACCTCAACCTTGTGAGGTTGAAAGTGCCACCTCAACCTTGTGGAACTCCGAGAAGAATGGGGAGCCGCTCGATTCCATGAAGGAAAAAGTCCTCCTAGACTAGAGGCCACCTGTGAAGACCCCTAGCCACCAAGGTGTGTACCGTATTTGCCCAAATACTGGCCGATGTGTGTTTTGGGTGGATCTGGGAGCCATCAAAAGCCTTTTTGCATTTGGATCTCCAAATATGCTGATGGAGCGTATGAAATAGGAAAGAGTGTAGATAGCAAAAGGTCGTAGAAGAACACCTGTCACGTCAAACTTGGATTATCCAAAACTAAAGAGTACAAGGTACAAGAACCTACACCTAGGACTAAGTGTCCTAGGTGTCACATAGGACTAAGTGTCCTATGTGGCCTAAAAGACACTAACACTATAAGTGTCTTTATTTATGCCTACAAGGCACATACCATGGCCTATAGGGCATCACTAGAACCACCAGAGGATGGCCTACAAACCCCCTTCCATGGGATGGGCTGAGGTACTCTGGAAACGTCTCAGAATATCTGGTATTTTCTAAACATGGTGGCACATGTTCATCCAAAAGGATATAGCCACCTATGAATGTACAAGGGATATCAGATCATGTAACAAAGGGAACCAAGTGTAAAGCCTGTTGAAAGACTTCGAACTTGGGACGAGGAAGTGCCTTTGTAAACATATCTGCTATGTTGTCCTCTGCGGGAAGATAGGACAACTCTATGTCTCCTGCTGACAACCGCTCCCGAACATAATGATAGTGAACTTCAATATGCTTGGTACGCGCATGAAACACTGGGTTACGTGCAATGGCCAAAGCACTCTGGTTGTCAATGTAGACAATAGTGGAGGATGTGTGGTGAATACCAAGATCTGTAAGTAACTGTCGAAGCCAAACACACTCTAGTGTAGCGGTTAAAGCTGCCCTATACTCAGCCTCACAGCTAGACGTGGCAACTTTTGGTTGCTTCTTGCTGAGCCAAGAGATACATGGATTGCCAAGCAAAAAACAATTGCCAGTATGTGATACTCTGGTGTCGGAACATCCTGCCCAGTCACTATCCGTGTAAGCATGCATGGTAAGTGAACCCTGATCACCATAGAAGAGGGTTAAATCCTGAGTGCCTGTGAGATATCTGAAGACTCTCTTCACTGCTGAGCTGAGATACTGCATACTGCAAGTGAGGTCTGGTGTGACATAAATAAATAAGGCATCCAACAGCCTGCTGATAAAGCGTGATATCACATGGTGGGCTCCCATCATGAGCTGAGAATTTGAAGCCAGGGTCCACTGGAGTAGAGATTGGCTTGCAATCCTCAAACTGAAAATGATCAAGGAGCTGTCCAATATACTTGGACTGAGACATCATGATACCCCCCTCAACATGAGCAAACTGAATGCCCAAATAATAATGGAGCTGTCCCATGTCTGACATGTCAAAAATTTGCTGCAAATCAGCCTTGAAAGCTGCAATTTGCTGAGTATCTGGGCCCGTGATGAGCATATCATCCACATATAAAATCAGCACTAAAAAATCAGATCCACTCCCAAGGACATAAAGAGTGGGTTCTGTGGGACTATTCTGAAAACCAAGGAATAGTAAGTGTGCATGAATTTTGGCATACCATGCCTTGGGTGCCTGCTTCAAACCATAAAGGGCTTTTCTAAGCCAGCATACCTTATTTTCAGAATTAACAACCTTAAAGCCAAGAGGTTGTGTGACATAGACTTCTTCTTGCAGATCCCCATGAAAAAAAGCAGTCTTGATGTCAAGTTGGTGCACTTGCCAATGATGATGGGCTGCAATGGCAATGACACATCTAATGGTAGTAATCCTGGATGTGGGAGCAAATGTCTCCTCAAAGTCAATGCCTTGTTGTTGGGCATACCCTTTTGCAACAAGATGGGCTTTGTATCGATCTTTGTTGCCATCATATTTCCTTTTTAATTTGTAGATCCACCGCGTTCTAATGGCATGCTTGCCGGGAGGGAGATCTACTAATTCCCAAGTGTCATTTTTGGCAATAGATTGTAACTTAGCTCTCATTGCATCCATCCACTCTTTGCTGTCAAAAGCATCTTTATGGCACAGAGGCTCTTCATTGCAAGATGTAGCAAGGAGTGCAAACTCAAGAAAGTGACCATGCTGTCTATTCCTTGATTTTGTCCGGGAAGCAAAAGGCTGATCTTGTTTGCTGTCCCTCAATGTATCAAGAAGCCATCTGGGAACTTGCCTTTGCTGTCTATTGACAGCTCTTTCTTCGATGACTGCATCATGAGTAGTGGGATCATTTTGTGCCGGAAGAGAAACCTGCAAATCAGCATGAGGTTGTGGCTGATTATTGCTTAGTGGAGGGCCTGTAGGAGCCTCATGTTGCTGGTCAAAATCCTCTTCTGATGATGGCAGAGGTAACCAAGATTCAAAGGCATCAAACATGTCAACATCTGGCTTTGCTTTGCAGTCCACAAGAGGAGAAGCTGAATGTTCAGCAAAGATTACATCTCTATTGACAATAATCTTTCCAGTATTTGGTTGATATAATCGATACCCTCTACTCTCCTGGCTGTAATCAATAAATATGCATTTGATTGCCTTGTCATCAAGCTTATGTCTCAGTTGAGATGGTACATGAACATATGCAAGAGACCCAAAAACTCTCATGTGTGAAAGTGAAGGCTTCCCGCCTTTCCATGCTTCATAAGGTGTAATAGTCTTCAATGCCCGTGTAGGTGATCTATTCAGCACATAGTTGGCACACATTACTGCATTAAGCCAAAATTTATTGGGCAAAGACTTGGCCTTAAGCATGCATCTGGCCATCTCCATTGTGGACCTGTTTTTTCTTTCAGAAACAAGGTTCTGCTGAGGAGTGTAAGGAGTAGTGCATGAGTGAATAATGCCCGGTGAAGACAGAAATGCATCAAACTCCTTTGACATATACTCTCCTCCCCTATCTGTGTTGAGGGTGACAAGCTTGCATCCTGATTCATTCTCAACCATATTCAGCCATCTCTGAAAGCATAAGAAAACTTCAGATTTGGCCTTTAAAGGATATACCCAGCAATATCTTGTGAAATCATCAATGAGAGTCATGAAATACTTATACTCCCCAATGGCATTTGTCCTCATTGGGCCATAGACATCACTGTGTACTAGCGGTAATTTCCTTTGTGAGAGTTTTGGACAATTCTTTTGAAAAGGAAATCGATGCATCTTACCCAAAAGACAACCCTCACACACATGTTTGGAAAATGTGTGAGTGTGAGGTACATCATTTGCCATTTGCTGTGAATGTAGCTTTGCAAGAGCTCTATAATTGAGATGGCCCATTCTCTCATGCCAAGGATGAGTTTCAGCAAGCTGTGAATCTGAAATAGCCAATGCTTCAATAGAAAGTGCAGCTGAATGATGATCAAGGTGATAAAGCCCTTTTTGTAAAGTAGAGGCAACCACTGTGGCATTGGCTGGCCTCAGATCAGCCCTAGAAACAATATTCCACAAATGCTTTGCAACAAGAATATGTTTCATGAGATAAGACCACAACGGATAGTTGGTGCCATCCAACTTATCGTCTTCACGAAGAACTCCAAATAAATCTTGATTGTTCCCAGCCATAGCAAAAGTGATACCCTGAAAAAGACCTGAAAACCCAAAAGCCTCAAGGCTATCACTACAAAAAGCTGACTATCCAAAAAGACAGCAAATATCTGGAAATTTCTGACCCAAATCAAAGGGCAAATGCAGATCTGACCCAAATGTGACTGTGACAGGCAATGTTCACTGCAAAAACAGCAAATCTGGCAAAAGCCCCAAATTTAATGAGGGCAAATAGGCCAAAAAGAGGGCAAAAAGAGGGAAAAAAGATGAGAGTTCTAAGGTCACACACTTGACAGAGCTGCTGCTTCTCCCCGCTCCCTTGCTGCACCCTCTCCCTCAGCCCGTCCCTCCCTCTCTCCCTTGCCCTCAGCCCCTCCCTCTCCCTCAGCCACTCCCTCCCTTCCCCTCCTCCCCTTCAGCCCGCTTCCTCTCCTCCCCCTCTCAGCCTGCTCCCCCGCCCCCTCCCTCCCTCTCCGTTGCCTCCCTGCCTGCTCCCTCGGTCCCTCCCTGCCTCTTAGCCCCCCCTGCTCCCCCGCCCCCCTGCTCCCCCGCCCCCTCCCTGCCTCTCCGCCCCCTCTTCGCCTCTCAGCCCCCCCCCCTCCTCTCCCTCTCCTCCCCCTTCCCTTCACTCTCCGCTCCCTCTCCTCCCCCTCTCAGCCTGCTCCCTCTCCTTCCTCTCCCTCTCAGCCTGCCCCTCAGCCCCTCCCTCTCCTTCCTCTCCCTCTCCTCTCCCTCTCAGCCTGCCCCCTCCCTGCCCCTCAGCCCGCCCCCTTCCTGCCTCTCCTTCCTCTCCCTTTCCTCTTCCTAGCGTGCCCCCTCCCTCCCTCTCAGCTTGCCCCCCTCCCCTCCAGCCTCTCAGCCTGTCCCCTTTACCCCTCCCCTCCTCGCTCCTTCCCCCCGCTCCCTCCTCACATCCTTTCCCTATTTTCTACCCCCCTTTCTCCCGCAGCTTTTTTTTGGAGCGGAAGGAGCCTCCAAATTGTTAGAGTCGGCCTCCTCACCTCGATTGGCGATGGATACTCCGTCAGCCAATCCTACTCCACCTCCACCGGCGGCGAAAACTATTACCTTTTCTAAAGACGAGTTGCAGCAGCTCAAGAAGGATGTAGAGATTGAATGCTCTACCACGTTGCTAGCACGCATCTTTGGGTCTCACCCCTCCAGATCCCAAGCCAGAGACTGGATGCTTGCGGCTCTCCCCCCAGACCTCACTCCACGATTGTTAGATGTTCGTCTTCTGGGACGAGGTTTTTTCCAAGTTGTTTTTGACACTCCAGAGGCTGCGAGCACTGTGCTCAAGGCTGAGTTTTTACACCTGGGACACAGGAAGATCTTCTTTGAAGCCTTTCATATTGGTTTCGACCCAGTGGAGGCAGATAAGGAAATCTTTTCGCTCTTCATCAGAGTCCCCGGGCTTCCCCAAGTTTACCATCGACTTCTTTCTGTTATTGGGGAGCATTTTGGCGCAGTTGCTAAGATCCCACCCCTCCCTGGGTTGCCGTTGACTCCAGCAGAGGCAACCAAGGCTGATGGGGTACCTAGAGTTAGGGTCCTTTGTAAGGATCCTAACCTCAAGATGGATCATGTTATGATCCAGCGTCCGGATGGTTCCTTTTTTCACCAGAGAGTAGAGATTTCAGGCAGACATTTCAGGCAGACAGGACCAGTGTAGGATATGCAGGACCATTGGACACTTTGCCACGGATTGGCCCAAGGGAGAAGAAAAGGCCCAAGAAGGCCTCTGGTACAGCTACCGCCCCATGGCCTCGACAGGGGGGACAGGGGGGTGGTATAGGTCCAGCACTTGCTCCTCGGCCTCGACAGAGGGGTGGTACAGGTCCAACACCTGCTCCTCGACCTTCGCATGGTGGTCCTCCTCAGGATGGTGATGGTACAGGTCCAGCACCTGCTCCTCGGCCTCGACAGGGGGGTGGTACAGGTCCATCACCTGCTCCTCGACCCCCACCTACCTCAGGGACACGTGACACTCTCCAGTGGGTTCCGGCACGTGTGCAGATCCCTCCTTCAGTTCACGAGGGTACATTAGTGGACTCTGCTTCACCTCGCGCTGTCCCTCCAGTCTCACCTTGCACAGTCCGAGACACTGAAGCTTCGACCTCCTCCTCGGTTGCAGCTTCTTCCCTAGATCCAGCGGTGCCACACGCTCTTGTTGAGGCAGTAGAGGTCTCCGTGGTTGGGCAGACACAGGATAGAGAGCAATCCTCACTTCCTCCCTTGGATAGGGGGAAGGGAATGGTTTACACTATTGATCCTCTTCCCTCAAAAGGGATCCTTTGCACTCCGGTGTTTGGCTTGCTTCACAGGAACTCGTTTTCAGCCCTGGCAGATGGTTCATATTTCCCAGAGGAGGAGTTTGTGCCCGCTACTTTTAGGGAGCCAGTGATTGGGTTTCCTGTTGACAGGGATTCTTCTTCAGGTGGCAGGGTTCTTTCCCCTGTTGTTTTTCGGCCACTTGGTTCCATCCCTCCCTCCTCGAGCAGGAGGTCGTCCCCTGTTGAGGGGTTTGTTTCCGCCACTAGGTCGGGTAAGGTGTTCCACTCTACATCCTCCCGTCGATGAGGATTATTAGTTGGAACATACAAGGCCTAGGTGGCGTCCCACATCGCCGTCGTAGACAGCTGATCCGGGATCAGCTTCATCCAGGTGTTACTGGGGGTTCCATTGATATCTTATTTATTCAAGAGAACAAGTTGGATTCTAGAGATTGTGCCAAGTCAAGCAAGTTGCTTTCTAGCCATACTTTTTGGTCGCCTGCCTTGGGCACCAGGGGGGGCACTTCTATTTCAGTTTCGCAGTCGGTTCTCCCCTTAGTTGTTGGACACGGGGTCATTGTTCCCTCTAGAGCTCAGTGGATTATTCTTTTGATTGGAGGGTGTAAGGTTGGTTTCCTTGACCTGTATGCCTCCAACATTAGAGGGGAACGTGTCCTTATGTGGAAGACTTTGCTCTCTTGGGCCCCCATTGTGGATTCATGGGTGATTGGAGGTGACTTTAATATGGTCGAGTTACCGTCAGATAAAAAAGTGGGTAGAGAAGGCGGACTTCACTCTTTGGAGAGAGCAGCTTGGGATGCCTTCCTTTTTCACTTCTGTGGCAAAGATACTTGGTGTGATGATGCCTTTCTTATTCAGCCATAGTGCCTCCTATTCTCTTGGTCGAACAGGAGGCAGCAGATGCCTATTCATGCACGCATTGACAGATTCTATGTAGATGACTGGGCACTAGACAGAGGTGGATCGGTATGCATTGCTGTTGGGGATTCCACTTCAGACCACTTTCCTGATGTGCTGGCTATCTCAGAGCCTCACTTGAGAGGCTGGTCTGCCAGCATTAGGATTCAAGATGCCTTTTTCACAGAGGAGGACCTTACAGAGGCAGCCCTACAGATATGGGTTTCTCATGTCCAGGGTGGGCAGCCATATCCATCACATGTAGCCGCTGCCCTTTCTGGTATTAGCGACTTCTACCGCTCAGTTGCTTGTACCAGGAGACGAGATATTCTCAGACGTGAGATTGGTGTTCGCCAGCAGTTGGTAGCTTTGCAGAGGGAATAGCGGAAACGGCCTTCAGATGCTTGGATTCAGGAGCGCCTTGCTGCAGCAAGATCTGACAGTAGTTATTGCTTGATCAGAGAGCAGAGTATGCCTTTCATGCACGGGAGTCCTTCTGGATTGAGATGGGTGGTAGAGTCAATAAACACTTTTTCTCTACTCTTGGCCCTAGACATAGTACAGGGAGTGTATCCTAGCTTATTGACTCACATGGGGTTTTACAGACAGAGCCTGATGATGTCTTACGCATAGCTTCAGATTTCTATGCCACCCTTCTTACTGTTGATCCTGAGACACATGATAGAGACGACACTAGACAGGCTATTTGGCAGAGCATCCCTGTGTTGGTGAATCCGGGTATGCATGTTCTACTCGATGCACCTTTCACCAACACAGAGTTCAGGACTGCACTTTCAGCCCTTCACAAGGGCAAGTGCCCAGGTTCGGATGGCCTCACCCCGTCTTTTTTCATTGCATTTTGGGATATGATTGGAGCACTTTCAGCCTCACCCTTGGTTGTTTTCCACCTCACTCTGAGGGGGTTTTTTTAATTTATCCTTATGATTTCATGATGTATTCCGCTTTGAGCTTCTCTCGCGGGTTTTTTCTCTTACTTTATAGAAGTCTTTTTCTTGGAAAAAAAAAAAAAGAGGGCAAATGCAGAAAAGCCCCAAATTTTGCTGAAATTTTTGCAAATGTGACCCAATGAAGGATAATCTGACTCAATGTCTTGGAAAAGTGACTCAATGACTGATAATCTGACCCAATGTATAGCCTCAAGGCTTTAAACTGAAAAAGTATGATTTACTGTCCCAAACACCAGCTGAAATTTAGCTCCCAACACAAAAGCCCCAAATTTTGT